>NC_080447.1:13132900-13451234 GCF_028018845.1 Melospiza georgiana | reverse complement strand
AACATTTCAACTAAACCCTGGCACCCAGTGCCACATCCAGGCTTTGTTAAACACACCCAGGGATGGTGACTCCATCACCTCCCTTGGCAGCCATTCCAGAACTTTATCACCCTTTCTGTAAAAAACTTTTCCCTGATATCCAACCTGTATCTCCCTTGGTGCAGCTTGAGGCTGTGTGCTCTGGTTCTGTCAGTTCCTGGAGGAAGAGCCCAGCCCCTGCTGAGCACAGGCAGCTCTAGAGAGTGATGAGGCTGTGATGTTCCCAATGCCCCCATGTCCGTGGGGCACCACAACACATTACTGCTTTCCTGGGGACTGCTGCTCCTGGCCCTGGCAGGATCTGGCACTCATTCCAAGCTCTCCTGAGCAGAGGGGATCCCTGGGAACCCCCGACTGCAGGAGCTCATTAACAAGCAGGGCACATTGCCCGGCCCAGAGCAGCCCCGAGCTGCGGCGATGTCACATCAGCTGCTCAGCTCTGTGACAAATATTCCATGGCTCATTATCCTTGAGAGGAATCTCCCTCTCCAGTGCTTTTAATACCTGGAGAAATTGGCAGGTGCTGTTTGCTTTTTGCTCAGGCAGCACCGAGTTCTCCAATGAGGGATTTGTTGGGAGCCCCCTCGTGCACGGAGCCCGAGGCCAAAGCCGGCTGTGCCAGCGAGTGGCTCCCAGCTGACCAAATCTTTGCCTTTGGCACAGCTCCCATGAAAAACCTTGCACTTCAGCAGGGAAGTGTCAGCATTTTCCTCAGCAGCACCTGCCTGCCTTCTAATCAGAAAATGGGGCTGGTTTTGTTCTTGGAAAAAGCC
The DNA here is from genome assembly GCF_028018845.1 of Melospiza georgiana. NCBI lineage: Eukaryota > Metazoa > Chordata > Aves > Passeriformes > Passerellidae > Melospiza > Melospiza georgiana. The sequence continues at coordinate 13,450,422 of NC_080447.1, read as the reverse complement.
AAATTAGGAACGGAGCAAAGGGGCCCTTTGATGTTGAGGAAGGCTGGAATGCTGCATGTGGAGAATCCGTGGGGATTCTTCCTGCTGACTGCTGAGGGCTTCTCCATCCACTGCTTCCATGTGCTGGGAATTTATCATGAGTGTTCAGGATCAGGGAAAATGCAGGGACAAGGGAAAGCTCAGGAAAAGCTGCAGTTCATGCAGCTGTCCCAGCACGTCCATGATGCCGCTCCCAGGCATTCTCACAGCACAGCTCCTGTGTCCCCATGTGTAGGAATGTCAGGGGGTAGGACAGTCAGGATGGATGGAGAGGAGAGATCTCTGGGGCCAGGTCAGGAACTTGGGGTTCATTGCAAAGGGCCTGGGTGCAGGGCCCTGCTGGGAGCTGCCAAACACAGCTGGAGCAGGGCTGAGAGAAGAGAGGGGGAGAGAGAATGAGAGGGTGAGACAGTAAAAGGGTAAGAGAGCGAGGTTCCCGTTACAATACAATAAATCTCCTTCTGTGTTGAATATTCTGATTCTCACTAACCAATCTAGTACAAGATACAAATCCTATAGCATTTACATACAGCCTATAAGAATCATTACATTACCATCCTGTGTTACATTTTAAACCCTAAAAACTCCTCTTTGGGCCCCTTCTGCCAAGCTGTAGGGTCTGCTCTGAGCCTTGGGCCTGTCTGCAAGCACAGGGTGTTGTTTCGTCAAAAGGGGATCACCTTCAGCTGGCCATGCCATTGTTTTCCAGTTGTTCAGTAACTGAGGGATCTCAAAGCTTGCTTTCATTTCCATCTCTCTTACAGTTTCCATATTCTCAAAATCTTTTGCCAGACAATCATATTTATAAGGCTTTCCTGTTCCATCTTCCCCAACACCCATGCACAATCCCAAAGCCACCAACCCAGAACAGATGAGGTGCCATCAATTATTCCATACTCAGGGATTCATGGCAAAACCAGCTCCTTTGGGCCCCTCCCATGAATATGCAGCTCATTGGATAAGGATCAATATTTGAGGGAGACGGTTATGCTCATTATGGCCCCAAATCCCAACAAAAATGGGAAGTCCAGATGCCGGGTGAGGCTTTTATCTTGCTCAGAGGAGAAAAAAATCAAGGGACAAAAGAGGAAAAGAGCGAGGAGGGAATAAAATCCAAGAAATGCTTAATGACCTCTTTGGGGACTCTGAGTATTTCTGAACAAATTCACCAGCAATTCCTGGGATGTGCAGGAGAAGGATCTGGGAGATGGGAACAGGGTGTCACTGGGCAAGGATTTCCTGCCCAAGCTCTTCCTGGATGGAAAGTTGGATTCTTGACTAAACCAAATTGATTTCAGAAAGTTCCTGATTCCTGTAGGGATAGGAAATCATATTTTCAACTGAAATTTTGAGGCAGAAGAAAAGGGAGCGCTTTGATGAAAAATCAGCGCCAAGAAATGAGCTTCTGTCTGCAGCGATTTCCCTCCTGATCCAATATTGTTACAGCTGCTTAATATTTCCCCAGTTAAGTCCTATTTTGATGGAGAATTGAATATTTTTTCCTAAACTACTCCTTTTTTCCCCCAAGTTTTTCCTGTGCAGGCTGTTGAACTTCTCACAAAACCACTTCAGATAAACCCTCGGCTTTAATTTTTTTAATGACTGATAGAAAATGCTGAGGGGAAATATTAAAATCATTTTCTAGAGGCATTTTCATTCTGACAAAACCCAGCCCTGAAACAAATTTTTTCCTGGCTGCTGATGCCTCTTCAGGCTCTGTTTTTTTGTATAGCTGGTGCTCCCCAAGCTCCCAAAATCCTGGGATCAGGCAGGATTGATGGACACATGCAGGGTGCTGGGTGTGCCAGGGCTTTTCCTTGGGAATGTGCAGGGAACAGCACCTGGAAGGGGATGTGTGGGGTCCAGCTGTGGGTTTGGGGGTGCTCCACTTGGCTCCTGTTCCAGGAAAGGTGGGATGAGGCCCTGGATAACCCTGCAGGTGGTGATGATGGATCCTTCCACCCCAAACCACTCTGAGATTCTGGAATTCAGCAGCACTCCAGCACCTCTGGGGCTCCATCCCTGGGGATCTTGTTTAATACACAAGTCAGTGAGCAAGGGAGGGACAAAATGAGACATTTCAGGGCAGTACAGCTCAAAATAAACTGGGTTTATGAGATACCAGAAAATGATTTGGGTTACTGCCTCTCCTGTCTTACCTGCTCTTTGACCTGCCAGCTCTGTTAAACTCCCAATGCAGGGCAGCCACGAGGGTTTGAGGGATTTGTGATGTGCTGGGAAAGGGGTGGAAGTCAAGGGGAGGAAAAGCTCATGGAGGGAAAAGCAGAGACTGCAGGGGAATGGGAGAGTCGAGGCAGAGGGGGCACCTCAAAGGACATGGGTGACACACAACAGGGAAGAGAGGAACAGGCTGAGGAAGGGGAGCAGGGGACACTCTGGGGTCCCAGGACAGAGCTTTTCTCCTTGGAAATGATGGCAAAATCCAGTGCAAGGGAGGAAAAGGCAGGGAAGGATAATAAGGAAGCCCTGGAGCAGAATCAATTAATGAGCAAGTCAGCTGCTGCTGAATGAGATCTGAAATTCACACCAGTGCTGGAAACCCCAAAATAAACCTTTCCCCTCCCCAGTGAGTCAGAAACTCTGCCTTTTAAGGCAGCATTGCAGGCTGGATGTTGGAGGGGCAGACAAGGGACAGAAAATAAACTCCAAATCCCTCCTCTTGTGTCTCTCCAGCCCTTTATTCTGCTCTGGTGGGGTTGGGAAGGGCTGTTCTCACCCAGGAGGGAGGAGAATTCCCATGGGATGCAGAGCAATTTCTGATTCAGTGCCTGCAGCAATCCTGCAGCTTAGTGAGGGAAAAAGGCACCTGGCAAGGTGTCAGCACCCAGAACATCCCTCTGGCTGTCCAGGATGGCCAGGACCCCTGCCAGGGGGCTCAGGGACCCTGGCACAGAGCCCAAAACACCTGTGGTTTTGATCATGACCCATGGAGTAAATTACCAACTTTAGATGAAGATCAGCAAGCCACAACAGTTCAGGTAGAATAATAGTGAAGTTATCATGGGGTGGAAAAGTAGATTTTAGGGTTTTGGTATGGGGGTTCAGGAGGCAAGATGGAGGGAACTGGGTGTGTCCAGCCTTTCTCCTTCTTCTTCTTCTTCTTCTTGGCCTCCATCTTCTGCTGTGATGGTGGCACTCACAGATTGGTTTGGAGTAGAAGCTCACTGTCTAACATAGGTGATGGGTATTGGAGAGTAATTGCAAACATTGTACACGTAGTTTTTAGTATAAAGACACAACACAGCCCTGGGGGGCAGGCAGAGTGCCTGGAACTGTCCTGCTGGATGGCCCTCGGCAGGGCAGGAGAAAGAATTTTATAAATAAGCAATGAAGAACCTTGAGACCGAGAAATGAAGAGCCCTGACTGCTTCTTCGAGCGCCGGGCTGGGAAAAGAGACTTTGGAACTTTTCTTGGGGATCACTGACAAGCTAAAGATCCCGACAGCAAGGTGTGCTCCCCTGGGAGCTGTCCTGCCTGTCCTGCTGGAATGGTCCTGGAGAACAGAGCTGGGGCAGAGCAGCCTCGGGCACCTCAGCTCCATGGATGGCCTGGGCAGGCTGAATTTCAGTGGGAGGTGGCCCAGGAAGAGCAGGGGCAGGTTTGCACTGGGATTTAAGGAGGCAGAGAATCCGTGTTGTCCTTAGCACCCAAGAGTCTTCCATTTCCAGGGGATGGCAGAGATTTCATTCCCAAATGAGCACAGAAATACCTGAAAAAATCCTCAGCACTTCCTGAGCCCTTCCTAACTCCTAACAGCTCTGCCAGCCCCAGGGAAAAGCCTTCCCAGAGCCAGAGCACCTGGCACTGTGTTGGCACCTCAGTGACATCACAGGCTGGGGATTGTGCCAAGGAACAGCCTGATCACCCATTGATGCCAGGCCATGGAATCATGGAATGGTTTGGGTGGGAAGGGACCTTAAATCCCATCCCATCCCACCCCTGCCATGGCAGGGACACCTCCCCAGTGTCCAGCCTGGCCTTGGGCACTGCCAGGGATCCAGGGGCAGCCACAGCTGCTCTGGGCACCCTGTGCCAGGGCCTACCCACCCTGCCAGGGAAGAATCTTTGGGACCACGAGATGTTTTACCAGGAATTCTTCCCAGGATTGGGCCCCTCTTGAAAAGGGGATGTCCACTCAAACCTCTCTTCCTTTTGAAACAAGCATTACTCCCAATCCTCTTCCCTCTCATCTGGATTTATGTCTCTTCCCATGGCAATCTGGGAAAATTTCATCCCTGTGGACATACTTTCCTGAAGCTTCTGATTCCCAAAGTCTCCTTGACTTCTCATCCATCCTCTCTATGTGGTGGCAGAGTAAAGACCTTCATATCACAGGGACCCTGCTCAGTCCCCCCTGCAGCAGCTCCACAGGCTTTTCTTCCTTCCCTCAGCTCCTGAGCCACCCGCTTGTGCCATGTCCCAGCCTCCAAACCATTTTCTCTTCTTTCTGCTGAGCCATTTTTCCACATTCAACTTGCCCAAGCCCTGAGTCCTCTGGATCATTTAGGAAAAGCCAGAACTTGTGATCTGTGATCAGTTTTCATTCCTTTAAAGCTGCTTTTTGGGGAAGACTGAGCTGGTAATTCTATGCCACATGTAAATAACAGTTTTTACCATGTCTAAGACACGGGAATTTTATGGGCTTGTGTAAAACCTCCTTAAAGAGCTGAGAGAGTGAATTCCTTTTGCCATAGATTGTTCCTGGAATGTTTATTTCCAATTCAGAGGGACTAAAGCACTGCATTTATTCTCCTTCACAGGAATAAACACATGAGTGGTCCCAGTCCCCCTGTGCTTCATCACAACCCCCTGTGCCTGTTCTGGGAAGTCTCACGGTCTGGATTCCCCATCCTTTTCCATAGGAAAGGATCACAGGGTTCCTTCCCTGCCTCCCCCACCCACCTCTACTCTCCCTGTCACAAGAGGAGAACCTGATTGCTCCCAGTGGGGCTTTTTCCTCTCTGTGAAGCTGCACCAGGACTGGCCCCTTCCTCCTGCTCCTGCCTGGAGTCAACCTCTGGGGACTCCTCAGTTCCTCTGCAGTTCCCTCCAAAATCCTCATGGATTTATACCTGCATCCTTCCTCCTGGGTCTAGATGGATGGATGGATGGATGGATGGATGGATGATGGATGGACGGATGGATGGATGGATGGATGGATGGATGGATGGATGGATGGATGATGGATGGATGGATGACGGATGGATGGATGGATGGATGGATGGATGGATGGATGGATGGATGATGGATGGATGGATGGATGGATGGATGGATGGATGGATGGATGATGGACGGATGGATGGATGGATGGATGATGGATGGATGGATGGATGGATGGATGGATGGATGATGGATGGATGATGGATGGATGGATGGATGGATGGATGGATGGATGGATGGATGATGGATGGATGGATGATGGATGGATGGATGGATGGATGGATGGATGGATGATGGATGGATGGATGGATGGATGGATGGATGGATGGATGGATGGATGGATGGATGATGGGTGCATGGATGGACGGTGCAGTGCTGCCAAAGATCACCATCTGTGCTCCTGACTGCACCCTGCAGCTCCACCTCCACCATCCCTCTTTCCCGAGGACCCTGACTTGGTTCCCAGCACCAGCAGCCCCTTCTCAGCTCCAGCAGAATCATTTCCTGAGGATGAAAAGCTAAAGCTGTGCTGTGTGCTGGAAGGGACCCAGCAGCTTTTCAGGACCTGCCTTTGGACTGGCAGGGACCTTCTGCAGTGGGAATGCACCAGGATCCACCCGGCAGGTCCCAGAGTTAAACACAAACCTCCCCTCTCCCACATCAGCTGTTCACTGCTGGCCAATCCATCCTCCCCTTCCTGGGGATTTACCTCCCAACATCCCAGCAGAGGTAATTTCCATATGGCACAGACTGCTGGAGTGGGCATTTTTCAGGATATTCAGAAGCTAATGGAATAGTCACTTCCATTTGCATAATATTTCTAAGTGTTGAAAACAGTCCACAGGAGAAAAACAAAGGGTGGCTCATAAATTCCTTTTCCTTTGCCTCTGGGCACAGGGAAACTGCTCAGGGTCCATCCTGAATCAGTGCTGGGAGAGCAGGGAGCAGCTTTGGAGTCAAACCTGGTGGGAAAAGGGAACCTTTGGAGAGGGGAATGAGCATCTGCCCAAAGGTGCAAAGCAAGGAGGGGGTGTCTGACTGTTCCCTGTCAGAAAGCTGGGTTGGATCTGGGAATTCAGCTCCATTCCTTCCCGTTCTTCCCTGATTCTGTGTCCAAGGAAGCATCTCCCAGTGATTCCTTGTCTGCCCAGAGAGCCTCTTTCCTTTAGTTCCCTGGTCTACACAATTCCTCTGAGCTGAGGAGCTGGGAACAGGGACATGGAACACCTGGGAACGGGGACTTGGGACACCTGGGACTGGGGACATGGAGACATGGAATACCTGGAACAGGGACATGGGACACCTGGGAATGAAGACATGGGACACTGGGCACAGGGACATGGGACACCTCCCACCACACAGCTTTGCCCAGGTGAGCAACTCCCCCGTGCCAGGGCAGAGGATTCCCAGGGAAATCACACACAGGTTTCCCATCAGGGCTGGATGCACTGGAGTAGATCTCAGCTTGCTCTGGAGCTGATCCCTGCAGCAGCTTCCATTCCATGCTCCAGCCTGTTTTCCCTCTGAAGTTCATCCCACAATGGCTCCTTTCATCCCAAGCAAGCCTCTTTTTGTTTACCTTGGACAAATATTTGCAGATTCCAGAGCTCAGATCCTTGGGAGGGATTATGCAAAAATCCCTGTGACCCCTCCACCTCCCAGACAGGATCTGGGATGTGCTGCCAAGCTGGGCCCTGCTCCCAAAATCCTTAAGCTGTGCTTTACCTGCCCACTGCCTGCACACCTGGGTGCCTGTGCTACCCCAGGAAGGCTCTGGAAAACACTGGGAAGAATTTATCCATGGATTTTGCTGAAATGGCATAAATAAAACAGAGAGCAAAACTACTGCAAATCCTTTTCATCCCACTGGCTTTGATAGAGATACAGGGTTTGTTTGCTGTTTAATTTTTCACTTTAAATATATAAATAAATATGGGATTCAAGCGGGATTTTTTTCCCCCCATCCCTATCCATCTCCTCCCATGCCTGGATTTGAGTATTGTGTAACTGGTGGGAGAGGCTGAGTGGCAATTTGGCTTCAGTGGGCACCCAGCTCTCAGCAGGGGCTGGGAATTGGGGCAGAGAAGTGGGCAGCAGGGAGAGGCTTTGCTTCATTATTGAGGGAATGGGAAACACCTCCCAATATCCTCTCAGCATCAGCTCTGCTCTCCCCGAGCATGAATAACTGGCTCATCCCTAATGACTCCACTCTCGTTAAGGGGAAGCTTTGGGAGCTGTGCAGCCACTCAGAACTCACCCTGCGTCCTGCTGAGTGTGAGCCAGGGTGCCTTTGATCCCCTCCATCCACGGGGATGGTGCTGAGCTGGAGGATCTGTGTTCAGCTCCTCCTGAGGCTCCCAGATCTGCTCTGACCCTTGCTGGGGGGGATATGGGGGTGATCTCCTCAGCCAAGCTCCTGGAAAAAGGGGATGCTGACCATGGGTGAAGTTCCTGGAAACTCCTGGAAGGCTCCATCCCCACATGGATGAGGAAAAAGGGGATGCTGACCACAGGTGAAGTTCCTGGAAACTCCTGGAAGCTCCTGGAAGGCTCCATCCACATGTGGATGAGTAAAAAGGGGATGCTGACCATGGGTGAAGCTCCTGGAACGCTCCATCCCCACCTGGATGAATAAAAAGGGGATGCTGACCATGGGTGAAGCTCCTGGAAGCTCCTGGAAGGCTCCATCCAAAACTGGCTGAGTAAAAAGGGGATGATGACTATGGGTGAAACTCCTGGAAGTTCCTATCCACACCTCGATGAAGAAAAAAGGGATGCTGACCGTTGGTGAAGCTCCTGGAAGCTTCTGGAAGCCTCCTGCTTCAGCTGGCTGATGGAGAAGGAGGTGCTGGCCCTGTGTGAAGCTCCTGGAACCTCCCAGAAGCCTCCTTCCCCACCGATGGACAAGGGGGCCGATGGAAAAGGGGGTGCTGCCCCTGTGTGTCCCAGCTGAGGCCATGGATCCCGTGTCCTCCAGAGGAGCATTCCTTTGAGCAGCCACTTGGGCTTCCCATATGCCAGGGTTCTGGGAATGGCACAAAAGGCACCTTTGGCATCCCACTGCCATGAAATGCCTCAGCACTTCCCAAAATCCCTTCAGGGCAGGATAATCCCTCCACACTCCACAGCTGGTTGACTGCAGTCACCTCTTTTCCAGATTTGGAGCTCTTTGGAGAAGGAAGAACCTTGTTTGTTTGCTCCAACACCAGCAAGGTGGGATCTTGCCCATGGTTGGGAAATTGGTGTGTTCCACGAATACAAATGTAATTAATTAATGAGAAGAACCAGTGGGGAGGCAGAGCTCATGGCTGGAGGGGTTGATTCCGGGCAACAAGATATTTCTTTTATCCATTCCAAGCTTTTCTGTGCAGGAAGAAGCTCTGGAGCTGGCATGGATCACGAAAAGTTCTCCCACCTGTTCCCAGCATTAACCTTGCAGCTCCAGCTCAGCTGGAGTGAGATCCCAGCCCCCTGCCTGGCTGGGAGTGTCCTGAGCAGAGCCATTCAGCAGCTCTGGAGGGTCCCTCTGGCATCTCGGAGCTCAGGGCTCCTCATTAATCAGCCATCACACAGGGAAATTCCAGTGTCTTCCAGCAGGCTTTTTCCCCTGGATGAGGAAGCAGCTGCCTCTTAATTAGAGGCCAGCTAAGTGCTACGTGTGCTCTGCCAGGCTGTGCATATTTAACAGCTCAGCTCCCAGCTGCTGCTGTGCTGGAGGAAGCTGCAAAGTCCCCTTTGATGTTTCCTCACGCCGGCTGTCCTTGGAAACTGGGGGAGCAGGGGGGAGCAAAACCACCCAGGTACCCCAAAATCCACGGGGGGCTGGGAGGGACAGGAAGGGGCCTCCTTGGCTGCACTGATCCAGCTAATTTACCCAGGCTGGGGCAGGGACAGAATTGACCTGGGGAGGGGTAGTGGGACCCTGCTGCTGCCCTTCCTCACCCAAACACGTCCAGTCTGGGCCCTGTGTGAGAGTCTGTGCGAAATATCCCTCATCTGCCTCATGATCATCATTGGGGAGACCACCGAAGAAACAAGACCCCTCCTGTCTCCTGATCTTGTAGGGGAAAGTCATATGCCTGAGACCTGAAAGCTCAGTGTTAATTTATTGTTTTCACAGGTGTGTTTGTTGTATGCTAAGAAGGGGGCACTGTGCCCCGTTTGCAGCAACAGCCTTGGGAGCTGTCCCACCTCTCGGCCTGCCTGGACTTCTCCTGAGTTTCAGGTGGTCCCCCACCTGAAGACCCTCACCTGTTTCACAGCCACCATGACAGACTGAGATGCAAGGAGCCTCTCCATCAAGGACTGAGACATGGAACCCCCATGTGCAAAGGCCCCTCTGCTCCTCCCAAGGACTGGGACTGAGACCCCCAGCCCGGGGCAGGTGTGTGGGGGAGGCAAGCTGACCAAAGCGAGATGTTTGCCTGCAGGTTGTGACCACTGGAGCAAGAACACAATGGCTCTCATTTACTGCTGAGAACATGGACTATCTGTTACATCTATTCCTTATGGTATCTGTTCCCTCCCCCTCACAATTTTCAGTAGAGTTATCATAATAAAAACCTCTGAGTTAGCGAGAGATTCTGAGATCTCCCCCACGTAACAGGCGGATCCTCGACTGGACTGGATCAAAGGACTTTGTCTCTACGGTTGGTAGCTCTCTCCCCTTCTTTCTCTCTCTCTTTTCTCTCTCTTTCTCTATCTTTTTCTCTCCCTTAATCCCTCTATGGCATTTTGCTGTGGTCATTCAATAAAGGTGCATTTGTTTTGATTATTACTGCAAATCCCCTGCGCCATGTTGATTTTTTGCACCCTGAGATCAAATCCATGAATCATCACGAAACCCTTTTGTAAGGACTGATTGTGACACCCTGTCAATGGATTCCTTCTCTTGGCGCTGCTGGGGACAAAGATGAATGTCAGTGTGACTGGGGCTGGTCCAGTGCCTCGCACAGTGACCATCCAAAGGTGCCACCACTCTGCTGGCACCAGTCGTGAGCCAGCAGCAGCAGGAGGTGGCAGAAGGAGATGTGGAAGTTCTCCTGCCAGGTGTTGAGAGCCTAAGGATGCCCAGAGGAATTCTGCTCATCCCTGAGCACTGGAACCAAAATGTTTCCCTGCCCTGCTCATGTTCCAGCCCTTGTTAACCATGTTTGAGGACTCTTCTGTCTGTGTTTTCTGCTTTCCAGTCCGTGTTCTCCATGTAGCTCCCTGGATATTTCCATGTCTATCTTCCCCTCCATATCTTGATCCTCCCTGAGGCACTTTGCAATTTTAAATTGCAGTGCTTTGGCTCCTCACCCTTTCCAACCCAGTGCACTGAAGTGCCACCAAATTGCTCTCAGTATCTTTATTTTTCCTCTTTGGATGTCAGGAAAGGGCTCCACAATATGCAGGTAAAATTTGTGTGCAGGAAGCCATCCATGGAGGATTAAATCAGCCTGCTACTTGTAGCTCCTTAAGGACTTACAAAATCCCAGAATCCCTGAGGCTGGAAAAGCCCTCCAAGGTCATCGAGTCCAAACTGTCCCAAATCCCCACCTTGTCCCCAGCCCAGAGCTCTGAGTGCCACATCCAGGCCTTCCCACCCAGGGATGGGGACTCCAAACCTCCCTGGGCAGCCCCTGCCAAGGCCTGAGCAGCCTTTCCATGGGGAAATTCCTGCTGATGTCCAACCTGAACATCCCCTGAGGCCGTTCCCTCTGCTCCTGTCCCTGTTCCCTGGAGCACAGCCCGATCACCCCGGCTGTCTCCTCCTGTCAGGAGCTGTGCAGGGCCACAAGGGCCCCCCTGAGCCTCCTTTTCTCCTCCTTTGTCCCCTGTAGCAGCCACTCCTGCCCCTGGTGCTGCTTTGTCCTGCCAGAAACCTCCATCCCTTCATCCCAGAGAGCAGAGATGGAACTGCAGTCCCTGAGATCAGGGAGAGGACAGCCAGGACAGTCTGGCTGCTGCTCCCCAGAATTTCCCCAGGCAGGGGTTTGCTCCTTCTCCATCCCCTCCTGTGACCGTGTTCACAAGGGTCCCAGGATGAGGGAAGAGACGAGGATCTGACTCCATGTTTCAGAAGGCTTGATTTATTGTTTTATGATATATATTATATTAAAGCTATACTAAAAGAATAGAAGAAAGGATTTAATCAGAAGGCTGGCTAAGAACAGAAAGGAATGATAACAAAGGTTTGTGACTGATCAAGACAGTCTGGACAGCTGGACTGTGATTGGCCATTAATTAGAAACAACCACATGAGACCAATCCCAGATGCACCTGTTGCATTCCACAGCAGCAGATAACCATTGTTTACATTTTATTCCTGAGGCCTCCCAGCTTCTCAGGAGGAAAAATCCTAAGGAACAGATTTTCCATAAAATGTCTGTGACACCCTCCAGGATGCTGTTCCCCCTTGGCCAAGTGGATTCTGAGGTCCAGGACCAAGCTCAGGTCATTCCTCTGAGGGACCCCAAATCCTCAGGGGCTGTGAGGCACCAGCAGCTGGGAAGAACCAGATTCCCAAAGCGTGTAGCTCTTCCATCTGGAAGGAACCATGGCCAGGAGCAGCTCTGGATCCAGCCAAAACAGGCTTTATTTGCAGGAACAGAAGCAGATTTTGGTTTGGGATGGAGACAGCCAAGAGGCTGAGCAGGGAATTTGCTAAATACAATATTTTTTTGCCACTCTTTGCTTGTTTGCTTATTTTTTTTGTCAAAAGTGAAATGTCTTGCTGGAAAGTTTCCATTAAAGCTGAACTGGGAAAGCTGCCAAGATCTGGGATGGGATCTCAGGTCAAAAATATCCTAGGGAGTCAACCTTAAAAACAAGGCTGTGGTGCAGGGGATTTGCCATGGAGTGGGAGCTCCCTGCTCCAGTCCCTTCTGGACAATCAGGATTTCCTTGGAGTCCCATGTCAGTGCCCCAAACATGAGGCAAAGTGTTCTTGTAGTCTGTCACTCACTCATTAAAAGTTTGCTTCTGGACCAGAGAAACAATTTTCCCATGAATATTTCATCAAAACCGATGTGTTTGGGTGGGAAAAAAAAGGAAAAAAAATGGATGAAATGGTGTTTTCTACAAAAAAACCCACACACTGCATCCAAAGCAATTCCGTGCTGCCCACCCCCATCCAGCAGTGCTCTCCTGGGTTGTGCAAGGCTCCTGGAGCTGAGCCCATGCTGGAGAGCCTGGAACTGAACTGGACATTGGCTGGATTGATATCCCTGACCTTCCATTGCTGCCCATTGCAGGGGGAAGGGAATTCTGGCTGCAGGAGACTGAGGGGTGAATTCAGCAAGGGGCAGCTCCCATCTCTGCTCTGGGACAGGGACAGCACCCAGGGCACGGCTGGGGCTGGGCCAGGGCAGCTCAGGCTGAGCTCAGGGCAAGGTTCTTTCCCCAGAGGGTGCTGGCACTGCCCAGGCTGCCCAGGGAATGGGCACGGCCCCGAGGCTGCCAGAGCTCCAGGAGCCTTTGGGCAGCGCTGCCAGGGATGGACAGGGTGGGGTTGTTGGGGGTCTGGGCAGGGACAGGGGCTGGGCTGGGTGATCCTGATGGTTCCTTTCCCATTCAGGTGATTACCTGATTTTAACATTTCACCTGGAGGAAAAAAAGAACAAAACAAAACAAAACAAAAACCCCAAAAAAGCAAAAAAAAAAAAAAAAAAAAAAAACAAAAAACCCAAAAAACCAAACAAAACCAACCAACCAAACAAAAAACCCCCACACTCTGTTGGAAGAAGAGACCTGGAAGTTTCTCTCCTGGTCATGGATGCAGCTGATGGCATTGGGGTGGCATGGAGGGGATGTTCCAGGGGTGCTCCTGGTGCTGAAGGACACGTTGTGCCTGGAGGTTCCCCAATCCTCCAGCACAGCTCTGGCTCAGCCCACTCTGGGCGGGAGCTGAGTCAATATTTCACCGGCAAATCTGCTAAACTGGGGCTCCCCGTGGGGCTGGCATTGATCACTGATCCTCAGAGCTCCCCTCTTTCTTCCTTCAGACCTTCCCTGGGCTGCAAAGGCGGCTGCTGATTGATATTCCAAGGCAAACGTTGCAGTCTTTCAAACACTGCCAGGCTTTAGGAAGAGCTGTTAATAAAATGGATTCACCCGGCAGGAGAAGCAAAGGGAAAGGGGAAAAAAAGGCTGGAAGGAGCAGAAGGGTCATTTCCACACAACTGAGGCCTTTCCCCTACACTGCCTCCAAGGCCTTGGCTTGGGATTGTTCAGGAATGAGAATTCCAAGGGCAAATTGTTGGGATTTTAGCATTGGAGCAAAGACCTAATGTTGAATTTGTGTGAGGGGCTTGGCTTGAAGAATTTGGATTCAGCCATGCTCAGATATTCAAGACTCCAAAGCACTGCATGATCTCTGGGGAGGAACTTGTCAGCTATCCATGTTTATTTCATGGGGGCAGATGTTCCTTAAAGGAAAGGAAGGATTGGGACAGAGGATGTGACACCTGAACCCCCCCAGCAGCAGCCCTGCCCCTGGGGACTCAGGAGTTCTCACTTTGTGCCACTTCTGAGCTCTCTGCCTTTGCAGGAGGGATGTCCCAGCCCTGTGGGACACAGCCAAACCCTCAGAGCACCTTGGTTCCCCTTCTTTCCAGCATCCCTGAGTTTTGTCTTCAGCAGTGGGGAGCCAAGAAAACCAAGTGATTTGAGAGAGATCAGCTTGGAAGAGCAAGTGACAGATAAAAAAGGCATCCCAGCACTGCCTGCACCCGAGGCATTTCCAAGGTGTTGACAGTGAGGAGGAGGAGGGAGGTATACTTGGCTCCCAGCAGCTGGAAGAGAGAGCAGAATGTGGTTTCTTTCCTCCCCCACAGGGAGAAGGGCTGGAGTTCCCTTCTTTGGTCACAGCTTCACTCGTGGTCCCTGTGGAGAGGGAGGGGACCCGGGAGGGGACCCCCCTGAGCAGGGAATGACCCTCAGGGTGGGGCTGGGGTGGTCCCATGCTCGCTCCTCGCTGGGACTGAGGGTGCCTTGTTCCTGAAACCTGCCACAGCTTGAGATGGCCCTGCCCATCAACCATGGGTCCTCTGCTCCTCCACAGGCCCTGGGCTGGATGGGCTGGGAGGGTCACACACACCTGGGCTGGGTGGGTCACACACACCTGGGCTGGGTGGGTCACACACACCTGGGCTGGGAGGGTCACACACACCTGGGCTGGGAGGGGAAACAAGAACAGCCCCAATTCCAGAGCTCCAGGAGCGTTTGGACAGCGCTGCCAGGGATGCACAGGGTGGGATTGTTGGGGTGTCTGTGCAGGGCAGGAAGCTGGATTAGATGGTTCTTTTGGGCCCCTTCCAGCTCAGAATATTCCATGATTCACTGTCCTCTTGGTACCACACCACGCTGTCACCTCTGGTGATTTTTAGAGGATTTTAAAATATATTTAAAGGACTTTCAAACCCACAGATTTTGAAGCATTCTGCAAAGCAGTGTCTGTCCCAGAACCCAGGGCTCTGTGGCAGAGCTGGGGGTGTCAGTGAAGGCCCAGGCTGTGCAGTGCTTCCAGCCCCTCTCCCCATCCCATTCTGTGCTCTCCTTGATGCTGGAACGATGGCGCAGCCACTGCAGGGCTTTGTCTGACAGCTGCTCCACTCCGGGATTTCCTTACTTGATTTCTCAATTTGGGAAGTCCGGGGGGACTCAGTGCCTGAATGGCCATTGTTTATCCAGGCCTGGAAGGACACCAGGACGTGTGCTGGCCTGGGAGATTGCCTGGGACACAAAGAGTCTGGGAAGGCACAAACACAGAGTGAGTCATCTGCCTTCAGGAAGGACTCTCAGCCTCCTCGAAGGTCACTGGTGTTCCTCTCACTTCTGCCAGGGCTGAGGTTGTTTACAGCAAAATCCCCCTCAAGAGCCCCAATGAGGGCGCTGGAGCCCTTCCTCAAGGTGACCCTTGCTGGCTGGGCCTCCTGCAGGCCTCAGGGGATGTGGAGGGGCCTCCAGAGTGCAGCCACTCTGTTGTGGGAGGGCCAAGAGCTGCCATTGAATAGAGAAAAAGAGATCCAAGGGGTCTGCTGAAGCTCCCAACCCTTTGCCAACCCTGTATCCCATCTCTGCAGGGATGGGAGCTGCAGCAGCCCCTGCTCCTGGCACCTTCCTGACGGACACTGCTGGGGAAGGGAGCCGAGCCAGGAGGAGCAGGGCCCAGTTGTTCTTCCAGCCCAGGACCAGCTCATTAGCAAAGGATCTTTGTTTTTAATGTCTGAGAGTGTTTTAATATAGTTTTAATTAGTTTTAATATAACATATATAATAAAATAATAAATCAAGCCTTCTGAAACATGGAGTCAGATCCTCGTCTCTTCCCTCATTCTCAGACCCCTGTGAACACTGTCACAGGTTACCACCATTGTTAATCACCCAGCAGTCCCTTCCCTTGCCTGCACCTTTTTTCCTATTGAGTATTGCCTCAGCTGCTTCCCAATGTAAAAAATGCCAATCACTTGTTTTTAAAATTTTAAAAGTTTAATAGTAATAAAATGGTTATAAAAATAGCAATACAATTAGAGTAATAAAAATTCTGGACAATTTGAATTAGGACAATATGACACAATAGAAACAAAGAGTTATGGAAGTCTGGGTACCTTTTTCAGGGCAGCATAAACCCAAAAAAGGACCCATGTTAACAGAGGATTAACCCTTAAAAACAACAGCCTGTTGCATCTTCATACATCTCATATATGATGCATAAATTCCATTCAAAAAAATGGATACTGTCTGGGCAGTGTCAACCTCTTCCTCTTAATCCTAACAGCCCCTTCAAGCCTGAGTAAGGTAGGAAGAAGTTCGCTTCTTCTGACAATGGAGCAATGAATTCTCTTTTTCTGAAAGATTCAGGTGTTCTGTGGCTGCTATCTCACTGTGAGTTCTTTTTTTAAAAAAATCTATCTTACATAGCATCGTTTCTATTTTAACATTTTGTTATAACCTAAAACCTAAGAGAATTAATACAGCATTATTTCTAACACAACACATATAATATTCATTTTAATATTTGCAAAAAGCCAATCATAAAACACGCATTTTTCACACCAGGATGGCCTGAGCTATGAAGGAGAGAGCGATGTCACCGGTGTAGATGTGGATTGAGACATCCAGTACTGTATGAAAGAATAACACCCTAAAGAGACGAGCCAGCCTGCAGTGTAAGACACTGAGTGATGTGTCTTACTCAGGAGCAGTTTTCTTGTTCCTTGGTGTGATTCCAGGCAGTCACTGTAACCCACCGAGAATGGGACCAGGGTGAGGACTTTGGACCATGAATTTAAAGGTGTGTTCCTAGGCACGGTTATGAGGATGGAAGCCCCAGCTCTGCTACACAGCAAAGCTGCTCACCTCCTCCTCCACATCGCTGAAGGGAGCAGCGGCAGTGTGTGTGTGACCCCTCCCAGAGCTGATTTCACAATAAAGGCGTTAAAAAGGAGCACCTCTCCTTGCCAATTTATTTCATTGCCATTTCCACATTAAGCACACTCAGCACATTCCCTGCGCTGCGTCCCTCTGATCCCAGCGCTCCTGCCTGGCTCGCTGGGCCTCCCCTGGCTCTCCCTGCATCCTCCTGCTCCTGCCGCTGCCTCACCTGCCCTGGGGCCCCGCAGCAGTTCAGGCAGCAGCCACCAGGCTGCTGTATTTCCCTGGAAATACCACAACAGGTTCTGCATATGTAAAAGCCTGCGAACGGTGACTCCCTGTGAAGGCAATGAATATTCCTGAGCCGGAGCGGCTCCAGGCACAGCCTCATCTCAAGGAGCCTCCCAGCAGCTCCTCCTGCTCTCATCTCCTCCCTCCCAGCCACTCCAAGAGCTGCTTTCCTGCAGGATTCATTTCTTCAGGCTCCAGGAGGGGTCTCAGCACCCAGTCTGCCCTCAGAAGGGTTTGTTAGTCCCACATCCCAGTCAGAATTACCAAGAAGGAAATTTCACAGAACCCCAGGGTGGGTGAGGCTGGAGGGAGCCCAGAGGGTCCCTGGTGTCCCCTGGTGCTCCCTGGGGCCATGCCAAGCCCAGGGCACTGCAGGGTGTGCTCACAGCTCTGCCATGGCCCCAGCCAGGAGCCTCCAGAGCCTCTCTGGGCTCTGCTCAGGGCTGGCACTGCCAGGGCAGCAGTTCTGCCTCCTGGGCAGGGGCAGCTCCTGGGCTCAGGCCTTGCCCGTGGCTCTGGGGCCATGGCTGGGCCTGGAGCAGAGCCTGGGGCTGCCCTGAGCCTGCACACAGGGACAGACTGGGGACACAGGGACAGACAGACAGGGACAGACTGGGGACACACAGACAGGGACAGACTGGGGACACAGGGACACACAGACAGGGACAGACTGGGGACACACAGACAGGGACAGACTGGGGACACAGGGACAGACAGACACAGACAGCCTGGGGGACACACGGACAGACAGACAGGGACACACTGGGGACACACAGACAGGGACAGACTGGGGGACACAGGGACACAGAGGGACAGACTGGGGGACACATTGACAGACAGACAGACAGGGACAGACTGGGGGACACAGGGACAGACAGAGACAGATTGGGACAGACAGGGACAAACAGAGACAGGGGGACACAGGGACACACAGACAGGGACACACTGGGGGACACATGGACAGACTGGGGGACACACAGGCAGACTGGGGGACACAGGGACAGACAGGGACAGACAGGGGGACACAGGGACAGACAGACAGGGACACATAGGGACAGACTGGGGGACACAGACAGGGACACCTAGGGACACACAAGGACACCCAGGCACACGCAGAACACTCCATCTCAATTCAGCCCAGGTCCAGCACAACGCTGACATGGAAAACCTCTGCAGGAGTGGCTTGAGCAGTAACAATGCTTTCCGTGAGAAACAGACGTTGGGCAACTTTGTGATGAAACTTTTATGTGTTAAACATTACAAATACCAACATCTCTGGTGAGCTGCGCGTGTGAGTGGTGCTCAGAGATAAGCCAGGAATCTGCCATGAATATGGATCAAAGAGCCTTCATGGAGGAGCTCTGTCCTAAAATTCTGTTTGGGAGGGCGGTGACAAAATATACATGGAAGAAAAAAAAAATTAAAGGGAAAGAATGAGAATTCACGATGCTTCCTCAGCTGAGGGTCTCCATTGGAGAGGGTTGGGGTGCTCTCCAGCTGGGAGAAGAAAACTCTCTAGGAAGTTCAGTGGGAAATATCCACTGTAGGAGTGACTTTGGGGCCTTGGAGATTGAGGCAGCTGCTGCTGCTCCTACCAATGTCTGCTGCCCTTGGGAATGCCTGGATTTGGAATGCTGGGGTTTGGATAACCTTGCCTTGGAAAGAACAAGCTCTGGGCCAGCCCCTGTGAAGTGTCTGCAAATGGGGAATGGGGCTGGGAATTCCTGTCTAAGGGCATTTCATGGAGGTCTGGGCTTTCTGAAAGGTTTCCTGAGAATGGGGTGGTAATGGACAGCCTGGGAGAGCTGGGGGTGCTCACCTGGAGAGGAGAAGGCTCCAGGCAGAGCTCAGAGCCCCTGGCAGGGTCTGAAGGGGCTCCAGGAGAGCTGGGGAGGGACTGGGGACAAGGGATGGAGGGACAGGACACAGGGAATGGCTCCCAGTGCCAGAGGGCAGGGATGGATGGGATATTGGGAATTGGGAATTGTTCCCTGGCAGGGTGGGCAGGCCCTGGCACAGGGTGCCCAGAGCAGCTGTGGCTGCCCCTGGATCCCTGGCAGTGCCCAAGGCCAGGCTGGACACTGGGGCTGGGAGAAGCCTGGGACAGTGGGAGGTGTCCCTGCCATGGCTGGGGTGGCACTGGATGGGCTTTGAGGTCCCTTCCCACCCAACCCATTCCATGATCCCAGGATATCTCAGCACTTTCTGCAGTTTCCAGGATCGTCACAATCCCTGCATTGGCTGGGGAGCTGGGGAAGGTTTGTGTGCCCTGAGGATCCTGGGGATCCTGCTGGGAGCAGCACCTTTTGGAGACAACACTCAGGAGCTGGGTAAGGCTGATCCATCCCCAAGAAAATGCCTTTTCTTCCCAAATGGTGTCCCAGGCTCCCTGGTGTCCCTGGTCCTGCAGGAGCTCAAGGGAACCCTTGGAGCTGGGGACAACAACTCTCCCCAAACACCTCAGCTCCAAATCCCTCTTGAACCCCTTTATCCATCCATAAACTGCTCCTTGGTTTATTCCCCAGCTCTGCCTTTCACCACCACCTTTGCATATGGAAAAACCCACTTGGTTTTTAGCAGGTTTAATGTTTTTTCCTGATTTCCCACCTAAAGTAGGGCAGTTGTTTTATCCCTGAACTGGCTGCTGCTCTCTATGTAGGTTAATAAGGTTTGCCTTCATTATTTACACAAGGTTTTGTTTGTTTATTTGCACTTCTCCAGGAAATTTAACATAAAATGCTACCAGGAGTAAAGAAAAAGAATAATTTTGTTAATGTGTGGGTTCTTAGGGGAAAAAGACAACAAAGGAACAACCCAGAAATAATGTTCCCAACTAAAACATCAGAATTAAGTCTTCAGGGAGCCCTTGGTCACTCTGAGGAGCAAAAGAAAGGTTTGACATTATTTTGAAATATTTTTTTGACGTTGGAAAGTGAGAAAATTGGATCACTTCAGCCACTACATTTTATTTAAATGTGAGTCACACAATGAGCCCCTCCTAGGAACCCAAACTCTGCAAATGGTTGCCATAAAGCTGGGGGTTAAAAAGCAATATTTAACCCTACTAATCATCAGTGATATTTTGTTATTGTTAATACCCCACTATCAAACACAAAGAAGGGAGGTGGGCAAAGTGTGAGTCATAAAGATGCAGGATCTGGCTCTAAGGATGGTTGTCAGGTAGCAGGAGCTCCCAGGCTGACAAATAACACAAGGAAGACTAAAAAATATCTCAGGACCAAAGTAGGGCTGGCAATGAACCAACTCCTGCAGCAGCAGTGGGGATGGAACCAGCAGAGATGGAGCAGAATGTGGCAAACCTGGAGTGATGGAAGGGCTGGGGGGTGATGGAATCATCCCTGTCCTGTCCCACAGCAGCAGGAAAGGGGGAACTTCTCCTGGAGGCCCAGGCCAGCTGCACCAGGACCTGCTGAGATCTCTGAGGCTGCTGATGTTCACTTCCATTGTCATTTTAATGAGATTTTTATGTCAATGGGAAGCTCCAGGAGATGGAGCTTTTCCAGCAGCACTGGTGGAAGATGGGATGGGATGGGGATGGGGATGGGGATGGGATGGGATGGGATGGGATGGGATGGGATGGGATGGGATGGGATGGGGATGGGGATGGGGATGGATTGGGATGGGATGGGATGGGATGGGATGGGATGGGATGGGATGGGATGGGATGGGATGGGATGGGATGGGATGGGATGGGATGGGGATGGGATGGCATGGGATGGGATGGGATGGGATGGGGATGGATTGGGATGGGATGGGATGGGATGGGATGGGATGGGATGGGGATGGGGATGAGGATGGATTGGGATGGGATGGGGAGACGGGCATGGCCTGGCCCTGGCTGCCAGGAAAATAGCAGGAATGTTGGTACAAACCACCAGCAGCACAAGGATAAAATAACCAGCCCTGGATGGCTTCCAGCAATGGCAGATCATGCTGGGAGGGATTCCACAGCCTGAAGGAGCTGGGCAGGAAATCAGGATCAAATTGCTGTCCCATGGGATGGGGTAGGTGATGGGAAATCCAGGATGTCAGTGCTGGCCTCCTCCCTGCCTGTGCCAGGACACAGCCTTTGGCTTCCCTTGGGCAGCCTCAGATTTTCTCTTCATCTGCTGCCCTCATGTTATTAATATTCATGATCCAAATCATCCCTTTCCTGCTCAGGAAATTGAAAGCTCAAATAAAATGTATTAATGTGTCCATTTTCCTGCACATATTTCTGAGCTTGATTTCCCAGAAGTTTATCCAGGGCATATTCCCTGTCACAGAGCTTTCAGTGCTGAAGAAACAGCCAAGACACCAAAAGGCTGAGATGGGGAAAGCTCCACTGGCACCATTCCACCTTCCCAGCCCCCTGCTATTGCCACATGGAGATGGTTCCAGGAGGGGATCAGGAGTGGAGAAAACCTCCCGAGTTGAGGAAGATGAAACAGGAAAGCCTTATAAATATGATTGTCTGGCAAAAGATTTTGAGAATATGGAAACTATAAGTGAGATTGAAATGAAAGCAAGCTTTGAGATCCCTCAGTTACTGAACAACTGGAAAACAATGGCGTGGCCAGCTGAAGGTGATCCCCTTTGGATGGAACAACACCCTCTGCTTGCAGACAGGCCCAAGGCTCAGAGCAGACCCTACAGCTTGGCAGAAGGGGCCCAAAGAGGAGTTTTTAGGGTTTAAAATGTAACACAGTATGGGAATGTAATGATTCTTATAGGCTGTATGTAAATGCTATAGGATTTGTATCTTGTACTAGATTGGTTAGTGAGAATCGGAATATTCAACACAGAAGAAGATTTATGGTATTGGAACAGGAACCTCGCTCTCTTACCCTTTTACTCTCTTACCCTTTTACTCTCTCACCCTCTCATCCTCTCTGCCCCTCTCTTCTCTCAGCCCTGCCCCAGCTGTGTTTGGCAGCTCCCAGCAGGGCCCTGCACCCAGGCCCTTTGCAATGAACCCCAAGTTCCTGACCTGGCTCAGAGATCTCTGCTCTCCGTCCATCCTGACCGTCCTAGCCCCAGCGCTCCTACACTCCTGAGAAGGTGTGAGTGCTGTGTGCCAGGATCAGTGTGACTCGGAGTCCCAGCAGGGGATGCCCCAGGGATGGCCACGAGAGGAGCGGCCTGTGGGGATGGGCAGGGCAGCAGGGCTGGGAGAGCCTGGGGTATCTCAGAGAGGGTGAGGAACAGCATTGCCAGCAGCTCAGGGGTGACCCAGCCCCTGTGCCCAGCCCTGGGGCACCTCTGGCTGCTGTGCCCAGCTCTGGATCCTCAGCACAGCAGGGCCAGGAGCTGCTGGAGCTGAGCCAGGGCCTGGAGCAGCTCGGGGCCAGGAAAGGCTGAGGGAGCTGGGCCTGCTCAGCCTGGAGAGGAGCGCAGGGAGAGAGAGGGGCTGAGCCCTGGGGGGGCTGGGGGGGCTTGTCTGTCTGTCCCAGTATGTCCCTGTGTGTCTGTCCCTGTCTGTCTGTCCCTGTGTGTCCGTGTGTCCCCCAGTCTGTCCCTGTCTGTGTGTCTGTGTGTCCCCCAGTGTGTCCCTGTCTGTGTGTCCCTGTGTCCCCCAGTCTGTCCCTGTCTCTGTGTCCCCCAGTCTGTCCCTGTCTGTGTGTCCATGTGTCCCCAGTCTGTCCCTGTCTGTCTGTCCCTGTGTCCCCAGTCTGTCCCTGTGTGCAGGCTCAGGGCAGCCCCAGGCTCTGCTCCAGGCCCAGCCATGGCCCCAGAGCCACGGGCAGGGCCTGAGCCCAGGAGCTGCCCCTGCCCAGGAGGCAGAACTGCTGCCCTGGGCAGTGCCAGCCCTGAGCAGAGCCCAGAGAGGCTCTGGGGGCTCCTGGCTGGGGCCATGGCAGAGCTGTGAGCACACCCTGCAGTGCCCTGGGCTTGGCATGGCCCCAGGGAGCACCAGGGGACACCAGGGACCCTCTGGGCTCCCTCCAGCCTCACCCACCCTGGATTCCATCATGTGGAGATGCAGCAGGGAATGGTCTCAGGTGCGACACACAAAGTGCTTCAGGCTGATCCCCAGGAGAGGAGATGCTAAAGCCAGACACAACATTCTGCCTCAGGCTGGGATCCCCAATCCAAACTGAGCCATGAGAGCACAGGGATGGATTCCTTTCCCCAGGAAAGGCACCTGCTCAAGGGCTGCTCCCAGAACTGCTGCCTTGGTCCCAGGGGGTGCAATCCTCCAAACTGTCCTGAAAGAGCAGGGCTGAGTCTCAGCCCAGGGCCAGCACCAAGGCAGAGGCTTCAGTTCCCCCAGTGTGACCCCTGGGATTTGTGCCAGTCCCTCACACAGGGATGAGTTCCCACCTCATGCAATATGGAATGGGATCTGATCCTGTGACCGTGTTCGCAGGGGTCCCAGGATGAGGGAAGAGACGAGGATCTGACTCCATGTTTCAGAAGGCTTGATTTATATTTTATGATATATATGTTACATTAAAACTATACTAAAAGAATAGAAGAAAGGATTTCATCAGAAGGCTGGCTAAGAATAGAATAGCAAAGAATGATAACAAAGGTTTGTGGCTCAGACAGGGAGTCTGAGCCAGCTGACTGTGATTGAACATTAATTAGAAACAACCACATGAGACCAATCACAGATGCACCTGTTGCATTCCACAGCAGCAGATAACCATTGTTTACATTTTGTTCTTGAGGCCTCCCAGCTTCTCAGGTGGAAAAATCCTAAGGAAAGGACTCTACAGGAAATATCATGGCTACATGATCCCACCATGGATCACACAGGAGATGCAGCTCAGCATGTCCTGCCTGCAGCTCCTGGGGACACTCCCAGGGAAACCTTCCCATGCTCTAATTAGATCTTCAGAGCCAAAATATTTTTAAAAAAAGTGTCCTAATTGGCTGCACAGCTCCAAGGAGTTTATCCCACATCAGCTGAACCAGATCAGCCATTGGCATGAGCACTTTGAGCCCACAAAAACTCCCCTGAACTCAGCCCTGGCTTTAGGAGCTTTGCCTAAGCTTGATCATTTTGCACCCTTCACCTGCTAAAAGCACAAACCTGGATAACTCTGGTCTCAGAAAATGCATTTTGATCTCTTAATTTTGTAAATGGAGCACGATCAGCTATGAAATGTGGCTTTTGGAGAACTGTGGAATCACCAAGGCTGGAAAGATCCAAGTCCAGCTTAGTCAAAAATGAGCGAGTTGAAACATTCTAGGACAAATTCCGTTTCTCTGAGGCTTCCTGAGACAGCTGGGCTTGGATGTGGAGCTCTGTGTGGGTTGGGAGCAGAGCCATTGTCATGTCCATTGTCATGTCCAGATGTTACTGCTGAACTTCTCAAGTGGAGCCAGAATTCCCAGGAATTGTATGAGAAAGGAATGTGTGACCCTGCCCAGGTGCTCACACCCATGTGGGAGGGACATGGGGGGACAGTGACAAAGCATCAGTAGGACAACATGAATCTCAAGGCTTGGGGAAGGTGAAGCAGCAGTTCCAGGGAACTTCTCCAGCTCCTTGATTGCCTCCCCTCTTAGCATAAAACTGCAGAAAAAATAGCTGCAGTCAAATCCAACACTGAGTTATTTGCCCAAATTCCAGGGAAAACACCAAGCTGGCTGTTCTATAAAAATCAGAAGTGGTGAAGCCACTGGCATTGAAAAGGTTATTTAATGTACAGCACTGAAATCACAGGTTCTGAGAGCTCAGAGGCATTTCCTGGGCAATTTTCAGATTGCCCAGCACAGCCCTGGCTGGGATTTGATTCTCCTTTGATTCCCAGCATTGCAATGAGAGATGGAATTTTCCATAAGAATGGGTTTGGGCAGAAGGGTCTAACAGACAAATGAGGGAGAATCAGAGAGAAATAACATCCTAACAGCCCTGGGGAGAGTGAGGAGCAGTGCCCTGCTGGGAAAATGGCAGAGGGATCAATTCCAACAGGGACAGCTCTGGGAGTGAAGGGAATGAGCAGGACAGGGTGGGCAGGGGGAACCCTTTGGGGAGCAAGGCCTGAGTGAGGAGAAACCCTTTAAGGCTGAACAATTACTGAGCTCCATCACTGAGAATGAAAGGAAACCTCTTCTGGTAAACCACTGTCAGGCTGGGCAGAAATTACTGCTGGGTGAAAGTCCCCAGAGCAAGGATGGTGCCAAGGGCTCTGGGAATCCACTGGAAACAGAAAGCAAACAGGGAAGACAGCACCCATGGAAGCTGCTTTTCCCCATCTCTGCTTTTCCCCATTTTCACCTCTGAGGCACTGGCTCACTGTTCCTGTGCTTTTCACCACTCCAAGCACAGCAGAGCCAATAGGAAATGTGAGTATTCCAATCCCTGACAGCTTTCAGTGCCCTCCAGTTCCATCCTTAGACAAGCCCAGGCCTGAGTCCTCAGCTCAGGGATGGTGGCTGGGCAAGAGCTCCCTGCTGGCTGCTGGGGAGTTACCAACACGCAAGGGCTGAAGGAAGCCAGTAGGGTTTTTTGACAAGAAACTGGCCAATTCCAAACAGTAACCAGGAAAAAGGTGTGAAATGCCACATTTGAGAGAATCATGGAATATCCTGAGCTGGAGAGACCCACAGAGATCACCCAGCCCAGACCCCCCAACAACCCCACCCTGTCCATCCCTGGCAGTGCTGCCCAAAGGCTCCTGGAGCTCTGGCAGCCTCGGGGCCGTGCCCATTCCCTGGGCAGCCTGGGCAGTGCCAGCACCCTCTGCGGGAAGAACCTTGCCCTGAGCTCAGCCTGAGCTGCCCTGGCCCAGCTCCAGCCGTGCCCTGGGTGCTGTCCCTGTCCCAGAGCAGAGATGGGAGCTGGCCCTTGGGAGGATGTTGAACACCCCAATGAGTCTCCCCTGTCTCCTCTTCTTCAGCCTGAAAAAACCAAGTGACCTCACATTTTTAGATCTGAAATAGGAGATTATGAGGGTCACAGGATCACAGGATGATGGAATGGTTTGGGTTGGAAGGGACCTCAAAGCCCACCCAGTGCCACCCCTGCCATGGCAGGGACACCTCCCACTGTCCCAGGCTGCTCCCAGCCCCAGTGTCCAGCCTGGCCTTGGGCACTGCCAGGGATCCAGGGGCAGCCACAGCTGCTCTGGGCACCCTGTGCCAGGGCCTGCCCACCCTGCCAGGGAACAATTCCCCATTCCCAATATCCAACGTGGCTGGTATTGGAGCCTAGGCTGGAGAGAGAGAAAGCTTTTCCCTGGATGACAGGCACAGGACTGTGCACTGAGAGCTGCTCAGGCTCAGCTGAGCTCTGTGCAGCAGCAAGCACTGTCTCATTCAAGGAGAAAGCCAAGAGGAAATTAAATTCTGAGCATGGAATGCACTTAATCATTGGCCCGTGAACTTCTCAGTGCTTTCTGATGAATGAGGAGAGTGTTCCCCAATTCCCTGGGCACAGGAAAGCCGGGATGTGCTGGGCACAGCCACCGAGTTCACAACTTCACAGACAGCACTTGCACCACATGCAGCTCGTAAAAGCAATTGACTGGAAAGCGCATTAAAAACTTCTCCTCTCACTCAGTCCTGTCAGGGCCAGGAAGAGGCAGCTCTGGAATGCCAGGAAGAATGGGAGAGCAGGAACCCTGCATAAAGAAGAAAAGGCATTCAGAGCTGAGCTGAATTCATGCATGAGCAGGGGGACTGCTCAGGACTTGAGTGCCACTCAAACTTGGGGCAAAAGTGGCTGTGCAGATGAGCTGGAAAAGATCCAAACCCAGGAGGAAAAATCCAAACCTAGGAGAAAAGATCCAGACCCAGGAGATAAAACCTGGTAAATCTGTGATGTTGGGGACAAGGGCACTTCATCTCAGGTGAGGAAGGTTCTGAGCTCACAAAGCTTTGCCAGCACTGCAGCTTCAGCCCCTGCAGGAATCCAGGGACAACGTGATGCTCCTTCAGTGGAATCATCCCATCTTTGGCTGGTGTAGGTGGGCAGGATGCAGCAGTTGGAGCCCTCCTGCCAACTCCTCCGTTTAGAGGTGAGAAAGCATCACTTTCAGCACTCACCTCCCTTTCTCCTCCTTGCAGTGGCAGCCCCCGGAGCCGGGGCCACGCCATCCGTCTCTGGCTCACACCTCAAACCTCAGGAGTCAGGAGGTGCTGACACACTGGAACCCAGCCCTCAGCTCTGGCATTTGGTGCTGACACACTCACAAACAATGCAGGAAACTGTGACGGTGTTCACAGGGGTTCTTGGATGAGGGACAAGACGAGGATCTGACTCCATGTTTCAGAAGGCTTGATTTATTATTTTATGATATATATTACATTAAAGCTATACTAAAAGAATAGAAGAAAGGATTTCATCATAAGACTAGCTAAGAATAGAATAGCAAAGAATGATAACAAAGGTTTGTGGCTTGGACTCTCTGTCCGAGCCAGCTGACTGTGATTGGCCATTAATTAGAAGCAACCACATGAGACCCAATCACAGATGCACCTGTTGCATTCCACAGCAGCAGATAATCAATGTTTACATTTTGTTCCTGAGGCCTCCCAGCTTCTCAGGAGGAAGAATCCTAAGGAAAGGATTTTTCATAAAATATGTCTGTGACAGGAAACCAGCACAAGAAGCTGGGTCAGATAGAGATGCTCGAGCCAGCCCTGGATGAGGAGAGAGCTCCGAGGGGCTGAGCTGGAGCTCTCAGTACAGTCAGCCACGTGGGATGCTCCAGTTTCACCTTTGACATCTCTGTGCAGCTCCCAGTTCTGGGTTCGATGCATTGTGCCCCAAACCTTCTGAGATCTGACCCCTTTTTTGAGGTGTTTCTCTGTTTCTCTGCTCTGTGCAGGCATCACAGAGCTGTGATCTCAGCTGAGAACATTGGGAGGGAAGTGTTGGGGAGGGCGTGTGGAGCTGAAGCCAGAGCTCTGCCCACCTGCAGTCAGGTGATTCATGCCACAGGTTGTCAGGGAGGGTTTTAGTCCTTGCTGGCTCCAGCCCCAGCTCTGCTCCTGCTGGGATTGAGCAGCAGAGGGGCTGAGACAGCTGAGGAGCCAACGGGAAAATGCTGATCTTGGAGCAGAACAGTGCCCAAGCACTCACCCTGAGAACTGACAGCTTGGACAATTACCTGTGTAAAACCAAGAAAGCCAGAGATAAACAAGGCCAGAGCAGAGACAGTGACATCTGGAAGGTCAGGACAGAGCCTGGGGAGATGGAGCTGCTCGGGAGAGGCCTCACCTGAGAGGAGAGAAGGGCTGAAAGGCTGCCAGAGGGGTTTACAGCTGAAAGGCTGTCACAGGGGTTTACAGCTCTATTTCCCCGGTGATTTACAGCCTCTCCCACTGCCTGCAGCTACTGCTCATCACACGCAGCAAAGCAGCTCCTGCACAGAGCCAGGGGGGTCCCATGTCCCCGTGTCCCTCTCCCAGAAAAACACATTACAAATGTTACAAATGGTTACAAATGGTCCTAAGGAATGACCTTCCCAGATTATTGCCCTTCCCCCGGATGCTGCTGCGGCATTGGGAAGTGCTAATGGAGAGCAGTGGCAGAGCAAGGAAACTGCTCCTGATAATGCAAACCAAGAGAACTCCGTCAAGGAAAAGTACTGGAATTTTCTGAGCTCACTCAAGTTCTTTCATTCAAATGATGAGAGAGTATTTTGCCTTTTTTATTCAGGTTCTTTAAAATAAAAGGTTCACTAACAGGGAAAATCTCTGTCAATTTGAAACAACAAAACCCTGTCATTTAGAGAGAAAGGAGTCTAAGCGCAGTCACATGGGGAATATTGACACAGAGCATTTTCTCATTTCCAAAGCAAAATATTTCCTTCTAGACAATGTGAAAATGAGGTATTTTGACATGTTCAAAAAACTCTCTTTTACTGCCTTCTCTGCTGAAAGGATTTGGCAAATTCAGGCGGCAGCAATGTAGAAAAGTTTCAGTCCCTGACACTTCCAGCCTGTGGATAATTGTGTTCAGCTCAGAGCCCAGCTCAGCTCTGGCAGGTGTGGAGCTACAGGTGCCTGGATCCAGGTGCTGATGGATCTGCTCTGCTCCTTCTTGCAAATCCCATCCTTCTCCTTGTGCTGAAATGCCTGGGAGTGCTCGGATCATAACTGGGAGGAGTCAGAGGTGTAAGAGCTTCCACTGACAGCAGAATTCATGGGCTCCCGGGGTACTTTGAGTGGGAAGGGATCTTAAAGTTCATCCCACCCCACCCCTGCCATGGCAGGGACACCTCCCACTGTCCCAGGACACCTCCCACTGTCCCAGGCTGCTCCCAGCCCCAGTGTCCAGCCTGGCCTTGGGCACTGCCAGGGATCCAGGGGCAGCCACAGCTGCTCTGGGCACCCTGTGCCAGGGCCTGCCCACCCTGCCAGGGAACAATTCCCCATTCCCAATATCCCATCCATCCCTGCCCTCTGGCACTGGGAGCCATTCCCTGTGTCCTGTCCCTCCATCCCTTGTCCCCAGTCCCTCTCCAGCTCTCCTGGAGCCCCTTCAGGCCCTGCCAGGGGCTCTGAGCTCTCCCTGGAGCCTTCTCCTCTCCAGGTGAGCACCCCCAGCTCTCCCAGCCTGGCTCCAGCCCTTGCAGCATCTCTGGTGCCTCCTCTGGGCTCTCTCCAGCAGCTCCAGGTCCCTCCTGTGCTGGGCCCAGGGCTGGGGCAGCTCTGCAGGTGGGGTCTCACCTGAGTGGGACAGAGGGACAGAATCCCCCCTGCCCCCAAGCTCAGGTGTCCCCTATGTCAGATCCCAGCTGCCATCACTCCCTGATCCATGAAATCCCAATTGTTCCTTCACCCTTTGGCCGTGTGATCCCAGGGCAGCCCATTAGCACCAGGGAAACAGGAATTGTGCTGAGGAGGCCCTGGTTACCAGCCCAGCCACCAAATGTCAAGCTGCATTTTTAGCTCTGAATGGAATTAATTTGCCGGTGTTCCCTTGTTAAATGTCAGGTCCTTGTGACTTGTATACATTAAACAATTCACAAATTGGAAAGCACTTGTGTAATCAAGTCAAGCGTGAGGTGGGCAGATTCCCTGCACCTAAACAAATCTGAAACTTCCCTTTTCCAATTAATATTTCATTTTATAACAGCCGCCACATTAATTCTTAATTAAATGCTTATTTGAGACACTCTACTGATTAGTGTGAACTAATGAGGAACAATATGAATTGTTTATCCAGCTTCCACTTACTTTCCTTCATAAAAAGGAATTGGTGTTTGGATTACTCCTTTTATGTCTGGCTTTGCCCTAAAATGATTTATTTCCAGAAGAACTTCCACAGGAACAGGTTGGATATGAGGGAGAATTTCCTCACTGAAAGGGCTGGCAAGCATTGGAATGGGAAATAGGGGATTCGCCATTCCTGGAAATGCTCTGTGGATGTGGCACTGTGAGTTTCTGTCCGAAGTTTCTCTCATCTGCCTCATGATCATCATGAAAAGAACAGAAACTGGGACCACTGAAGAAGACCCTGGCTGGAATCCTGGTCTTGCTGGAGATGGTTGCTCGCCAAGATCCTGAGGCCTGAGCAAAGCCCTTGACTTGCCAAGCTGTTGTTTGCAGGTGTGTTTGTTTTCATGGAAGATTGAACCTAATGAAAAGGAGAAGGGGGACACCTTGCCCTTCTTCACCTGCATTTGCTTTCACAACAATGGCCCTGGAATTTCCCCACCTCTCGGCTTGGCTGGACTTCTCTGGGGTAACCTTTGGTGGTCCCCACAAAAGACCCTCACCTGCTTTACAATCACTGTGATGGATGGACTGAGATGGGAGCAGCCTCTCCCTCAAGGACTGAGACATGAAACCCCTCTGTGGAGGAGCTCCCCCTCCTCCCAAGGGCTGGGACTGAAACCCCCAACCCAGGGCAGGTGTGTGGGGGAGGCATGCTGACCAAAGCCAGATATTTGCCTGCAGGTGTGGCCATTGGACCAAGAAGACAATGGCTCTCACCCACTGCTGAGAACATGGACTGTGTGCACCCTTCTTCAATACCTTTTTTCCCCCCAGAAATTACAATAAACTATTTATTACTTTTGATTCAATTTCAAGATCCATCCCCTTCCCCCATCAAAAAAGACTATAATAGGAGTTTGAATTGACCAGGATCTCTGAGATCTCCCCTGACCTGACCAGACGAACTCCATCAGCTGGACTTCGAAGGACTTTGTCTCTCTACATTTGGTAGCTATACACCTTCCTCTCTCTTCCTCTCTTTTCCCTTATTCTTTCCTTTTTCCCCAATCTCCCCTAACACATTTTCCTGTGGTTATTCAATAAAGATGCATCTGTTTTTGATCATTACTGCAAATCCCCTGTGCTGTGTCAGTGTTTTGCACTCTGAGATCCATTAATGAACCATCACAAACCCCATTTATAAGGATGGATCATGACAGGCACATGGGGACATGTTTAGTGGTGACCACCACGATGATCTTTGGGGGCTTTTCCACCCTTAATGAAGCTGGGATTCTGTGGTCAGAGATCATGGAATGACTGGGCTTGGGAGGGACATAAAAGGTCATTTACAGAAACGTTCATGATGTTCTGATTGTGCCTGGTCTGCTTTGATCCAGGCAACCACAGGCTAACAACCTCTGGAACAAAAGTTTCACGTCCATCTCCCCAGCTAATTCCCAAAAAACCTCCAGAAGAAACTTGTCCAAATGCTTTTTCAACCCAAAACCAACCCAAAGCCAACCCAAAAAGAGGCAATGATGTTCTTAGCTTATGACAGTGTTCACAGGGGTCCGAGGATGAGGGAAGAGATGAGGATCTGACTCCATGTTCCAGAAGGCTTGATTTATTATTTTGTGATATATATTACATTAAAATATACTAATAGAATAGAAGAAAAGATTTCCTCAGAAGGCTGGCTAAGAATAGAAAAAGAAGGAATGATAACAAAGGCTTGTGTCTTGGACTCTCTGTCCGAGCCAGCTGGGCTGTGATTGGCCATTAATCACAAACATCCAACATGAGACCAATCACAGATGCACCTGTTGCATTCCACAGCAGCAGATAACCATTGTTTACATTTTGTTCCTGAGGCCTCCCAGCTTCTCAGGAGGAAAACTCCTAAGGAAAGGATTTTCCATAAAAGATGTCTGTGACATTAGCTCATGCTCAGCGCTTGTGCCGAGGCACCTGAGCCTCACCTGAGCCTCCCCCACCCCTGCAGCCCGTTCTCTGAGGCAGGGGGGGCTCAGCACCTCCATCTTCCCCTGCCCTGGAGTTGGAGGATTTCCCAACAAACCCGAGAATCTCTGGCACTGGGAGTGCTGAGCAGGCATTTCCATGGCCCTGTTCCCGCTCAGAGCTCTTGCTTTCTCACCCTGTGGCTCTGTGTGTGCACTCAGAGCTGTTTGCACCTGCATTTATGACAGCCTTTATTGACCATGAACTTGACCTGGTGTTTTATCACTTTTTATCGCCTCATTCTTCAGAACTGGGAGCTCTTCCCTCAGCTTTTCACAAGCAGCTTCAGGTTTGTCTGTCCTGGAGGCTGTTGAAGCACAGAAAATTTGGTGTTTGAGAGCCACACCTCACAAAACCAGCAAAAACTTGCTGGTGAGAAAGTTAAAAGGCACAAGGTCAGGCCAGATTTTTGGGAAGATCTATTGGCATTTCCCTTGCTCAAAGAAGCTCATTGACTCTCTTGGTCACCCAGAGGCCACGAGGGGCCTCTCCCCTCACTCAGGGCAGGTCATTTTCCTTCAGGTCTGTTAGTGAAGGGACTTTTTGAATGACAAATTCATCATCTGGATTTTGTATCTATGAACTCCATTGTTATTGACCTATGAATCTTTTATTAACTCCTATTTATCACCTAATAACCCTTTCAAAGATTTCTCAAATTTTTGAAGCAGGATTTCTTTATTTCTATCTAAACATTCTTTTTCACCACTTTTCCCAGTCTGTGATCCCTTGATGTTGTTCATGGGTTTGGTGCACCATTGAAGCACAATGCCAGAGGAGGACAATTCCCACAGACATCAGCAGGTATTATCAGAATTGTGACCTGACAATCGTGCAATCACAGAGGTTGGAAAAGACCTCCAAGATCATCAACCCAAGCTTCAACCAACATCTCCACGGCCAGTGAAACATCACAAATTGCCATAGTTTTTGAACATTTCCAGGGATGGTGATGCCAGCCCTGCCCTGGGCAGTGATGCCAATGGTTCATCACTCTTCAGTGAAGGATCTTTTCCTGATACCCCACCTGAACATCCCTGGTGCTACTTGAGGCCGTTTCTCCTTCTTCAGTGTCCTTGTGGTGCCCAGGAGGTGTCACTGCAGGGGCAGTGCAGGGGACATGGAATCTGCAGGCAGCAGAGGATGCTGGAGTGCTGCCCATGCCAGGAAAACCAGTCCTAACCCAACACCACTAAATAAAAGCTTTTAAAATATAAAGCTTTTTGAAATATCAGGAGAGCAAAGACAGGGCAGGAATAAACACATAAATGGGAGCTTTCATTATGCCCACACAAGAGCTTGCAATGAGCTCAGGTACAGAAATCATTTGCACACCCTCCAAATGCCATTTCCTGGGAGCAAGAGCTCTGAGATGCCATCAGGAAAGAGGAAATTGTCGATTTAATCCTGAGTATTGAAGCAATGCTGCTCCAGGTGCAGCCATCAGGGTGGCTCTGGAATGGTGATCGTTGGGTTTGTGGGAGGGAGAAAGACACAGGTAGAAATCTGTGATCACCTCTGAATTTCTCCAGCTGCTCCTAAGCTTCGTTTGAAAGCTGACTCCTCGTTTGTTACCTTTCCTTGCTAGAATATTGGGCTTGATTTAAGGAATACTTTGTGCAACCCATTGACAGCAATTCCAGCTCTGAATTCCTTTAAACCTCTTGGGTGGGTGCCATCAGTTCCTGCTCATTTCCCACCTTTCCTTTTATTCTTTAAAGCTTCTCCTTAGGAGCCCACGGCTGGTCAGGCTCAGCCCCTGTGAAAATCCATTTCCCTGAACTCTCCATGACAGCCCCAAAGCAAAGCCATAAAACCTTCCCTCTCTTCTGGAACCCTTCTGTTCCAGGAGATATCTTTTTAAACCTTATTTGATAATGTTCTGGCAGGTGTTCTTCTAATCTATTTAGAAAAAAAATCTTCTATTTCAAGCTTCAGTTCTTCAGCAGATTTGCAGTTTCTCCAAAGTTTGTTCCTCTTAAATTCTGGTTTTGTTTAAGTCATGAGAGCTCCTCTCTGTTTTTCCTTTTAAGAAACTACTTACTCATTTAATTCAATTCTATTTAAATCTAATCATTCCCTTCACCCCACAGTTTGACCATTGTAGGGCTGTTTCTGTATTTTTCAGTGGATGATGTGCCCTCACCATGTTCTGCTGACCCTGTACCCAAATAAGTTTATTCCACCCAAAAACACTTTGTCCTTTCTGCTGCTCCTTTTACTTTTTCCTCTCCTTTTTGTTATGTCATAACCTCTTCATGGTCTTTTAAAGCAAGACTTTAATAAAGGGAATTTCCACTTGTGTCTCTCTCCCTCCTACAAACCCAATGATCACCATTCCAGAGCCACCCTGATGGCTGCACCTGGAGCAGCATTGCTTCAATACTCGGATTAAATTGAGAATTTCTTCTTTCCTGATGGCATCTCAGAGCTCTTGCTCCCAGGAAATGGCATTTGGAGGGTGTGCAAATGATTTCTCTACCTGAGCTCATTGCAAGCTCTTGTGTGGCCATAATGAAAACTCCCATTTATGTGTTTATTCCTGCCCTGTCTTTGCTCTCCTGATATTTCAAAAAGCTTTATATTTTAAAAGCTTTTATTTAGTTGTGTTGGGTTAGGACTGGTTTTCCTGGCATGGGCAGCACTCCAGCATCCTCTGCTGCCTTTAAACTCTGTGTCCCCTGCATCACTGGCTGGGGTCTCTGTACAAATCACAAACAGGACAGGGCTGCTGGAACTGCCTTGAGCTGTTTGATTCTCCAGCATCAGTCTCATTACATGGTGATGACAATGGGAAGATGCCACCAGCTCACATCCCAGGCAGCAGACAAAGAACTCAATGTCACAACTCACTTTATAAGTGTTTTGACCAATCACACAAAGCAAAAGCACATTGAGAGTAGTTCTATCCAATCACTATAAGCACACATACCTTTGGTTAAACAATCCTTGCTTATTTTGGATACAATACCTGCTTATAAGCATTAAGCACAATGCACAGAGCTCCGTTATTAAGCTTAAAACTCCCTAATATCTCACTAGATAAACTTTTCTGTAGCTTAGGCAGTTATTCTAGACAAGCGTTAATGCACAGACCATTGTTCTATTCATCCTTACTTTTCTACTTCTTATATAATTTTTCTGATGACCAATCTTATGGCTATTGCTTTGCTCCAATCACAGTTCTGCTGTCTCTGAGGTCTGCCTTTTGCAGCTTTTCCAGAACCCTCTGATTTTATGGATTCCCACACCCTGCACTGCCCCTGCAGTGACACCTCCTGGGCACCACAAGGACACTGAACAAGGAGAAACAGCCTCAAGCAGCACCAGGGGATGTTCAGGTGGGACATCAGGAAAAGATTATTCACTGAAGAGGGATGAAACATTGGCACCACTGCCCAAGGCATTGGTTCTTCCTCCAACTCCAGAATGGGTTCACCCTCAAACACTGTTTGGGATCATGCCAACAGTGAGAGCAGACACAGCTTTATTTCTTTTCCACAGGTACCTGAATATCTCCAAACCATTCCTTCCTCCTGGCTGTGCACAGTGAGTAGACACAACTCTGTGCTCCCCAACTTGTGTCAGGTAGAATTTCTGTCCATCCAAAATCCCCAGGAATTTATTTTGGGAAGATGTGCATCAGGAGTTCTGGACAAAGTCCCTGTCTGTCAGCGGGACCAGCACTGAGAAACTCCCAACACGAATGGGAGATGCTCTTGCTTCCTGCCCCATGGCACCAGGCCCTCCCCAAGGACAGGAAAAGCCCTTCCCACCTGTGGGAATCCCCAGTCCTGTCAGCAAAGAAGGAAAGAGAAATAGAGACATTATGTCAGTCCTCAGCTGCTGTTTCACTCTCCTAAAGAGCTTTTTCATGGCTAGGAGTTAGCAATTCCTATATTCCCTTTAGGTGCTGCTCAGCCTAAACAAATATTAAATAAGAAATGGGATTTAGGGGAAGTGGATCGATTCCTGCAGCCAGGCAGGGATTTTGGAGGGCAGGATCCAACCTCCTTGCATGGATTGTGCAGCTGAGGGCACTCTGGATAAATTCATCCTGAGGTAAAGATTCCTGTCTACCTTCAGGTTTTACCTGCACCAGAACAAGAGAGGCACAGCCAGGTGGATTTATCAGTGGAACAGTGGAAACACAGCCCCAGGCACAAACAGGCAATATTGATTTATTGCTAATCAAGGCCAGGATGTGTGAGTGTAATTTCTGTGCCAGGCAGATGATCCCAGGTGCTGCAGCTGGGAATTGCCCACTGAAGCACGAGATCCATGTCCTGGGTGAGTCAGGGCATCTTGGAAGGGAGGGAGAGAAAGATCTGCTGACAGGAGAGGGCTTTGCACTGGTGGTGGCCCTCAGGAAGGAGCTGTTCCCAATGATGAAAATCCCAAGGCAGAGGATTTTATACAGGTTGATTTACACCTTCCATTACCCTGCCTTACATATCCTCATCCTCATCTTCACGGCACCATCCAACGGGTGTCCAGCAGAAAATCTCAGGAATGCCAGGGGGAATGCTGAGTTCAGGAGGAAGAGCTGGTTCTGGTGCTGTCGCAGACATCTTTTATGGAAAATTCTTTCCTTAGGGTTTTTCCTCCTGAGAAGCTGAGAGGCCTCAGGAACAAAATGTAAGCAATGGTTATCTGCTGCTGTGGAATGCAACAGGTGCATCTGGGATTGGTCTCATGTGGTTGTTTGTAATTAATGGCCAATCACAGTCAGCTGGCTCGGACAGAGAGTCCAAGCCACAAACCTTTTTAATCATTCTTTCCTATTCTATTCTTAGCTAGCCTTATGATGAAATCATTTATTCTCTTCTTTTAGTATAGTTTTAATGTAATATATATCATAAAACAATAAATCAAACCTTCTGAAACATGGAGTCAGATCCTCGTCTCTTCCCTCATCCAAGAACCTCTGTGAACACAGTCACATGGTGCCTTCCCCCCATTCCTGCCAAGCCCAGGCTCCAGCAGGACCCTCCTGCTGCAGGAGAACAGCTCCTCCTGCCCACACAGCTTTGCCTCCCAGTTTGGAGCTGA
Source organism: Melospiza georgiana (assembly GCF_028018845.1). Lineage (NCBI taxonomy): Eukaryota > Metazoa > Chordata > Aves > Passeriformes > Passerellidae > Melospiza > Melospiza georgiana. Next base: position 13,413,357 of record NC_080447.1, on the reverse strand, counting down.
AGGAGCCCACTTGAACCCTTCCTTCCTTCCTTCCTTCCTTCCTTCCTTCCTTCCTTCCTTCCTTCCTTCCTTCCTTCCTTCCTTCCTTCCTTCCTTCCTTCCTTCCTTCCTTCCTTCCTTCCTTCCTTCCTTCCTTCCTTCCTTCCTTCCGACACTTCCTTCCTTCCTTCCGACACTTCCTTCCTTCCTTCCTTCCGACACTTCCTTCCTTCCGACACTTCCTTCCTTCCTTCCTTCCGACACTTCCTTCCGACACTTCCTTCCGACACTTCCTTCCGACACTTCCTTCCAACACTTCCGACACTTCCGACACTTCCTTCCGACACTTCCTTCCGATACTTCCTTCCTTCCTTCCGACACTTCCTTCCTTCCTTCCTTCCTTCCTTCCTTCCTTCCTTCCTTCCTTCCTTCCTTCCTTCCTTCCTTCCTTCCTTCCTTCCTTCCTTCCTTCCTTCCTTCCTTCCTTCCTTCCTTCCGACACTTCCTTCCTTCCGACACTTCCTTCCTTCCGACACTTCCTTCCGACACTTCCTTCCGACACTTCCGACACTTCCGACACTTCCTTCCGACACTTCCTTCCGATACTTCCTTCCTTCCTTCCGACACTTCCTTCCTTCCTTCCTTCCTTCCTTCCTTCCTTCCTTCCTTCCTTCCTTCCTTCCTTCCTTCCTTCCTTCCTTCCTTCCTTCCTTCCTTCCTTCCTTCCTTCCTTCCTTCCTTCCTTCCTTCCTTCCTTCCGACACTTCCTTCCGACACTTCCTTCCGACACTTCCTTCCGACACTTCCTTCCGACACTTCCTTCCTTCCTTCCGACACTTCCTTCCTTCCTTCCTTCCGACACTTCCTTCCGACACTTCCTTCCGACACTTCCTTCCTTCCTTCCTTCCTTCCTTCCTTCCTTCCTTCCTTCCTTCCTTCCTTCCTTCCTTCCTTCCTTCCTTCCTTCCTTCCTTCCTTCCTTCCTTCCTTCCTTCCTTCCTTCCTTCCTTCCTTCCTTCCTTCCTTCCAACACTTCCTTCCGACACTTCCTTCCTTCCTTCCAACACTTCCTTCCGACACTTCCTTCCTGGCCATGCACCTTCTGTGATGGTGTTCACAGGGGTTTTCAGATTGGGGAAGAGACGAGGATCTGACTCCATGTTTCAGAAGGCTTGATTTATTATTTTATTATATATATTACATTAAAACTATGCTAAAAGAATAGAAGAAAAGGTTTCATCAGAAGGCTGGCTAAGAATATAATAGGAAAGAATCATAACAAAAGCTTGTGGCTCGGACAGAGAGTCTGAGCCAGCTGGGTTGTGATTGGCCATTAATTAGAAACAACCACATGAGACCAATCACAGATGCACCTGTTGCATTCCACAGCAGCAGATAATCAATGTTTACATTTTGTTCCTGAGGCCTCTCAGCTTCTCAGGAGGAAAATTCCTAAGGAAAGGATTTTCCATAAGAGATGTCTGTGACAACCTTCTATCCAGTTTCCCAGTGCTTTCCCAAAATGCCACTGCTGTTTTTCCCAGATCTGCTCACAGCAAGCTGAAAGGGTCCATCAGGGCAATCCCTGGTGATCCAAAGCTGTCCACACCTGGGATCTGGCAGGAGTTTGACTCCTCTCCACCGGGAGCTGCTTCCCTTGGCTCCTCACACCTGGACACCAGGAGGAGCCAATCCCAGTGACAAACAAAGAGACAAATCCCTCTGTTCAGGAAACCTGAGGTTCAGGACAATGCTAATTTTTCTGTCATTAATTTGGGGAGTAGATTTATCATAACCACGAGTTCTGCTGTGATTCCAGCTCTAATCCCAGTAACACGATGAGTTGCCCAGCTGGTATTTCATGTGGCTGAGAGTGGGAATTCTCTGCTGGGAAAAGCAGCCGTGTGGAACAGGAGCAGGGCTGGCTAAGGAGCCTCAAACTGCAGCAGGGAGCTCTGAGGAGAAGCTGTGACACTGCTGGAGCAGCAGAGAAAGGGGATTTAGGTTCAGGGGATCACGTCTAATGGTGATGAAGGGAAGCTTTTATTCCATTAAATAAAGATGAGGGAATCTAAAGCTACCTAACTTCTCCCAGATTAACGGGGGGAGAAATTCCCTGGGAAGCACTCAGAGGGAAGCTCAGCCTTGGAAAGGTCAGCACAGAAAATTGGCAGGAGCAGCACTCTGCCTCTCTTGTGTCTGCCCAGTCTGCCAAGTCCTGCTTAGTCACAGGTTTAGACCATTCCCAAGCATTGTGTGCCCTGCCTAGGACTGACTCACTTTTTGTGGTGGTCAAGGAAAGGTCCCTCCTGACCACTCTGCTCTCCTTGGGAGCCTCACTGACCACAGATCTCCTTTTCCTGCCCCAGCCTTCAGTGTCCCAAATTCCTTAGATTTTCTGGGAATGAGCTCAGAGCCCAAAGCTACATTTATTTGTCACACAGAGGCACAGCTGATGTTCCCAGAACTTCCCTCCTTCTCTCATGCTTTTCCTGGTTATTATTCAGTTAAAAAAACCAAACCCCAAAAAAGCAGATCCTCCAAGGGCAAAGAGTGGAACAAGAGCAAGAGGAAGGGGAAGAAGGGATGGCTGTGACCTCCCAATCCCCTGCTGCACCCTTGGAGAGGGTGGGAGCCCCTCTGCTCTGGAGCCAGACTGGGAGAGCTGAGAATGTCCAGCCTGGAGAGGAGAAGGTTCCAGAGAAACCTCAGAGCCCCTTGCAGGGCCTGAAGGGGCTCCAGGAGAGCTGGAGAGGGACTGGGGACAAGGGATGGAGGGACAGGACACAGGGAATGGCTCCCAGTGCCAGAGGGCAGGGATAGATGGGATATTGGGAATTGGGAATTGTTCCCTGGCAGGGTGGGCAGGCCCTGGATAAAGGCTCTGCCACTGCTGCACAGCCAGACTGCCATTGCCATGCAGGTCATGTTTATTCATTCCCTGTGCTCCCAGGCAGCTTTAAAGGCTCAGGTGAAGGCTGAGCCCGCAAATTCTGCCAAGACAAGTTGGTGTTGCTCAGAAACAATCCCCATCAGAACAGGCCAAACAAATGTGACCCTCATTGTCTTCAGCGTCGGCTGCCCTATTTCATTACTGCCTTTCTCCCTTTCAGCTGAATCATTTGACTTTGTGCAGGATTCACCACTCCTGCTGCATCAAGGGCTCAGCCAGACAGGGGCTGACACCACGTGTTGGGGGCAGCAGCAGAGTTCCCTGAACAGTTCCCTAAAACCAGGGCAACTGGAAGGAAAAAATGCCAAAGGCTACAAAACACATAATCCCAGACTGGTTTGGGTGGGAAGGGATCTTAAAGCCCATCCAGTGCCACCCCAGCCATGGCAGGGACACCTCCCACTGTCCCAGGCTGCTCCAGCCCCAGTGTCCAGCCTGGCCTTGGGCACTGCCAGGGATCCAGGGGCAGCCACAGCTGCTCTGGGCACCCTGTGCCAGGGCCTGCCCACCCTGCCAGGGAACAATTCCTAATTCCCAATATCCCATCTAAACCTGTTCTTTTTCAATATAAAGCCATTGACTTTATCCTCCTTGACAAGGATATTTTATTTTAATTGTGTATTTCCTGTTCCATCCAGGAGCAGGGATAATTTTCACAGCCTGAGGGATGCTGGGCCCTGGCTCTTCAGCCAAAAAATTTTCCTGGGAATTATCTCTCCATTACACTTCTGTACCTGAAAAACTGTCCAGCTGTACTCCCAGGTACCCCACAGAGTCTGTCCATGCAGCCCTTGGGATGTCTCACTGATGGGCACCTGTGTACTTAACCAAGGTGACTTAAATAAAGGTCAAGGCTTGGTTTAAAGTGCAGAAACCTTGGTTTACCAAGGTCCTCCCAAAATATTCTCCTGCTGGACAGCCCCAGGTGGGTGAACTCCTCCTTTGTCAGCCCTCCAGGACGCTGCCAGTGTCAGTTCTCATGAGGAATAGGCTTTGAAGGGGGGCTTTAAGCATTCTCACTTTATAAATATTTCATTTTTCTGTAACAGGCACTGTAGATATGCAGCCAATCATGCACATCGCATTTACCTGGTGTGAGGGAAACCAGGAGTTGGCAGCTCACAGAGCCAGGTCAGCACTTTATCCTCTGAGCCAGCACCTCCTGGCCCCACTTCCACCCTGAGATGCCTGATCCAAGCTTTCTGCAGCTTTGCAGGGAGGGAATCTCACTCCAAGAGAAAGCACAACAAACAAAGGGCTGATAGAACCACTGGCAACCCTGGAATTAGTAAAAAACTCAAAAAAAACCAAATTCATTTCTGTTATGAGGGGGGAAAATTCTACATGTTTTATTTGAGTTCTAATGACAAATGAAAATGTTCTGAGAACAACAGCTCTTCCGGAGCATGGGAAAGCTTCTTCCCCACAGGAAAGTCATTCAAAGGAGAGGTGGGAGAGGAGAGAACTGAAGAAGGATCCTCTGGAGCAAAGAGGAGCTCACTGCAGACAGAGCCCAAACTCCAAAAGACTTGAGAAAGAAATGAGCCTTTATTGAGATTTTAAAAAAGAATGTAAGAGAAAGCATTGTTTCAGAGAAAATGTCACAATCTGAGGGAATTGTAGATTAAATGACTCCAATTTTTAATTCTTAAACTCTCAGTGCAGTTCCTAACACTGGCAATGCTGAGATCCCTCCTGCCCTGAGAACCCATCCCAAATGTCCTCTTTCTCTAAAAGCTCTTTCCTGGCATTTTATGGAGCAGGGATTTGCAGTTTTGAGTTAAAAATTCAAGTCCAGGTCATGCCCTGTTGGAAGGCCACCCTGAGGATTTTGTGGATCCCCAGTGCCTGCCTGGGGTGCAGGTACCAAGATAGGGGATTTGCTGAATGTTCCATTAAGGAGGAGTCCATAGAGCCAAGAAAGGCCAATTAAACATTGAATTTTCTTGTGTGGAGAGTTCTGCAGCCCTGCAGGAGCCAGGAGCCTGTCTGTCACAGGAACCTTCCCTTAGGCAGCAGCAGAAGTGACGTGTGAGGACTGAAGGAAGCACCGGGATCCTGAGCAGGCATCAATTAATTTGGAGCTGAATGGGGAGTCCTGGGAACATCAGAGGCAGGATTCAATCTGTTGGAAGTGGGTGGCAGCTCCTCTGCCATGCTGAGACAGGTTTGTAAAGAGGAAGTGTAAAAATAATAATAGGGGGAAAAAAATCAGCAGTATTTCATGTGCAGGGGCTGAGAAGCGTTTTCAACTTGGTCTGCAGCTCCTAGGAGTTGCAAAACTCCAGTCTGGGTGCTGGAAAATCTTCTCTGCTGAGCTCTGCAGGTGCTGCAGGACATTCAGGGCCAGGTTTAACTGGAGGCTCGGTTTGGGGGATGGGGCTTTGCAGGAGATGCTGCTCAAGGTTGCGATGATGGATCTGTGAATCAGAGTTTGAGAGATGCTGGGTGAGAAAATTCCACCAGCCCAACACCCTGGAGCAGTGGGAGGTGTCCCTGCCTGTGGCAGGGTTGGAATGAGATGAACTTGTCCAAGTTTAGGGCAAATTTGGTAGAGAATCTCCAAAGGGGCCCCTCCAGAAAGCAAACACACATGGCCCCTGTGCCCAACCGGGTTGGGAAGGATTCCTTGGAGAGAAGTGGAAACAACCTGTTCATTGAACAGGCACAGCACCCCCAGCACACAGAAGGAACAATACCAGGTGACACCACTCTGTCCCCGCTCTGACAAAGATGACAAATTCAGAAAGTCTCTCTGGGGTGCTCGCTCTGTTCTCAGTCCCTCCGGTGCTGGGGCAGCTGCTGCAGCCACAAGGTGCAAACTCTCGCTGTTCCCAGGGCCCAGCCCGGAGCAGGCTCCAGTGGGGCCAAAAAAGGGAAAGGAGAAACAGCCCAGGGAAAATTTGGGCTGCTTAGCTAAACTGACTAATGAGCAGGAGCAAAAAGCAGGAGCAAAGCAGAAACAAGAGCAAGAGAGCAAAGCGAAAAACCAAAGCAAGAAAGCAAAGGCAGCAGCATGTACTGCCCTGTCTGTGTGTACTGCCAGGCTGATAAGAAAACCCAAAAAAAACTTTCACTCTTCAGAGCCAGTCTTGAAGGCACAGAACATGATATCCATCATAAACAGAGCACAGGAATGGGGATACAAGCATCATAACATCACCCTAGGACAAAAAGGTCCCTTCTGAGCCAAGCCATCCTGGGGTTCCATGATTTCCCTCTGCCCTAAACTCACCTCTGGACCTTCTGGTTGCTCAAGCCCTGGAGATGGCCGAGGTCCCCCTGTGCTGGCAGCAGCAGATCCAGCACTCCAGAAAGCCCTGGAGCACCTTCAGAGCAGCAGACCCTGCTCAGTGACAGCTCCAGGCACAGGGGGTTCACCCAGGGCTGCAGGAGTGAGGGAATTTGGGACTGGCTGCCTTCAGGACAAGGTTCAATGCAGCTGTTGGAAGGATCTATGCCTGGCAGGGCATCCCTAATCCCTGTGAGATCCCACAGGAGGGGATTTACCTGTGGTAACTACATATCCTCTGAACAGAGAGAGACACAGCTCTCCCAGGATTTTCCTGGGAAGCTGTGACAAGCTGTGGGAAACTTAGAGAGAAGAATTCAAACAATTATTGTCTCTCTTTCTGTAACTGTTGTTTGTAGATATGGTTCTCCAGAGTGTGCTATTGATAGTTCACCAATAGTGTGAGAGGTTTTCACTTTGAGACCAATCAGGTCAGACTATGAAAGTCACACCTTTTCCTAATAAATGATTCTATTTCACCTTCTGATGACTGGAGTCTCTCATTCAATTCCTGACTCAACAGCATCGCTCACCCTCCTCTCCACACTGCAAATCCCACACTTACAGAGCCATGGATGCACTGGAGATCCATGGAGCCAATAGGGAAGCAAGGATGAGGACATGGGCTCTGTGCAGCAGCTCAGTGCAGAGGGATTTGTGTTGTGGTGTGATTTCAGGGTTTACCTCAGAGCCCTGGATTTCTCCCCTGATAATTCCCTCCCAGGTGTGTCAGTCACCTCTCCTTTCCCCTCCCAGCACTGTCTGTCTGTCCTGGCATTCCAGAAGGGCATGGAATGATTGGCAGATTCACAGGATGCCCTCTATCCCTGGAGGACATTGGGCCATCCAGGTGTCCTTTGTCCCTTTGTCCCTCCCCTCCTGTCCCTGCTTGGTGGCTCCCTGCCCCTTCCCTCCCCTCTCCCCGGGTTCAAAGGAGCAGCAACCACGGGCTCAGGGAGTTCTGTTGGAGCTGGTGCTGCATTCAGAGGCTTGTGGGCCAGAATAAAGCTCTGCATCCAAACCCTCCATCAGAACCGACTCCTTTCCTTCACCATCGCCTTAAAGCTCCTCTGCCAGAGGGAAACCTGAGGAGCAGCCCCTGTTATGGGGGGAAGCTCCATCCCAGCACCACCTGAGTTCCTGCAGGCCTGGACTTGTCCCCACGGGCCCAGCTGCAGCACCCAGGCAGCCCAAAGTGTCTGTGGGGTGAAACACCAACACCCAGCCAGCCCAAAGTGTCTGTGGGGTGAAACACCACACACCCACAGCCCAAAGGGTCTGTGGGGTGAAACACCACACACCCACAGCCCAAAGTGTCTGTGGGGTGAAACACCACACACCCAGCCAGCCCAAAGTGTCTGTGGGGTGAAACACCACACACCCACAGCCAAAGGTGTCTGTGGGGTGAAACACCACAGTTGCTGTGATTTGGTTCAGCAGCAAGGGCCAGACAAGCCCAGGCACGTCCTGTCTGCAATATTGGTGATACCAATAGGTATGCCTGGGCTTTAGAGCCTTGCATTTATCCCTGGGGTGTTTAGTTCACCTCTGAAGGCCACATCATACAAACAGTGCATGGTAAGAGGGTGCTGGCTCCACCCACAGTGGGTGCAGTGCAGGGGCCACTCCAAACTCATCTTCAGCCATGTGCCAAAGGTATAAAGATTCCTGGTCCTTGCAGATTAGGACCAGGAATACTTGATTAGGTTCTTGGCCCTAATCAAGTGGGATGGGGACAGAGCCATTATTTTCCATTCAAGTCATGGTGATTTATTCATGGTGCTCAAAACTGCAAATCCCCACTCCATAAAATGCCAGGAAAGAGCTTTTAAAGAAAGAGGACATTTGGGAGGGGTTCTTAGGGCAGGAGGGATCTCAGCACTGCCAGTATTAGGAATTGCATAGTGAGTTTAAGAATTAAAAATTGGAGCAATTGAATCTACAATTCCCTCAGATTGTGACATTTTCTCTGGATCAACACTTTCTTATATTTTTTTTAAAATCTCAATAAAGCCTCATTTCTCATCATAATAAAATTTAGCTCTTTTTTTGAAGATTTTCACCAGCTCCACCTACTGCTGCTCCCATCCTCTTCAACACTTCCTGACTCACTGCTGCTTCCCCTCCTCCGGACAGGGATTGGGAAGCTGCTTCCCAGCAGAGGTGGGTGCAGCCTCCCCTCAGCCAGGTCTGTGATGGTGAGCAGGAAAAAGCTCAGGAACAGGCTTGGCTCTTCCATTGTGGAGAGGAGCACAGGACTGGAAGGAGTCAGGAACTGTCCTGTTTGGGGATGTTGGCAGGATGGCTTCCATGTGTTTCCCTTCAGGAGAGGGTCCTCAGGTCCAGCGTGCTCTGGGATGAGCTCTTGGTCATTCTCCAGGGATGAATTCTTGATCAGTCTCAGGGATGAGCTTTGGTCATTCCACAGGGATGAGCTTTGGTCATTCCCCAGGGCTCTGGTTGTGTTTCCAGGGGAATGTTTCTCCCTGAGGTTGCTCTGGGTCTCTGCAGGTGACCCGTGCCTCCCATAGCAACACCCCTAGGGCTTTCTCTTCCTTTGCATTTCTAGTCCCTGTTTCAGCTCCAGACTCTGAAGTCTGGCAATCCACTGGCACTTTCCTTTCTCCATTTCCCATTCTGTCTCCACAGAACCCTACACCCTGCAGAGGAGTCTCCCAAGCTCTCCTGATCCAACAGAGCACTTTGAAACACAGATGTTTTCTTCCATTTCATAGCATTAAAGCAGGACACTCCGAAGGGCAAAGTGCTGGATCCAGGTCCTGGATCAACAGGAGTTCACAGAGTCATGGATCTGTTCCTTGAGGCCATGGAAAAAAGGATTCCCCAGACAATTAAGAATGAATTGTTCCCTGTGAGGGTGGGCAGGCCCTGGCACAGGGTGCCCAGAGCAGCTGTGGCTGCCCCTGGATCCCTGGCAGTGCCCAAGGCCAGGCTGGACACTGGGGCTGGGAGCAGCCTGGGACAGTGGGAGGTGTCCCTGCCATGGCAGGAGTGGGGTGGGATGGGATGGGATGGGATGGGATGGGATGGGATGGGATGGGATGGGATGGGATGGGATGGGATGGGATGGGATGGGATGGGATGAACTTTAAGGTCCCTTCCAATCCATTCCATATGTGTTTCTAATTACCCAAAGCCCAGATGTTGCTTCAGAACAGCTCAGTACTTATTTGGCACCATCCTCCCAAGGCAGGTTTACTCTCCTCTGGGAAAAACACCCTGACTGAATTACTGCAATATTTTCCCACATAATTTCTATCCTCTGATCGTTCTCCTTTCAGTTCACCTCTCTTTTTTCCTCTCTTTCTCCCAGTGCATGTGGATCACATCCTTGCCAAGCCCCTGAGGACCCTCAGCTCTGGCTGCTGAGTGGGGCTCAGGGGTAACTTTGTCCTCCCCACTTGTAGGATCCACTGGAAAGCCCAGATCAGACTCTAAAATGGTGCTGTCCCTTGTCAAACCATGCTTCACTCTGGGCATTTCATCTCTCCTTGTCCTCACTTCTCACCTGCCTTTGCTGCACTTCACCTTGTTGGTTTTATAAGAATTTTCTAATTGAATCACGACTTGTCACCATCAGCACTCATCCAAATTTACCCACAGAGCTGAAAGGAGGGGTTTTGTTGCCTCAGCATCGTTGTGTGGTGCTGCTCGGGGTCTCAAGAGGAGCTGGTGCTTCCAACATCCCAGGAGATCAACCCCCTGCCAAACCAGCAGCTGGAGCCCAGCTGGGACACCCTGGGCTCTCCAAACTGGAACAGATGTCCCCATTTCGGCTTTCAGCTCTGTCTGATCCCTTCCATCAGCTAAGCTGGTGATAAAAAGATGGAAACAAATAGCTGGCTCTTCAATCTCCCTGGAAATGTGGCACTGTAAAATGAGCTAAATTGTCCAGCTGGAATAATTTTCTGTGGGGTCAGAGAGCCAGGAAAGAACCAAAAGACTGAGGAGCATCAGGAAATCTGTTCTTTACCTACAACGACAACAGGCATTTACCAGACAATAAATTTGTAGCCCCATTCTTGCAATGTCAATGAGTAATTTTATTATTCATCAAAACTAAAATATCATGTATAAAGATGTGTTTGTAGGTGCCAAAGAATGTGTGATTTTTTATTGATAGGAGGGTTTGCATATTTTATATTTGTAAAACAGCATTAGCATAAATTCCGCAAAGATCTCGTCTATTGTCTGTGTGGGTGTTGGTCTGGCTTTGTTGATTAAAAATTTTTCAATGAGCTGGGCCCAGGACAGAAGCCTGACAGACTTAAATCCCTTTCTTGAACAGATTTCTGATATGAAATTCAAAGTCTTATGTTTCTTAAATTGTGCCCACGCTGGATGATTTGCTTTCAATCCCATTTCCCTGCTTGGAGGAGCCTCTCCTGTCAGGTTGGGTCAAAAGCCTCATGAAAGTCGAGGTCTATCAAATCTATCACTTCCCTGTGTCCATAGGCCAATGACCCCATTAAAGGCAGAGATTAAATTACTCTGACATGATTTGTTCTTGACAAGTCCATGCTGGCTGTTCGCACTCCCTTCTCTCCTTTCAGTGCTGATAAATTGATTGGTTCATAATTTGCTCCAGTGTTCTTGAGCAGCTCGGGGTCCATCATTCCCCAGCTCTTCCTCTTGCCACAGCTCTCCAGGGTGCCCTGTGGAACATGGAAACTCCCCTGTTCTTTGGGAAGAGCCTCAGGGTGACCTGTGGAACACGGAAACTCCCCTGTTCTTTGGAAAGAGCCTCAGGGTGCCCTGTGGGTCATGGAAACTCCCCTGTTCTTTGGGATGAGCCTCAGGGTGCCCTGTGGGACATGGAAACTCTCCTGTTCTTTGGGATGAGCCTCATCCATGGCTTCCAGGCTGTGGGGAAGCCACAAGTGCCGGGTCACGTTTTTGGAGCCTGAACTCATTTTCTGTGTCCCTCTGTTGGGAATTGTAAGACTGTGGCTTGGATGGGCTGTTTGGGTCCAACTCAGCCAGCTCTGGACCCCAGCCCACACCATCTTACATGGACAAAAGCAAAAGGTTGGAAGAGCTCTTCTCCATGTCGGGACAGATGTCTGTCACAGACATCTTTTATGAAAACTCCTTTCCTTAGGATTCTTCCTCCTGAGAAGCTGAGGCCTCAGGAACAAAATGTAAACATTGGTTATCTGCTGCTGTGGAATGCAACAGGTGCATCTGGGATTGGCCCATGTTGGATGTTTGTAATTAATGTCCAATCACAGTCGGCTGGCTCAGACAGAGAGTCTGAGCCACAAGCCTTTGTTATCATTTTCTTTTTCTATTCTTAGCCAGCGTTCTGATGAAATCCTTTCTTCTATTCTTTTGGTATAGTTTTAATGTAATATATATCATAAAATAATAAATCAAGCCTTCTGAAACATGGAGTCAGATCCTCATCTCTTCCCTCTTCCTCAGACCCCTGTGAACACCATCACAGATATCCTCTATTTATTGACTGCAAGGAAACACCTCAGACTCTGGTGACTCCCCTGTTGAGAAAGAGGGCATGGCCTGATGGCAGAAGCCTTTTATAGCTGGGGGAATGGGGGGGCAGAGGAGGAGGACTACAATCAATGGGATACCAGAAAGGAGGGGAGAGGGAAGGGCCTGAGCAGGAATAGAGCACCAGGGTAACACTCAGGGAGAGGGAAAAAGGGGAAGACCATGAGGTCATATCACACAAATTGTGTGAACGGGGCAAATTACCAAAACACCCAGTGCAGACAACTAAATCATTATTGAATGCAATACAACACCTCCCCCTTTTCTGTTAAAAAATTAAAGGAAAAAGCATCGGACTATTTCTGTTACAGATTATGAATTTGTCCAACAGGGAATGGGGGAAACTGGGAGTCTGGGATTTTCTCACAGGAATGCAGTGCTAGACTATGAGCTGCTGGGAGGCTCAGGAGTCTTGGGCTGCTGTCTGATAATTGCTGCCCCAAGATGTGCAGGATGTCGCTGTTTCGGCCCCTGCAACTGAAGAACGAGTCTGAACTCTTCACTTTTCCATTTTGAGGTTGTTTATTAATTCTTATCCATAAAATTTTCTTTCTGTGCAGCTATCTGCTCAGCAGGCAGCCACAGGCACTCTGTGTTGTCCTTTTCTACTACAAACTACATATAACATATTTACACTTAATTCCCAATACCTATCACCTTTGTTACACAGTGCACTTCTACTCTAAACCAATCCCAAAGTGCCAACATCACTGCAGAAAATGGAGACCAAGAAGAAGAAGAAGAAAGGCTGGACATGCCCTGATTCCTCCATCTTGTCCCCATAACCCCCATACCAAAAATCCTAAAATCTACATTTTCACCCTGTGATTATTTTGTTATTACTCTATTCAAACTTCTGTGACTTTCAGGTCCTCATACAAAGCTGGCAACTCGCTGCAGGGGTCATAATCAAATCCCCAGGTGTTCTGGGCTGTGTGCCAGGGTCTCCGAGCCCTCCAACGGGGTCCTGGCAACTCTGGACACCCAGAGGGATGCGCTGAGTTCTGACAAGGAGGAGCTGAAGGAGCTGCAGAGCCCCTCGGGCTGGCCTTTCCTGTTCCCATTCCCGCTGTGGGCTGGAGCCGCGTCGGCAGCGCCGCGGTTTGGGCACGGCGGGCGGTGTGAACAAACAGCATCTGCTCCCAGAGCTCTGCTGACGTCGGGCCCACAGGAATTGTTGGTTCCCAGCTTGGATTGCAGCCCCCAGCCCAGCCATTCCACCCCAGCTGACCCTTCCTGCTTGGACACGGGAACAGCGGGAAGGGGCTGAGCTGTGGCGCAAAAATCTGCCCACAAAATGGAATTTATGTGTGTTGAGGGGGGACACTTGCAGGGGGTGACACCTTCTTGAAATGCCACTCACTGTCCCCTCAGGTGAAGGTCACAGAGGCTCTTGCAGGGTGTCCCCATCCCTGTGGCCTCCTGGATGCCCATGGACAGAAATCCCATTTCAATTCCCAAAGGAGTTGGAAAAGCCAGGATTTGCCTCACCGGCAGCAGGACAAGGCACTCCCGCTAAAGGTGAGCGTCCCTGGAAAAATCCTCCAGGCACAGGAGCTGCCAGTCAGAGATGGGCAAACCCTGAATTGGAGTTCACCAGGAGGAGCTCACTGCGTCCCTCCCTCACAGGAATTCTGCAGGGAAGGAAAGTTTTCTCCCTTCCTCAGTGTTGTTTCCAAGTTACAGGAAGAAATGTGGGAGCTGGCACAGCCCCCGGGAAGGACTCAGGCTTGGGTGAATCACTGGATCTCTCCCCACCTGTCCCCAACCCCACACTGGTTCCCAGTGCCAGCCAGAGCTGAGTCCCAACAAGATCTGTGATCATGGAGAGATCCAAACCTGGATTTAGCTGTGCTAGGGGGTCCTGGTGCCCTCTGCAACTGGGTGAGCAATAAAAGTGGGGCACAGAAACATCAGGAACTGCTGCTGGGGCTCTGCTGGCATCCCAGGGGATCCAGTCTGGGGAATCCCAGATCAGCTGTGGCTCTGCATGGGAACAAGGTTCACAGGGATTGGGATTTCTGTCCATGGGCATCCAGGAGGCCACAGGGATAGGGAGACCCTGCAAGAGCCTCTATGACCTTCACCTGAGGGGACAGTGAGTGGCATTTCAGGAAGGTGTCACCCACTGCAAGTGTCCCCCCCTCCACTCACACAAATTCAGTTTTGTGGGCAGATTTTCTCTCAGCTCTCCTTAACAGAAAAATAGCAGGTAGAGGACTTGTGCAGTGGCTGGCAACTGATGGAGAGACAATGAAGCTTTGTTCTCCATTTGTTTGGCTGGTTAGGAAGGGAAAAAATGAGCAAGAGGTGGCAGAGCATCAGGGACATGCTCTTGGAGGAGGGATAAAATAGATGTTATCAAATTCCTCCTCAGAAGTTCCTTTGCTGCTGCAGCCAGCTGGGACAACAAAGCTCAGAGCACCCTTTGGGGGCTTGTTTGGTCTCGAGGAAGCACCTTGGGAGCCAAACCCAAACCAAACCTTTTTAATTGGGGCTCCCAAAGATATTTGACTGTCTCATGCTGGAATCAGGTTTAGTCATCATTATGCAAAGCTAATTAGCAAGTCAGAGTCTTTTTTTATTTGTCATCACCAAAGCATTGCTGCATTTAGAAATGAGATCCCCGAGATCTTCCCTTTCCCTGCCCTTTCCTGCTGCTATTCTGGAATTAAAGCTCCTCTTTCCATCACGACAAAGGATGTGGTGGATGTAAAAAAACTGTTGTCTTCAGCTCTTTCCTAAAATGTCAAAAACCGAGAAATACTTGAGTTTCTTCCCCAATTATTCTGTCCTTGGAATTCATTATTGCAGAAAAAAAATCTGGGAAGTTTTGAGCATTTTATTGGACTCCTGGTAATGCCTTCTTACCCCTGCAGCCTTTGCCAACCAGGGTTCCAATTTCTCAATGCTCCTTGCTTAAAATTTCTGCTTTCAAAGTGGACTTTGGACAAATTGTTTGTTTGTTTGTTTGCTTGCTTGCTTTTTGGGGAGGAAAGGAGGGGAGGGGAGGAAAGGAAGGGAGTGAGGGGAGGAAGGCAGGAAGGAAGGCAGGGAGGAAGGAAGGAAGGAAGGAAGGAAGGAAGGAAGGAAGGAAGGAAGGAAGGAAGGAAGGAAGGAAGGAAGGAAGGAAGGAAGGAAGGAAGGAAGGAAGGAAGGAAGGAAGGAAGGAAGGAAGGAAGGAAGGAAGGAAGGAAGGAAGGAAGGAAGGAAGGAAGGAAGGAAGGAAGGAAGGAAGGAAGGAAGTGTCGGAAGGAAGGAAGTGTCGGAAGGAAGGAAGGAAGGAAGGAAGTGTCGGAAGGAAGGAAGTGTCGGAAGGAAGTGTCGGAAGGAAGGAAGGAAGTGTCGGAAGGAAGGAAGTGTCGGAAGGAAGGAAGGAAGGAAGGAAGTGTCGGAAGGAAGGAAGTGTCGGAAGGAAGGAAGGAAGGAAGTGTCGGAAGGAAGGAAGTGTCGGAAGGAAGTGTCGGAAGGAAGTGTCGGAAGGAAGTGTCGGAAGGAAGTGTCGGAAGGAAGGAAGGAAGTGTCGGAAGGAAGTGTCGGAAGGAAGTGTCGGAAGGAAGGAAGGAAGTGTCGGAAGGAAGTGTCGGAAGGAAGTGTCGGAAGGAAGTGTCGGAAGGAAGTGTCGGAAGGAAGGAAGGAAGGAAGGAAGGAAGGAAGGAAGGAAGGAAGGAAGGAAGGAAGGAAGGAAGGAAGGAAGGAAGGAAGGAAGGAAGTGTCGGAAGGAAGTGTCGGAAGGAAGGAAGGAAGTGTCGGAAGGAAGGAAGGAAGTGTCGGAAGGAAGGAAGGAAGGAAGGAAGGAAGGAAGGAAGGAAGGAAGGAAGGAAGGAAGGAAGGAAGGAAGGAAGGAAGGAAGGAAGGAAGGAAGGAAGGAAGGAAGGAAGGAAGGAAGGAAGGAAGGAAGTGTCGGAAGGAAGTGTCGGAAGGAAGTGTCGGAAGGAAGGAAGGAAGGAAGTGTCGGAAGGAAGTGTCGGAAGGAAGTGTCGGAAGGAAGTGTCGGAAGGAAGTGTCGGAAGGAAGGAAGGAAGTGTCGGAAGGAAGGAAGGAAGTGTCGGAAGGAAGTGTCGGAAGGAAGTGTCGGAAGGAAGTGTCGGAAGGAAGGAAGGAAGTGTCGGAAGGAAGGAAGGAAGTGTCGGAAGGAAGGAAGGAAGGAAGTGTCGGAAGGAAGGAAGGAAGTGTCGGAAGGAAGGAAGGAAGTGTCGGAAGGAAGGAAGGAAGGAAGGAAGGAAGGAAGGAAGGAAGGAAGGAAGGAAGGAAGGAAGGAAGGAAGGAAGGAAGGAAGGAAGGAAGGAAGGAAGGAAGGAAGGAAGGAAGGAAGGAAGGAAGGAAGGAAGGAAGGAAGGAAGGAAGGAAGGAAGGAAGGAAGGAAGGAAGGAAGGAAGGAAACCCAACAGGCTGCAGATCCAGAAATGTTTGCCATGAAGGGGTAATTTGTTCTGCCTGTTCATTCTGCTTAGCAGAGGAGGTAATTAAATCACACCCAGGGAAATTCAGATTCATCATTAAGAAAAGTCTTTCCAATGTGAGCAAAGTTAAGCACTGCCATTCATTTTTCCAGGCTTTGCTGTAGAGTTTCTCACTGGCGGCTTCCAGGAGCTGGAATATTTCTCCAAACCCCTTTGCTGAAGGCCCCAGAGCTTTCCTTGGCCCAGGGGTTCAAGAGCTTCTTCCTTTGGATTTGTTCCACCCTGTTTTCTCTGGCTCTGCCATGCAGGTTTGGTTTGGGGTTTTTTTCAAAGTGTTTATGCACCAACTTCAACTCCAGAGATCTCAGTACCTTTAATAACTGGATATTAAGTCCCTTCTGAAAACAAAATGGGTGATCATAAAGAAGGTGGGTCCTTTAGAGGTGAAACTTCTGATGCCCTTTAATCTAGAAAGGCCCTTCATTTTCCACAACAAAAATCTGTTGGGAAATGTTGTCCTCACTGTAAAAACATATTTGATTTTATTTTATCTTTATACTCATTCTGCATTTATCTTGGCACTGCTTGGGCATCTGATACCCTTTTGAGTGGAAAAGTCACTCCAGTCACTATCTGAGGGCCAAGGACACAAAAAATGAATAAATCAGGAATTGTGGGAGAGAAGTAACCAAAGCAATGCGGACTCTCAGTTATCTGAGCATGGCAATAGCAATAACAACATTTAACCACTTCTCCTGGATTTCCTGTGGTGCCACATGAGATCCAACTGAACTAATTCCTTCTTTTCAGAGAGCACCTCCCAAAAACCAGACCTGGACTGGACCAAACCCCTCACTCTCAGGCTGGATTCAGGTCCAAATCTTTTCCCTCTGAAAATGGGGCAGCAAATGGGTTTCCTATGTTTTCCTTTGGCTGTAAAATAAATTACCTGAGCCAGGGCCCCCCTCTCTTCCCCACAGCACATGGGGGTGGCCAGGCCAGGGTTACACTGGACATGGTGGGAATTTGTGGGGTTTGGAGAGAGATTTGGAGTTTAAGACACGACAAAACCAGACAGGGAGTGGCCAGGTGTGTCAATAAGGTCCATTTCAGCAAAGCTGGGCTCAGTAAATGCTGAAGACAAGCCCCAGCAGCCGAGGGAGGTGCACACTCGGTGTCTGCTGCCTCGGTTATAAAAAGGCAGCTCATGACTCAGAGTGAGAAGAGGCTGAGCACAGATTTATCTCCAGACCTGCCCTTCTTGCAGCAGTGCCACCAACCCACCAGCACACCACGAGAGCTGCAGCCTGCTGCCTTTATTTAAACCCTGCCTTTCACAGGTTGCCTGTTCCCCAGCAGGCACTGATGTCAGACTCGGCAGGAGAATGGCACGGGGGAGATCTGCTGGCAGTGCATTTTTGGGACTGCCATCAAACTGGTCTGTTGCTGGCACAAACAATAAAAAACTGATTAAAACTCAGCCCTTCATAAATTAAACATTGTTTTCTCTGGCTGGCACGGCTGCCGTTTGGCACAGGGCTGCAGCAACGGGGCCTGGTGCAGTGTGGATCCACACAGGGACAGCCCAGGGGGATTTATTCTGCTCCCTCACCACACTCCCAAATAAAAGGGGCATTGGAAAATCAGCAAGCTCCTGAACCCGCTGGGTTAATGGAATTTGCCGAGCACCTGTCCCAGGTGAGCTGCTGGCCAAGCAGGTGAGGGATCAAAGTGCTGCTGGCAGGTTTGGGGCTCTTTATGGGTGTGGACCTTTTGTTTTGGGGGATTCATATGAACTGGGAATGTTCCACTGGGGAGCACAATGGAACACTGGGGGTGCTCTGTTGAAGTGAGGGGAGAACAACCATCCTTTGATGCATCGAACTCAAGTTTATTGATCGATCAGCCAGTTTAAATAATAGTGTTAACGAACTTCATGCATATTCCAAAATCCAGGTTTATGATAGGCTAACAGAGAAAACTCTAACCACTCCTTTTGTTTTACAATACCGTTGATTGTTTACACAAAATAAAACCAGTGTTCCCACTGTGATATGAAAGGTTCCCAAAACTTCCACATCTGTTCCCAGGGTGCCATCTTTTCCCAGAGAAGGTGTTTCGCTTGTTATGGGAAGACTGCCTGAGAACCTTATTGTTTATACAATGATGCCTGAGGGAGTCTACTTGTTTATAGAAATCAGGCTGGGAACTGCTTTTGGGACTGCTTCACAACTACTTGTTACTTTTCTCTCAATTGCATGGCTTCATGGCCTTTTTCTTTAAGCCATGCTTGAACTAAACTCTCCACTGTGCTCCATTTTGGGGGGATTTATGTGAACTGGGAATGTTCCACACAATGGAACACTGGGGGTGTTCAATTTTGGGGGGATTTATGTGAACTGGGAATGTTCCACTGGGGAACACAATGGAACACTGAGGGTGCTGCGTGGAGTCCCCAGAGCCAGCCAGGACCAAGCCAGAGCTCCCTCTCCACAGGGTTCCATTGGAAGGAGAGGGAGAGCAGGGGTAGGAAGGCAAGGGACAGGAATTGAATTCCTTGATGGGAGCAGTGTGCTGCATTCATTCCCACTTTGCCTGTGGATGGAACCTCTGGAAGCACACAAGGACTGATGCCAGCACAGCTCCTCCTCTCCTGGAGCTGCTCCCTCACTCCCACTGTAGCTCCTGCTCTGGGAAGCCCCAGGAAGAGAGGGAAGCACTGGTCCAAGCTGCCTCCTGTGCTTCTGGAGTCTCCCTCAGGCAGCTCCACCCCACTTCAGGCAGCTCAGGTGTCTCCAGGGGAAGTGATGAGGATATTCCTCTACAGTGAAGGATCCCTGAGCTCCAGCTTCCCTTGTGATGGCCAAGGGATTCATTCCCACCTCAGCCCATGGGGTTTTTTTGGGAAGGATATTTCCCATGCCCTCCCATGAGGTTTTTTATAACCCCTTTATAACCCCTTTTTGCTCCCTCAGACTCCTTCTGGAAGTCCTGCACAGGATTCTCTGTGTAAACACACACAGGCTCCCTTTGCTCCACCCCCGAGCACTCCTGGGATTCATTCAGAATTCTCATCACCACTTTCCAGGTGCTTTTTAAGCTTTGATTTTAGCCCATGGAAACAATTACCAGCTTTGTGTGAAGATTTACAAGCCACAAGAATTTGAGTAGAATGACAGTGAATTTATCACAGGGTGAAAAAGTAGAATTTTGGGGATTTAGAATGGGGGTTCAAGAGGCAAGGTGGAGGAATCTGGGCATGTCCTGTCCTTCTCCTTCTCCTCCTCCTCCTCCTCCTCCTCCTTCTTCTTCTTCTTCTTCTTCTTCTTCTTCTTCTTCTTCTTCTTCTTCTTCTTCTTCTTCTTCTTCTTCTTCTTCTTCGTCTTCTTCTTTGTCTTCTTCTTCTTCGTCTTTGTCTTCATCTTCTTCTTCTTCTTCTTCTTCTTCTTCTTCTTCTTCTTCTCCTTGTCCTCCATCTTCTGCTGTGATGATGGCATTTTTGGATTGGTTTAGAGTAGAGACAGACTGTCTAACATAGGTGATAGGTATTGGAAAATTATTGTAAATAAAACACACAAAGTTCTTAATATAAAAAGTTAATACCACCCCAAGGGCAGGGACTGTGCCACAACCCGACCTGCTGGACAGATCTCAGCAGGTCAGAGAAAGAATGTAAAAGATAAGAGAAAATAAACAGCCTTGAAAAGCAGAGGGATCTGGACTTCTTATTTGCTCACGGGGCTGGGGGAAAAAAAAAGACTTTCTGACACCTCAGGGTCATCTCAACCATAGAAACCTGAGAAATGTCTCCACAGAATCAGTGATTATATCCCTTTCTTTATCTCCCTGTGGCATGGGCTGCACCAATTCCCAGTGCCACAGCTCTACATTCCATGGGCATGGGTTCCATGGGGAGCTTCTCTCCAGTTCCAGGGAGCAGAACACTCCCCTTCCCCTGGGACTGGGGCAGAGCAGAGCTCCTTCCTGCCCTGGGCCTGCAGCTCTGGGGGTGCCCTGCACTGAGAAGCTTCTGAGTGGTCTCCAAAATTCCCAAATCCCTTTCTTTGGAACTGATGTGGTCCTTCCTGACCAGCAGGAGGAATGTGGAGAACGGATCCACAGGCCAGACAGGTGACAGGACAAGAGGCGCTTAAAGGAAATTGCTCTGTTACACTGAAGAGCAGATGTGGAACTCACCTGGCATCCATGGGGAATGGACCTGGGATTGCTGTGCTTCCTGTCCCTGTGGTAACCAGGGTTCAAACCCAGACATGTCCATTTTCAGTGTCTCCAGCTGTTTATCCAACTTAAAGCACCTCAAGCAGCAGCCCCTGTGCATTTCTGAGCCTCTTGAGGTACAGCCACCTTTGTCTCCAGGTCATTTCTCCAAAAGATCCAAGAGCTGGGAATTGGAGCAGTTGAAAGCTGGATGTACTTTCAGTGGAAGCTCTGGTAGATGCCACAGTCACCTTTCCATCCCAAATGGCATCTTCCAAGTGAGATAATGATCAACTTTGCATTTAAAATATAAGCCTTGTTTGTGTCTTCGATTTGTTTGGTGCTCTGGGTCCTTTTTCTGCTGAAGAGGGTTATTCAGCAGGAAGAAAAAAATCTGTTTAATCTCCCTGTAGTGAGTTTATGGATAAATGACTAAGTTCTGACCTCCCAAACAGTCAGGACAGAGTATCTGGTGTCTGATCCATCTGTCTGTGTCCCCAGTAAGGTCGAACAGTGGAGGATCCACTAAAAATCCCCTTCCTGGATCACATCCTGCACAGCACAAACTTTGGGAACAGCACTGGGACTTCTGCCAGACACTCCCTAAGCTGTGACCTCCTGCCTCTCCAAATCCAGTGGCTGCAGAGTGTGATCATCACCTGTGGGGAGTGTTGAATTAGTTACAGATGGGACCTCTGAGTTGTTTTTGATGATGTGGTTTATTTTTCTTATCTTTTACACAGGCAGGAAGGGTGAGCTCGGCTCACATAGTTACAGCATGGCTCAGAAGGTCACAAGACCCTCAGTTACAAGACTTTTTTAGGATTTATTGACCAATAAAGCACTGCCAACAAGAATATTTATGGTTTTGACCCAATCCTTAAATATTTTGTCTTATAAACTCATGCTACAGCATAAGCTTTCTTAGTTAGTCATGTTATGGCACACAAACCTATATCACTACATTCTAAACTCCTTGTTTACCTCTGTAACTATTTTCTATATCTTAAACTCTAAAACTCTAAACTTTCCTCCACTTAGCTTGACAGGTCTCTGCTTTAAACCATAAATTCACATTATCACTTCTAGCACCTCAGTTTGGAGCCTTCTCCAAGGTCTCAGATCAAATCCTGGGTTTAATTCCAAGCTTTGGGCTTACAGGTCCAAAGTTCTGAGGATTCCTTGCACTTCAGTTTCCAACAGCAGAGTAGGCAGCAAGATGACCCTGAGAGAAGGATATTTCAATCCCATCCAGAAAATCTGGGAGAGCACATATTGCCAGCCCAGCTCAGTAAAACCTCACTAATGGGAACAGAGGGAGATGCCATAGCCAGGTACTGTGAGGACCAGGAGCTGCTCTCAGCCAAAATTCAAGGGGAAAATTATTTAAAACATCCCCTCCTGCCATGAGTGCCAGTACAGGAAACATTAAGGGCTGAAGGAATTCCTGGCACTGCTTACTCTGTCCTTGGACTCCTCTGCTGCATTGAAACTGGACTGAAAATCTGGCCCTCAGCTCCAAGTTAGAGCAGAGGAATTCCAGGCTTCTTGGGGAAGATGAAACAGGAAAGCCTTATAAATGTGATCGTCTGGCAAAAGATTTTGAGAATATGGAAACTATAAGTGAGATTGAAATGAAAGCAAGCTTTGAGATACCTCAGTTACTGAAAAACTGGAAAACAATGGCATGGCCAGCTGAAGGTGATCCCCTTTTGATGGAACAACACCCTCTGCTTGCAGACAGCTCCAAGGGTCAGAGCAGACCCTTCAGCTTGGCAGAAGGGCCCAAAGAGGAGTTTTTAGGGTTTAAAATGTAACACAGTATGGGAATGTAATGATTCTTATAGGCTGTATGGAAAGGCTATAGGATTTGTATCTTGTACTAGATTGGTTAGTGAGAATCAGAATATTCAACAGAGAAGAAGATTTATTGTATTGTAACAGGAACTTCTCATTCTTACCTCTTGTCTCTTAGCTCTTGCCTTTTACTCTCTCACCCTCTCATCCTCTCTGCCCCTCTCTTCTCTCAGCCCTGCCCCAGCTGTGTTTGGCAGCTCCCAGCAGGGCCCTGCACCCAGGCCCTTTGCAATGAACCCCAAATTCCTGACCTGGCTGCAAAGATCTCTGGTCTCCATCCATCCCCACCGTGCTACCCCCCCAGTGCTCCTACACAGTCTGGGCTCGGTGAAGGGCTCGTGAGCTGATCTTGTGTGATGGGAATGATGGCAGAGCTGCTGGGACGAAGGGTGGGGTGTGCTGTGGGTCAGCTCAGCTCACCCAGAGGTTGAAACCCATGTGTGGCATTCACATTCTCTGAAAAAACCCTTCACCCAGGATTTTTCTCCTGGGAAGCTGAGAAGCCTCAGAGAAAAGGAAAACAATAATTATCTCATTTGCTTCTCCTGTGATGTGGAATGTGTTTGGAGATTGTTTACCCACAGGTGATTGTTCCATTTCATTCTGCTGGGAGTTGTTTTCACTCTTTGGCCAATTAGGGCCAAGCTGTGTCAGGACTCTGGAAAGAGTCACGAGTTTTCATTATTATCTTTTTAGAATTCAGTAAATATCCTTTCTGTATTCTGTAGTATAGTATAGTATTCTTTAATATAGTATAGCATTCTTTAATACAGTATAGCATTCTTTAATATAATATAGCATAATCAAGTAATAAATTAGCCTTCTGAGAACATAGAATCAGATTCATCATTCCTGCCTTTGTCAGGGCATTCCCAGCAAATCCAACACCTATGGTCACAAACACTCCTGGCCCTGTGGCACATCCCTGTGTCCCTGTGTCTCCTGGCAGGCTGGCACCCCAGGCTGGGTAGGGGATGTCTGCAGGGACACCAGGACAGTCTGTCTGCCCAGGAAAAGGCAGCTCTGGCTCCTGGCTGGGGGACAAGGGGCACACACAGGTCAGGCTTTACCCTTGGGGTGCTGGCAGTGCACCTTGCCCCTCCTCAGCCCCACCTGGGGCAGGAATGTACCCCTGCCCTCCCCAGAGCCCAGCTCCAGCTGGGAGTCATTCCTTCAGCCACTGGGTAAAGTTCCATCTGTGCTAATGAAGGGACCTTAAAATTCATGTCCTGGTGTCTTTTCCTTGCTTCAGTGCCATTTCTTTCTCCAGCCTGATGCTTATCTGGCTGCAGTTAAATAGCTCCAGTCGAAGGGACACCTCCTCAATATTGATTCCAAGTTTGTTATTCCATTCAATCTTCTGCTCAATACCACTCATGGACACCCCAGGCTGGGCTCTGAGTCCTCAGCCCTCATTGCTTTGGGATTAAATGGTCTGTTTCAGCATGAAACACACACAATATTCATCTTCATTTCTAGAAGCTAAACAAGTGTATAAGTAGATGACATTTCGATCAATTAAGCTGCTTCTCTCTCTTCCCCAAATTAGCTCTTTCCAAAGCGCTTCTGCAGCAAAGCAAGGATGGCTTTTGGAAAAGAGGGGAGACACTGGGAGTGGGATCAATGTCACTGAGCTGCAGGCAGCCCCTGGCTGGTCTGGGACTGCGTGAAGTGGCTGCTGCCCAGAGCAGGACAGAGCTCAGATCAGCTCTGGATGCCTCCATACAGGAGCAGCCTGGCCCTGCTGCTGCAGCTGGGCACAGTTTGGGCACAGTTTGGGCACAGTTCTGAGGCAGGGAATTGGTGAGGATTTCCAGAGCTTCCTTTGCTGAGTCAGCAGTGCCATTTCAGGAGCAGCTGGTGACAGCAATGCTGAGGGGGCAGCAGCAGGGGATGCAGAGATGTGACTGTCACCATTGTGCTCTGGGTGTGTTGGAACCCAGGATATTGTTCTGGCTGCCCTGGAGATCTCCAGCCCCTGCCAGGGGGCTCAGAGACCTTGGCACAGAGTCACAGACACCTGTGCCTTTGATTTTAGCCCATGGAAACAATTACCAGCTTTGTGCAAGGAGTTACAAGCTACAAGGATTTGAGTAGAATGATAGTGAATTTGTCACAGGGTGAAAAAGTACAATTTTGGGGTTTTAGAATGGGGGTTCAGGAGGCAAGATGGAGGAATCTGGGTGTGTCCTTTTCCTTTTCCTTTTCCTTTTCCTTTTCCTTTTCCTTTTCCTTTTCCTTTTCCTTTTCCTTTTCCTTTTCCTCTTCCTTTTCCTCCTTCTCCTCCTCCTTCTCCTCCTTCTTCATCTCCTGCTGGGATGGTGGCACTTTTGGATTGGTTTACAGTAGAAACACACTGTCTAACATAGGTGATAGGTATTAGAAAATTATTGTTAATAATGTACAGGTTGTTTTTAGAATAAAAAGCTAACACCACTCCAAGGGCAGGGACTGTGCCTCAATCTGACCTGCCGAACAGACCTCGGCAGGCCAGGGAAAGAATGTTATAGATAACAGAAAATAAACAACCTTGAGAACCAGAACAGAAGAATCCAGACTCCTTCTTCGGTCGCTGGGCTGGGAAAAGAGACTCTGACACATCTCGGGGTCAGCCAGGACAACAGAGACCCCTGAGATGTGTGCTGCAGCAGAGAGGCTGTGGGAAGGACAGGTCTGAGTCCCAGCTCTGGGTGCCTGGGGAGGCTGGGCTGCAGTGTCACCTCCCTAGGGTCACTTTGGGCTTGGAGGGCACTGTCACCTCCACAGGGTCACCTTGGGCTGGGCTGCAGTGTCACCTCCTCAGGGTCACTCTGGGCTTGGAGGGCAGTGTAGCAGTGTGCTTTTTGTTGACAGAGTGACAAAACTAATTTCTTTGTCTTTTTAAAAGGAAAGAAGCTCAGGAGTTTCTCTCTTTGATTAAGTGAAAAGGCACTACATAAGACTTGGGGGACTTCACCTCAAACTTAAGGATAGCTAATTAGACAGAAGCCAAAAAGTCTTGCTTAAGCAATTAACTAGAAGAGGACGTGAACAAAGAAACTAAAGGCTTTTGTAAAGTGTTTTACTAAGACAAAGAACATTTAGCACTTAACTCAGTTTTTCTGGTTTTTTGCTTTTTATTAAACTTTTTTGTTTCTAACACTGCAACAGAAGCCATCTTGCTGATTTTTATGTTTCTAAGTGTAGCTGAGAGATCTTAAGTGTGTTATAAGCCTCCAAGAGCTTATCAGACCTAGCTCAAAAAAGCTACTCTAACAGGGCAGCACCTCACAGGCTGCAGCTCCTGCTGTGCCAAGGGCAGTGCCAGTGGTCCTGCACCAACACCAGTCGAGGGCATCTGGATGGGCTGGGAGAGGACTCTGGAGCCATGGAAATATTTGCACAGGAACTCCTCATTTTGAGTGGAAGCCTTGGAAGCAATTGTGGTGTTGTGAGGTCCCCAGGATGAGGTGAGAGATGAGAATTTGACTCCAAGTTCTCAGAAGGCTGATTATATTATATTATATTATATTATATTATATTATATTATATTATATTATATTATATTATATTATATTATATTATATTATATTATATTATATTATATTATATTATATTATATTATATTATATTATATTATATTATATTATATTGCTATACTAAAACTATACTAAAGAAAGAGAAAGGATACATCAGAAGACTAGAAAGGAATGATAATGAAAGCTCATGACTGACTCCTCAGAGTCTGACACAGCTGGAGATTCTGACACAGCTGGCTGTGATTGGCCATTAATTAAAAACAATTTACATGTTTGGATAAACAATCTCAAGACCACATTCCAGAGCAGCAAAACATGGAGGAGCTGAGGCTGCTCATCTTCCCAGGAGAAGAAATCCTGGCAAAGGGATTTTTCAGAAAATATCACAGTGACAAGCAATGAACAACATGAAAGTGAGGAAAACACACCCCCTGTGCTGGTGTTCTCCTCTTCCTCCTTCTATACAAAATCCAATTTCTCTACTAAGGGCATGTTTTGAAATAGGTGATGTTTGTCAAGCTCTGCTGTTCTTTGCCTCTGCCCCAGCGCAAGGACTGGGCAGAGCTGGAGCAAACCCTCCAAGGGACAGCCATGGTGTCCCTGCTGTCTGCAGCTGCTGGCTTGTGGCTCTTCAGGTGTCAGGCATGAAGAGAGACAAGAAAGATTGATTGGATGATCAGAATCTGAATTTATTGTGCACTACCAACGCTTTTATACTGTTTTAGGAAGACTAGTAATGATTACTACAATTATTAGGTTAAAATCACATACACAAAATTATGCATATTACAACATCTCTTGCTTGAAGAGTTTAATGAAATTTTCTTTTTCTGGTAAACCGGTCTGATTGAATCTTCTTACAATCCTCAAAGTTCCAGGATGCCAAGGCATTCTGTTATCCAATCTCCTATGCTAACCAGGTCCAAAGTCCATCCTCTGTCTTGTGTCCCAATATCCCAACATCCATGAACAGCCATTCCCTGCTCTGGCACAGGGAGACATCACCTGGTTCTGCAGGTGGTGCCTTCCCAGGGGCTGGGGTAAGGACAAGGTAGTGACCCCCCTTCAGGGTGCTGGCAGCTCTCTCCTCCCAGCAGGCACCCTTGAAATGCCACAAATCTCTGAAACACAACCCTACCCACACCTCCCCCTCCAAACCCTGTGTCTTGGGTTGGAAATGGGGCTGTGTGTTCTATTCCCACCTGTCAGAGCTGGAGCAGGTCTCTGCTGTTCATGGGGCAGTTTTTTCTTTATCTCTCCCACACCAACCCTCCCTCCAGGAGATCTCTGCTGTCCATGGCCACTGAGTGTCCCTGCAGGCCTGATCCAATCCCAGCATCCCATGGGGAGATGCTCCGCCCAGGGGAGGAGCCAAGCATTCCTGCCTGGATCCAATCTGAGCCTGGCGCAGCACAGCAGCCTTTGCCCCCTGCATTGCCAGAGGAGCAGCTTTCTGCTGCCCTGCATGGCCAGAGGGAGCCCAGGCCCATCTGCAGCAGCCCTGGAGCTGCAGAGGAAAACTCCCCCCTTGTGCAGGATCCCTGCTGCAGCAGAGCCACAGCTGGCACTGCAGGAGGGCTGAGCCCCCATGGGATGGGGCTGGGACACCCCCTGACACACAGGGGACAGGGACTGCTCTGACTCTGGCACTGGTGGGGTTTTTTGTTGCTTGTACTATTGCATTTGTATTTTTAGTTTTCTTCGTAAAGAACTGTTATTCCTATTCCCATATCTTTGCCTGAGAGACCCTTAATTTCAAAATAAAAATAATCCAGAGGGAGGGGGTTTGCATTTTCCATTTCAGGGGAGGCTCCTGCCCTCTTTAGCAGACACCTGTCTGTTCAAACCAAGACACTCTGGTCAGCCAGGAAGGACAGAAAATGCTGGCTGTAAATCACTCTCCCAAGAAGCCTTCTGGACCATGCTCTGTGTTCCCACCTCAGCTCCTGCTGCTGGAGGGAAATGCCCTGGGCACAAAGGGTGGGACATGTCCCCACACCATGGACTGAGGTTTTGGGAACCTTAGGTGTCTGAGGATGCCCCACAACTCTCAGGGACTGGAACAGGCACCTCCTGGAAGGGAATTCATCCCATCCCAAGCTTGAGATGATCCCCCTGTGCTGGCTGTGACCTGTGTTTTGCCTCAGGGCCAGGAGGTGACAGCCTGGAATTGTACACCCCATGATTATTGCAGGTTTGCTTGCAGGAAACCACAAAAAATCCTTTGTTCAGTAAAAAAAAAAAACCGTCCAGGACGTTGTGAGTCTCAATAAGGAAACCGCACTTTAATCAATTTAGGTTGTTGCCTTGGGTGCTTGATTAGGCAGATTACAGACGCAGAATAATTTGCTCTTGGGGCAGCCTAAAAAGGACATCCTTGGAGATGAGCAGTGCAAGAGTTTGGGAAGGAAAAGGGGTTCATGTACCCAGAGCAGATTTTAGAGAAGAAAGCAATGAAATGAGAGATTATGAGGAAATTTTAAGTCAATAGAGAGTTGTAGTTAACTGTGAAATTTTGAATGGGACAAACTCTTCATTCAGGCTCAATAAACCAGGCTCAATAAAGCAGATTCAGTAATTACCCAGGAAATCTCTGGTTGATTCAAGCGCTTTTTGGGAAATCCCTCAGGGCTTGAGCTGTAAAAGCAGCTTGGATGGAGCTCCAGAGGGGCAGGACTGGATCATTGCAGGGAAGGAGAGCTGAGCAGTGACCTCACTGCCTGAACACCTCATTCCAGCTGGAGAAAATCAGGGAACTGGGGTGAGGAGAGGCTGCCTCAGCCTCACCCCAAGCACTGAACCTCTCCAGGAATGTGGAGCAGCACGATTGGAAATGCTGGACAAACTCTGCTGGTTCCCATGATGGATTCTCTGCACCCAGAAATGGGGAAGAGGAGCAGGGAATTTGACTTCAATAGTAAAGCAAACAACTTGAAACCACCCCAGGAAAAGCTGTCACCCACTGCCACAGGTGTTCAGGCGCTGCTGTAACAAAAAGGGGCTGAGTCCTGGAGCTCTGATACTGAATTTACATGCAAAGAAAAAAGGGAATTCTGAACGATGGTTTCAGGCCAAGCTGTCATTTGCCATCAATAATGACAAGTAAAATTTCAAGTTAAATCTTAAAATGCAGAGCTGGCAATTCCAGGGCTCCAATTTAAATCATTAACTAATTCTGTCATTCCTGTGTGGAGCCCTTTGGAACATCAGCTGGGAATGTCAGGCTTAGGACTGACCTAAATTCCATGGATCTGAGCTTTGGCTGAAGCAGTGTCACCTGCACTGTTCTGTGGGTCAGGATGAGACCAACTCAGCAGAGCTGAAGCTTCCACCCAAAACTCTTGGGAGAAAAGCCAGAAAGCAATGGGAATTCCTCATGGACAAAGGCTTTTCCCTGGGGAATTGCCTGCCCTGCTCCTGAAGCCCCTGCAGGAGCTGAGTTCCCATCACTCCCACCCCCAAGCATTGGGAATCAGGAGCAATTTCAATGCTCCAGAGCTATACCTGCTGCTGGAATAAAAACTGATGGAATAAAAGCTGCTGGAATCAAAGCACAGCCATAAATCAGAGTTAACTCCCCTGGCTCCAGCAGCTCCCTGGATTTGCACTCAGGTGTTGCACAGAGAAACTACTCCAAGTTTAAACCAGGATCACGGGATAAGAGCAGACAGCAAAATGTGTTTAATGCCCCTGACACCCTGGCTGCTTCTCCTGCCTGTTTATTTTGCCTGCATGAATTCATTACATCAAAATTAAACCTCTTTTCTAAATTATTAATAATCCTAAATGTTTGTGGAAATACAGGACAAATCAACATGACAAACACAGTGATGCAGATGAAAGAAAAGATAATGGGAATCTTTCCATATTTGCATATGGAAAATGAGGAGTGTGGAGTTAATGAGATTTATCCTTCTTTCTGGCCATTTTAGTGGAGGATTTTTTTTTTAATCTATTAAACTCCAGATTTCCACATAAAACAACACAAAATACTACAAGAAGAGACATTAGAGTCAATCTATTCTTCATGCTAGGCACAAAATCAATCGCATTTATTGTTCAGAAAAATTAAAAACCTTTCTACATTTTATTAAACTGCACATTTCAGCTGTGGTGAGAGATAAATAATTGATACATCCCAAATACATCACCTCCAAAATACTTATTGGAAAAAAAATCACTGCTTTATTACCCATTCCTTTCAATAGCTGTTGTGATGTTTACAACTTTAATGGTGCTTTTATTTTTTTCAAACAAGAACTCACAGTGGCAGCTGATTACTTCATTGTGCTTAACATTATTTTATAACAACCCATCGAATCTGCTGCAGATAAACGCCATTATCTGAGGGAAGCAGCCATGCACTACCAGGTAAGAGCAATTTGGGTCTCTCAGCCTGAGAGCACTTGAGCAGCTCCTCGAGAAATGGGTCTGGGCTGGGCTAGGGAGGCTGAAATCCCACCTGGATCTGTCTGGAGAGAAGAGAATCCTGGGGTTTGGGGTCTTTCCTGTTGGGGAATGCAGAGGTGTTGGAGCTGTTCCTCCTGGGAAGGTGCTGGGAGATGCCCTGGATGCACACATGGGTCAGTCCTTAGGCTGAGGGAGGGCAGGGCTGGATGGGATATTGGGAATTGGGAATTCCTCCCTGGCAGGGTGGGCAGGCCCTGGCACAGGGTGCCCAGAGCAGCTGGGGCTGCCCCTGGATCCCTGGCAGTGCCCAAGGCCAGGCTGGACATTGGGGCTTGAAACACCCTGGGATAATGGAAGGTGTCCCTGCCATGGCAGGGGTGGAGTGGATGGGATGGTTTTTAAGATCCCTTCCACCCAAATGTGACAGATGAGTGCTGTGATGGCTGACTCACACAATTAAAAGGCAAATATCATGTATAAATGTTAAGAGAAGTTTTATAGGTTTATAGTTCTGTTTTACCCCCCCCCCCCTTGTGTTGTTATCAGGGGTGCCCTGGATTTGGGACATTTGGGAGGGTCACTCATTGCCATGGCAGCACCTGAGCTCCAATCAGGATTTAAGGAATGATCTCCACCATGGGACAGGGAAGGAGGAGTTGATGGACAGAACTTTGGGGGAAGCTAAAGGGTTAAATCAGGATTTAAGGAATGATCTCTAGCACTGGGTAGGGAAGGAGGAGTCAATGGACAGAACTTTGGGGGAGCTAAAGGGTTAAAAGGTGAAACCTCCATTGTGTGGGTGAGCATATGGTGGGGACAATCCTCTGCTCCCAGCACTGTAATATTTTCTCTATTTAGTTTCTGTTGTGTTTTTGATAAGGTTTAATAAACCTATAAAATTCTTGGAAGTGAGCATTGTTTTCCTCACCCAAGCAATCCTGGGGTTCTGCCACCTCCACAGGCACCCCAAACAGAGCAGAAGGCTCCTCCTGCTCCCCACACATTCCCTGCTCTCCTGGGCCTGTCTCCTCAACCAGCAGCAGCAGAATTGGCTCCTTTCCTCTCCAGTCGCACACAGTGGGCAGGGTGACAAGGTGACAAGGTGACAAGGTGACAGCCCTGCTTTGTCCCTGGAAAGGGACCCCTGTCACTGACATATTTTCTGGAAAAATCCCTTCACCAGGATTTCTTCTCCTGCGAAGCTGAGAAGCCTCAGAGAAAAATGAAAACAATAATTATCTGATTGCTTCTCCTGTGTTTGGCTGCTTTGGAATATGGTCTGGAGATTGTTTATGCAACAGTGGTTGCTTGATTGGTTTCATGTGAATTGTTTTTATTTAATGACCAATCACAGCAGCTGTGTGAGGACTCTGGAGAGAGTCACAAGTTTTCATTAGTATCTTGTTAAGCCTTTTGATGTATCTATAATATACTATAATATACTATAATATCATATCATATATCATATATCATATCATATCATATCACATCATATCATATCATATCATATCATATCATATCATATCATATCATATCATATCACATCAACCTTCTAAGACTATGGAGTCAGATTCTCAATTCCTCCTTCATCCAGGGGACCCAGCAAATGCCACAGACCCCCAGCAGCAGCTCCAGGCCCATCCCAGGGGGCTGTCCCAGAGCTCTCAGCCTGCAATCCTCCATGGTGTTCCCACAGCCAGCCTAGCACTGGAAAAGCAGGATCAACAAAAACCCTCCAACAGCATTTTAGAGAATTAAGGTATTATTTTATTCTGGCCAGGAGGAGTGTAAGGAATGTGAGAAATAGCTGCTCACTTTTCATAGTTTAGGAAGGTTTATTAAAATTTATCACAAATACAACAGAAGACTGAATAAAAATAGAATACACAAAAAAGGTTACAGCACCGGGAACAAAAGATTTTCCCCACCATATGCTCAGCCCCCTCACAATGGAGGTTTTACCTTTTTTAACCCTTTAACCCCTCCCAAAGTTCTGTCCATCAATTCTTCCTTCCCTGTCCAGTGGTAGAGATCTCCTCCTCAAATCCTGACTGGACCTCAGATGTTCCATAGCCACAAGCCAGCCCTCCCAGGTGTCCCAACCCAGCTGTCCCTTGATAACCACGTGAGGGGCACAACAGAACTATAAATCTATAAAACTTTTCTTAACCTATAAACATGAGATTTGTCTATTAATTGAGTAAGTCAGTCATTGCATCACTCATCTATCACAGGAACAACCCTCACTTTTAAAATTTTAAAAGAAAAGGTTTATTAAACCTTGACAAAAATTACAACAAAGGACTGAACAAGGAAAAAGCACTGAGAGCCCCCCTGTGACTACCAGCCACACGGCTCCTCTACAAAATGGATTCTCTGCCTTTTATATATCTTTAGCTCTTCTGAAAGTTTTGTCAGTCAACTCCTTCTCTGCCGTCCATTGGTGGAGATTCCTCTTTACACTTTGATTTGTAGGTTACTTGTTACACCTTGATTGGAGGTCAGATGTTGTTATGCCACACTTCCTGGTACCAAGCCAGCTTTCTCTAAATGCCTTTACTACCAAGGCTATTACAAGGGGGCGAGGGAAAGAGGACTATGGGATGACATATTGAAATAACATTAATATACATCTCAATAATATCTACCTCTTAATTGTGAGAGCCACCTCTTACATTACTTATCTATAACAACAGCAACAGAAATCATTTCATCCACACATTGCCTGGGTTGTGCAGAGAAAATCATCTCATCACACAATAATTTTACTCGTGTTTTCATATATTTATACAGTCAAAACCCAGAGAAATTCACTGGTACAGTGTTCATTGGTCCCATGTTACACAGTTCTTGGTATTTGGTTTCCTATTGGTTATTGATCCCTTCCCCTCCAATGCTAATTAGGTTCTCATTGTTATCTCTCTTTTCCCAGCCCAGGTGTCTCCCATGCCAGGGGTGATGTTTGGAGTTGATGTTTGTTAATGGTCATTATCTTTTGTGTATCTTGGTGCTACTCCCAGTCTGCTGAGAAGTTCAACTCATCAGGCCAGCACTGGTGGAACATTACTTTGAAAAGGAACTTCAATTCCCTTCCCCATGGGCAAAGGCAAACAAAACAAAATTTTATTCTTAAAATAAATAAATAAATAAATAAATAAATAAATAAATAAATAAAACTTTGTGTCATTTCCAACAAGCCTAACCTTGATTTTCCTTTTTTTTAGCTCCACTGACTATCCTGGGATGGGCAGGCTGCAGCTCTCCTGGATTCAGAGGATTTCACATCCATCCCTGAGCAGGGTCCATGGAGTTTTTAACCCAGGCTCAGGCCTCCTTCCTCCCCCTGCTGCTTGCTGTGGTGTTGAGGGGAAGCTGATGGGACTCATTTCAGAGCTTTTGAAGTTCACAGGCACCACCCCTCTTTACCCCACAGCCTTCAATCTCCAATCCCTTGGCCTTGCCCATCTGAACTCAGGCAAACAAACCAGGATAGACTCTGACAGCCCCAGGAACCCCCTGAGGGCTTTGGCCAGGTCATGCCTTGAGCTCAGGCCTTCCCAGCTGCCTGGGAATATGATGCTGTTTCTTGGGTGAAGTTCTTCATATCATCTTGCTGAGATCAAGGTTCTTTAGAGATTAAAGGGATGGGAAGGGATTCACAGTCCCTCAGCCCAGTGTTTGGAAATCTGCCATTGCTCTCCTAGCTAAGAACTTTTTGTTTGCTGAACTATTCATGTTCAGGACCAATTTGTTCACAATTGCTTTTATGTGGGTGTGTTTTTTCCCTCTGTTTAAAATTTCGAGCATTAAGAACATGTTTGAGAAAGAAAGCTGAAGTTATAATTTGCTCTCTCTCCAAAGGTTTAATACCAGCAGATTTTCAGCTCCTGGATGTGCTTATTAAAGAGCTAAATCTTAGATCGTGAGACACTCTGGCATGTTTATTGTTTGCACCATCCAATTAATAAGTAATTAACAGTTCAGCAAAGTTTAGTGCATTGAAGTGGGGCTTGAGGAATGGGGAATAATTTCCTAACATTGGGGAAGGCAGAAATAGAATGAAAAGCCCAAGTGTCAGGGTTGGGCTTTTACAAGGCACTGAGGGCAGACAGGTGAAGCTTTTCCTGCCATTCCATTTAAATTAGGAAGGTGTCTTGGTTTGGAAAGACAGGTGCCTGCTAAGGAAGGCAGGAGCCTCCCCTGAAATGGAGAATGTAAACCCTCCCCACCCCTCCCAATTGCTATAAATTTTAAATTAAGGGGCTTTCAGGCAACAAAAATATGGAGCAGGAAATAACAGTTCTTTAATAGGGAAGAAAATAAAAGGATAAAATAAACAATGCAGTGCACTAGAACAACAGTGACAGAGTCA
The DNA here is from genome assembly GCF_028018845.1 of Melospiza georgiana. NCBI lineage: Eukaryota > Metazoa > Chordata > Aves > Passeriformes > Passerellidae > Melospiza > Melospiza georgiana. The sequence continues at coordinate 13,378,823 of NC_080447.1, read as the reverse complement.
GAACCTAACCTGACACCCTGTGGGTCAGGGTGTTGGTGGCAGTGCCATTGGAATTGTGGCTCAGCCCTCCTGCAGTGTCAGGGGTGGTTCTGCTGGAGCAGGATCCTGTAGAGAAGGATGGATTCTTCCTCTGAAGATCCAGTGGAAGGAGAGGCAGCTGCTGTTCCTCTGGGGAATCCAGTGCAGAAGCCGTGCTGGTGTCTCAGAACCTCTGGATTATATCTGGGTAGGAATGCTTGGCTCCTCCCCCTGGGCTCACATCTCCCAATGGGATGCTGTAGTTCTTATCAGCCATGCAGGGACATTCAATAGCTGTTATCAGCAATGTCCCCTCCCAGGGAGGAGTCATTGTGGAAAAGATAAGGAATTTGCCCACTTGACAAAAGACAACTGCCACACAGATGGTAACAGAATCCATCTTGCCTTGCAATCTGGAAGAGAAGATGTGACAATGCAGGGTTCAGGAGGAGATTAAGGGAGGCTCAGGCAGTATTTGAAATGAAACCCATCCTTGTTGCTGGAATGGGGCAGGAATTGCCAAAGGGAGAAAAATCCTGGCTGGGACAAGAAGTCACAATTACAGTGGAGAGAAGCTGGGAGGATGAACTCAGGAAGGGGATTCCAGAACCTCCATCCAGAATTTGGAATGACAGAGAGCCAAGCCACACCTGCAGCAAATTCATCCAGCAGATTGCTCAGGTTTGGGGTGACTGCAGAATAGCAAGTGCAGCACCTCTATCCAAAACCCCAAAATGAGTGCCTCTGGCTCCCTACTGGGACCTTCAAATCTCTACAATAAATGTTGAATGAAAAATATCAAAGCCAGTTCAGTGAATAGCAAATGGAATTAACACAGATCAAAGGCTGCCACTGGTAAACTGGGCCAGAATAACCTGATGTGGCTCTGTGACAACAGAACTGCTTCCATGGGTGAAAGAATTAAGGGATATTTCTGGGAGTGGCAGTGTCTTCTGCAGCAGCAGCAAGTGGGGCACATCCATCTTTCCAGAGAGTTTCCATTTCCTCTGCTCCTGGCTCCAAATAAAGGCAGATTAAGGCCCCAGCTGGAGCTCTGGGGATTAAACACCTTCAGGTTCAGAGGAGTGCCCTTGCTTGAGTGCCTTCATTACAGCAGGAGTGGCTGCTTGGCACTCCCAGAAAAACAAACCAATAATTAAACCTGGTCCTTCTATTCTGGTAATTGCCTGATCCACAAAAGGCTCCTGAATTTCTAAATCCTTCCCAGCCGTGGGCATTTCCTCTGGGCTCTGCTGTGATCCTGAGCCCATTTGCCAAGAACACAGGGGAAAAAAGATTATTTATTCTGGCCTGAGTCATTGATTTATTATTTGTGGCCCTTTTTATCCGGCTGAACAAAAGCAGCTGCTGGACTCATGCAGCTCTCCATTCTCTGGAGAATCAGGACACCTTGGATAATGGAATGCCAGGATGACAGCAGCACTGAGGGTTTGGGGCAGCATTTCAGCACTTAGGGGACCCTCCTGCAGGGTCACATCACTGAATTTGGCTGTTCCCCACAGCCTGGGGCTCTCATTGCCTTAACCACCACGTCTGGAGGTTTAGGGTGCTCCAAATGTGGCCCAGTCACCCTTGCCAGGGACAAGGGACATGGGTCAGAAACATGAGCCACTGCTTCTTCCTCTGGGGGCTGGGAAAGCTCCTCTCTGGTGTCCCCAGGGCTCAGCACTGGGGCCAGCCCTGGTTAAAATCTTCTTCTTTTAATATCTCATGGCTTGGCAAATTCATGATGACCCCAGTTTGGGGGGGGGGTGGGTGTGCTGGAGGGTGGGAAGGGTCTGCAGAGAGATATGGACAGGCCGGATTCATGGGGAAGGGGTGAGAGCCAACAAGACCAAGTGTCAGATCCTGCCCTGGGTCACAACAGCCCCATGGAATGCTCCAGGCTGGGAGCTGGAAAAGGCCCTGGGGGTGCTGTGACAGCGGCTGGACAGAGCCCAGGTGTGCCCAGGTGTGCCCAGAGGCCAAGGACAGCTGGGCTGTGTCACCCTGGGGTGGCAGCAGGAGCAGGGCAGTGCCCGTGCCCTGAGCTGGCACTGCTGGGGCACCTCCAGGGCTGGGGCAGCTCTGGGACCCTCCTGACAGGAGAGCCCTGGAGGGGCTGGAGCGTGTGCAGGGCAGGGAACGGAGCTGGGAAGGGGCTGGAGCCCCAGGAGAGGCTGAGGGAGCTGGGCAGGGGCTCAGCCTGGAGCAAAGGAGGCTCAGGGGGCCCTTGTGGCTCTGCACAGCTCCTGACAGGAGGGGACAGCCGGGGGGGTCGGGCTGTGCTCCAGGGAACAGGGACAGGAGCAGAGGAGGATCAGGGTGGGTATTGGGATCAATTTGTTATGGAAGCACTAAGGTCCAGCCAATGCTATCAGCACAATAATTCTGTAACATGGATAATCTGCCTATGGATACAAAAGCTGATATAAAGTGTTAAAATGCAGCCAAACCAAAATATTTGCAGTGCCAAAATTAAATATTTAGAGGATTTTTCTAACCTGCTATGTGAATCACCTTAGGGTAAAATATCATTTTGGGGTCATGGATGTTCCCAGGAGGTGGCAGTTCCAGTTTGACACCAGTGGAGTTTGCACTGTGGATTCTGTGCCTCCACGTGGGTCTGATTTAAAGCAGAGCTTTAGGAAGGAGACACGACAATTTCACTTTAAAGACTCCCATTGATCCAGCACATGCTCCAGTGAATTACTGGTGATAACACCCCTTATCTCTAATCATTCCCCCCCTTAGCCTCCCCCTCCGTGCTGGATGAAAGGCAATCCATGTTCAGCCACACTGAGAAGGTCTCTGTGTGTCCAAGGAAATGATTTTGCTATGAAATAATATGATTTGGGAAAACAACTTCTGCTTCAAATGATTTTTGGGCACACTTTTAACTTCAAAAAATTCCTTCTGGCTGAATCAGCATTGACAGTGCCATTAATCCTGATTATTGTTAGTTATTGAACGTTATTTGTAATGAACATTTTCATTGCCTTTGAAGCTGAGGTTTGCTCCTTCCCAGCCCCAAAATAACCACATTGAGGTTTAGAGTTCTGTCACATTACAGAGCTCCTGGATACCATTAACAAGTTATTTGATAATTACTTCCTAATACGTTTGGAGTCCTTCGTTCCGATCGTTCATTTCAAGTTCATAAAGCTGTCATAGAACCCGTGTGCTTTAATGGCTTTAGGTCCCACTGCCATGAATAAAACATATCCACATTTAACTGTTCTCCAGCCTCTGCTTTGAGACACTCAGAAATTCAACAAGTTCACTGAAAGGAGGAGCTGGGCCCCTGCTCAGCTGAAGGGAGTTTGCTGCTCCTCCTTCTTCTGGGTTTTGTCTCGATGGTTTTGTGCATCCCAGCTCCCAAATTCCGTGAGCAGGAAGCTCAAGCTGCCCTAAAACTCTGAATGATGACAGATCAGGGTAGGTGGGCTCAGAACCAACACCCTGCTGAGATGCAAACCAAAGCTACACAAACTCAACCCGAGTTTCCTGGGAATGGGGAACCAGAACTTCATCACCCACTGAAATATTCCTGTGAAATGTGCAGTGAAGGCACCTCAGGGTTTGTGAAGGGGCCTTGGGGACAGGATGTGTCAGGTTTCCATGAAAATGGCAGAGTTGTTTTGGGTGGGACATCCTTTCCAGAGCTCCTGGTTCCTGAGCCTCATCTCTATCTTGGGGGAAGATTTTTTCTATTTATATAACAATATATTTATTTATAAACCTGAGGTATAAAGCTGCAGGTGCCTCAATCCTGCCCCTAGACACGTGGGCATTGTCCCCAAGGTCTTTCCTGCTCTTCCCAGCAGCCCAGAAGACATCTGAGTTATACCATGGGAAGGAGGAAATCTGTGTTTATATCATGGAAACGGGGAAATCTGTGTTATATCATGGGAAGGATGAATTCTGTGTTTTACCTTGGGAATGAGGAAATCTGTGTTATATCATGGGAAGGAGGGAATATGAGAGGTATCATAGGAAGGAAGGAATCTGTGTTATATCATGGAAAGGGGGAAATCTGTTATACCATGGGAAGGAGGCTACCAGGGCATTCTCCTAAGGTTGGAGAGAGAGACTCCCAGCTGGCTGCAGCCCTCCTGGAGGATTGGCTCAGCCCGTGCAGCAGTGCTTGGCTGCAGCTTCCTGGTGATTCTGTTTCTTCATTCACCTCTCTCCATGGTGTGGGACTCTAAACAGCAGCTCAGCCTCCAAACCATGGAATGGAAACTGTGCATGGAGCAGAAGCTGTGCCCTGCTGGAAAGGCTTCCCTCATCATTGTCATGCTTCACCTAAAAGGCTGATCCAGCTGGGACTGGCTGTAAAACCAGGGGAAACACACACCAGATCCTGGGATCTGCATCCTGTCCTCTCTGTGCTTTCCTGGCAAGGAGAATTCCCATTTATGTGCTTCATTCTCCTCTCCACTGTGGCCCAAAGGAGAAGGAATAGCCCAAGGTGTGCCTGGAGTGGGGATGGAGGTGGTAAAACAGGACACCAGGCACGGGGAGAGCACAAACCACACCAGACAAACCCTTTGTGGCTGGAAGTTGTGTCTGTCCACCCTGAGGGCCCCTCTGATGGAGGCTGCTGAGGTTTCGCTCAGCTCCCAGCTCCAGCAGCTCCCCGTGTTCAATGCATCCCACGCTCTGTTTTATTACACTTCAAACCCACTTTGTTTGCAAAGTAGGAAAAGCTGTCAGAGGCCATTAATCCAAACAGAATTTAATCTCTCAAACAGCATTTACTCAGACAGAGCTGCTAAATCTATATATTAAAAAACTGTTGACAATTAATTAAAATGCTTCGCTGCTGAAGTGGGAACGGGGCTGCTCTGCAGGGCACTGTCAGGTGGAGCAACAGCCTCTCCCTGGGACACACCTGGGCAGGATTAGAGGGAAAGCAGCTGCTTCCCTGCAGGAATTTCTGTGCTGGCAGCTCTGCTGCAGCCTGGCAACAGCGTGACTGAACGGACAGCCACAGGAACACGGAGCTGTGCATCAGGCAGATGGTGAAGAGCATCCCAGGCTTTTATATTGCAGCTTGGAAAAGCTGAGACAGGAGCCCAGGAGCTCTTGAATGAGGCTTAGAGGTATCACCCAGCTGGAGATGACATGGGCCTAGTGTGGATTTTAGGGCAAGGTTCTTCCCCCAGAGGGTGCTGGCACTGCCCAGGCTGCCCAGGGAATGGGCACGGCCCCGAGGCTGCCAGAGCTCCAGGAGCCTTTGGGCAGCACTGCCAGGGATGGACAGGGTGGGGTTGTTGGGGGTCTGGGCAGGGACAGGGGCTGGAATGGGTGATCCTGGTGGGTCTTTTCCAATTCAGGATATTCCATGATTCTGGTGGATATTTGTCTTGGTTTGGAAAGACAGGAGTCTGCTAAGGAAGGCAGGAGCCTCCCCTGAAATGGAGAATGTAAACCCTCCCCACCCCTCCACATTACTATACATTTTAAATTAAGGGGCTCTCAGGCAAAAATATGGGAGCAGGAAATAACAGTTCTTTAATAGGGAAGGAAAATAAAGGATAAAATAAACAACGCAGTACACTAGAACAACACTGACAGAGTCAGAACCCAACCTGACACCCTGTGACACAGGTGGCAGTGCCATTGGAATTGTGGCTCAGCCCTCCTGCAGTGTCAGGGGTGGTTCTGCTGGAGCAGGGATCCTGTAGAGAAGGATGGATTCTTCCTCTGAAGATCCAGTGGGAGGAGAGGCAGCTGCTGTTCCTCTGGGGAATCCAGTGCAGAAGCCGTGCTGGTGTCTCAAAACCTCTGGATTATATCTGGGTAGGAATGCTTGGCTCCTCCCCCTGGGCTCACATCTCCCAATGGGATGCTGTAGTTCTTATCAGCCATGCAGGGACATTCAATAGCTGTTATCAGCAATGTCCCCTCCCAGGGAGGTGTGAATGTGGTCACTCAGAGAGAGAGATAAGGCAAACTGCCCACTTGACAAAGGTAATCTGCCATACAGATGGTAATGGAAAACATTTTGCATTGCAATCTGGAACAATATTCCATGGCAATTAACTGGAGGATGGACTTGGGGATGTCACCAAGAAGGGGACGCGGTCCATGGCACGTGCCAGACAGTGTCTGGGAGGACATGAGAAAGAGGGAAGATGACCTTTCCAAGTGGCAAAAGAACATCTCCATGGCTGTTCAATTGTCATCACAAGGATCAATTTTCCCCCGTTGGCCTGAGGTGTGTGACATTTCCTTTAAGTCCAGGTCAGAATTATTTTCCTTTGCTGTAAGACAGAAGCAGTTATGGAATGATTATTGCCTACACTGTGATGACAAAATGCTGCTGTCTAAAAGACCAAAGATCAGAAGATTACAAAGATCAGAAACCTCCAAAAATTGAAGCTGCAATGGCCAAAGCAATAAATGTGTCAGGAAAGGACAAAAGCAGGCAGAGAGGGCACAAAATCATTGAATTACAGAATATTTGGGTTGGAAGGAAGTTTTAAAGGCCATTTAATCCCAAATCCTGCAATGAACAGGTACCTCAGGTTACCCAGAGCTCCATCCAAAGTTTCTCCCTTTTCCTTTTGGGAACAGAAGGCAAAATCCTTCCATGGCCTCTGTGGTTTTGTGGTTGTCAGGGACTAGAGGGGATGGGCTGGGTGACACAGTTGTGCCACTGTCACACACACAGAGTGGTGGCTGCCAAGCCACAGCAGCCCTGTCCTGCCTGCTGGCAAGGCTGGGCACAGATTCCTGCCAGCAAATCTCCTGCCCTTCCCTGGCATCACCTCCTCCCTGAGGACACCAAAACCTCAGGGTCAGGCCCTGCTTCTGTTGCTTATTTTTCTGTTCTTGTGCAAGCTCCTCTTGTGCTGCTGCAAATCCCACTGTGGAAAGGACGGGCCAACACTGTCGCTATAGGACACGAAACAACAGGAGTGCACACACTGCTGTTCTCAAGGTGAAGAAAACAGGAAGTTTATTTTCTGACTCAAACATTTATTGTTTTCCAATAACGACAGTGGATTGGAGATTGACAGTGCCACCTCTCCAATGACACTGGTCAAACCAACAGTCCATCAACTTTCTCCTCCTCCAGAAAGGAATGCAAAACAATGAGTTATTTACAGAAAGTGTGTGAGAAAGTTCACTACAAGAATGTAAACATCAGAAAGCTTAGAAAATCTTAAAAAAACACGGTGACACAACACCTTTGGAAAACTGGCTGCAAAATTCTATTCCTAGAGGCGGGAAGACAAAATTCTACTCAGGAGTTTTCCCCCTGGACTTCAAACATTCTCCAAGCTTGTTCTGGGCCACTGAAATCTCAGCTCCAGCCATTGAACTGTGTGGGTTGTAGTGGTTTTGTTCAAAATGAGTCCTCATTTCTCCTCCTTGTGGAAATATGGTGAGGTCTAGCTGTGTTAGGACTAGGACTAGGACCAGGACCAGGACCAGGACTAGGACTACCTAGTGCTTTGTTTTCGTGCTGCACAGGGTTGTCTGATCACAGTAGGCAATAAATCCAAACCCTTGGGCCTCTGTGGGATTAAGCAGAGTCAGAGCCAGGCACCTTCACAGCCCCAAACCCCTGGCTGAGGGACAAAGCCCTGGGCCCAGGGGGTGCTGGCACCAAGGGCTTTGCTGGGCATGGCTGGAGCTGTTCCAGCATCCACAACACTCCATCTGCAGACATCTCCAACCCAGCAGGCCCAAGGCACCCAGAGCAATCCTCCAGCAGCCAGAACCACCAAATCTCACCTCAGAACACGCATTCTGCTGTTCATCCCTGTGAAACTGCAACCCTTTCACTTCCTGCAAAGCTTTGGAATGCCCACCCTTGTCTTGGTTTGAACAGACAGGTGTCTGCTAAGGAAGGCAGGAGCCTCCCCTGAAATGGAAAATGCAACCCCTTTTCCCTCTGGATTATTATTATTTTGAAGTTAAAAGGCTCTCAGGCAAAGATACGGGAGTAGGAATAACAAATTTTTACTAGAAAAACAAAGAATACAAATGCAATAGTACAAACAAAAAAACCCCACCACAGCCAGAGTCAGAGCAGTCCCTGCCCCCTGTGTGTCAGGGAGGTGTCCCAGCCCCATCCCAGGGGGGCTCAGCCCTCCTGCAGTGCCAGCTGTGGCTCTGCTGCAGCAGGGATCCTGCACAAGGGGGGAGTTTTCCTCTGCAGCTCCAGGGCTGCTGCAGATGGGCCTGGGCTCCCTCTGGCCATGCAGGGCAGCAGAAAGCTGCTCCTCTGGCAGTGCAGGGGGCAAAGGCTGCTGGGCTGTGCCAGGCTCAGATTGGATCCAGGTAGGAATGCTTGGCTCCTCCCCTGGGCGGAGCATCTCCCCATGGGATGCTGGGATTGGATCAGCCCTGCAGGGACACTCAGTGGCCATGGACAGCAGAGATCTCCTGGAGGGAGGGTTGGCTGTGGGAGAGATAAAGAAAAAACTGCCCATGAGCAGCAGAGAACTGCCCCATCTCTGACAGATGGGAACTGAATGCGCAGCCCAGATTAATCTTCCAAGCTGAGACAACTCTGCACCCGACACAGAACAGTGACACAGAGCAGTGACACAGAGCAGTGACACAGGGCAGTGACAGTGCAGTGACACAGAGCAGTGACACAGGGCAGTGACACAGAGCAGTGACACAGAGCAGTGACACAGGGCAGTGACAGTGCAGTGACACAGAGCAGTGACACAGAGCAGTGACACAGGACAGTGACACACAGCCGTGACACACCGCAGTGACACAGTGCAGTGACAGAGGGCAGTGACACAGAGCAGTGACAGTGCAGTGACAGAGGGCAGTGACACAGAGCAGTGACAAAGTCCAAGCCTGGACCTCCCCAAAGGTACCAATGGGGACCTTGGGCCCAGTCCTGTTTTCTCCCTGTACCTGCTGAAGCCCAGCCCAGCTCCATCAGGGAATCATTTTCTATCTCCTGGATCCCCTTTGCTCTCCCTTCTCCCTGGTGCCCCCTCACTCTGCCTTTCAGTCCCTGAGCAGGGAGGTGACCACAGAGGGGTCCAGAGTGGTTCATGTCCCAGCTCCTCCATCTGGGTGCTTTTCCAGGCTGGTTCCAGCTGCACTCCCAGCACTGAGCTCTGCCCTTTGGAGCCCTCGGGGATGATCCCTGGGTAGGATACAGCTGGGCTCTGCGAGGAGGAGATCTGCACTGCCCCCAGAGCAGGCTGCTCATCAGAACTCATCCAGGAGCTAATCCCCATTGGGAACTGCACTTGGAAAGGATTGAAATAAATCACAGAATGATGGAATATCCTGAGCGGGAGAGACCCACAGGATCACCCAGCCCAGCCCCTGTCCCTGCCCAGACCCCCCAACAATCCCACCACGGACATCTGTTGGAACTCAGCACATCCCTCCGGGTGTCCAGAGTTGCTGAGACCCCATTGGGGGGCTCAGAGACCCTGGCACACAGACCAGAACACCTGGGGATTTGATTTTGACCCCTGCAGTGAGTTGCCAGCTTTGTATGAGGACGTAAAAGTCACACAGGTTTGAACGGTGTAGTAACAAAATGATCACAGGGTGAAAATGTAGATTTTGGGATTTTTGGTATGGGGGTTATGGGGACAAGATGGAGGAATCTGGGTGTGTCTGGCCTTTCTTCTTCTTCTTCTTCTTCTTGGTCTCCATTTTCTGCAGTGATGTTGGCACTTTGGGATTGGTTTAGAGTAGAAGTGCACTGTCTAACATAGGTGATAGGTATTGGGAATTAAGTGTAAATATGTTATAGGTAGTTTGTAGTATAAAAGGACAACTGCCCTGCTGAGCAGATCTAGGCTGGGCAGAAAGAAAATTTTATAGATAAGAATTAATAAACAACCGCAAGATCAAAAACTGAAGAGTACGGACTCGTTCTTCAGATGCGCAAGCCGAAACAGAGACATCCTGCAAATCTCAGGGCAGCAATTATCAAACAGCTACCTGAGAGGCATCCAAAGGCTCCTGGAGCTCTGGCAGCCTCGGGGCCGTGCCCATTCCCTGGGCAGCCTGGGCAGTGCCAGCACCCTCTGGGGGAAGAACCTTGCCCTGAGCTCAGCCTGAGCTGCCCTGGCCCAGCTCCAGCCGTGCCCTGGGTGCTGTCCCTGTCCCAGAGCAGAGATTGGAGCTGCCCTCGGGAGGAGCTGCAGCCCCTGGTGAGCTCTGAGCTCAGTGTCTGCTCCAGCTCAACATTCCAAGTCCCTCAGCTGCTCGTCCTGTGGACCGTCCCGACCCTTCTCCATCTTTGTATGGCAAATGTGAGGCCATAAAATCATCGTGTCTGAGCCCAACTCCTTGCAAAGCCACATCCTTTACATTCACCATGGAAAACCATTCCAGAGCCATCCCAACAGGCACTGGCTTAAGCAATCTGTAACAAGCACTGGGATCACGTTTCTTTCCTTCTCTGCTTTCCCAGAAAATTGGCAGGACCTGAAAATGAGCACTTCTTTCTCTTTGGAAATTTGCCCTTCAGCTGGCAAACAGGGATTAATTTTGTTCCTGGGGCTCGTAGGAGGCTGAAATGAAAACAGCTCATTTTAATATTAGCCCTGATTCCTGTTCATGACCACCTTTTCCTACCCAAACATCTGCTGGATCAGCACTGGGGTGTGGGACAGCAGCTGGAGGAAACAGCATTTGCAGTTTTACTGCAGGGGGGTGAGGAGATTTCTCGTTGGCTCTGTACAAAAACCAACAGCACTGAATTTTGATGTTGAAAAGAGAATAATTGCTCCTAAAATTGATCTTTACAGGCTTCAATATTTCCCCCATCACATTATGCTTCTTCCAACTGTGTCTTTTTACAGCCTAAGACAAATGACTTAAACATCAGGCTAATACAAAGCAGATTTTTCAGACTGGGAACGTGTTTTCTTTCCGCACACACGAGGCTGTATCCAGCGTGTCAGGCTGGACATTTTCATTTGGAGGGATTTGGTTTTAAGTGGGTGAGCACTGTGATTATTATTGAACAGCCTGACACACAGAGAATGTCTGGCTGTCCTGCTGTCAGCCCTGCCAACCCCGCACGGGAGGGATCAGTGCAAACCTCAGAAGCTCATTAAAAAACCCAGCTCAGGCTTTTGATGAGGTTGGGGAACTCTCAGAAGTGCTGAGTCCTCCCCTTCCCCTATCTGGGAGCAGGATAATCACTCTGTGGGTGCAGGGAGACAATTAAGCTCATTAACATCTCCTTTCTTTAAAAGACTGAGTGCCAGCTGCTTGCATTCAACCACACAGCAGCAGCCAATTACCCAACGAGGGTTAATAACCCCAAAGTGTGCAGGGACAGGGAGCCCCTGCTGACAGGGACACTCACCTGGCCACCAGAAATAGTCACTGCTAAATAGTCCTGGACACCTGAATTCATTAATTTCTCCTCATTAATTAACTTCTCTTCCGAATGAGTTCTTACAGCCACGATCAGCACAGGCATAGCCAGGTAGGATTAATGGTTGTGCTCATTCTCTCTCCTCACAGGGAGATTTGTGGCCTTTGGAGGATGTTATTTCTCAGCTTTTGTCAATAATATCCAGGCTTGCTGGGACTTTAACTCTTCCAAAGCCTTGAAATGGAAACTCCCTAAAGTCTCCTTCAAGCCAGAAGACCAAAAACACACCAAGAAGGCTCCTTTTAATGCTGCTTTTATTCAAACACAAACTGAGGTCACTTTGGAAATGGAGGATGCTCAGATCCACTGGGCAAGCCAGGACTTAAATTGAGGGGCTTGAACACAAACCACACTGAAAATTTGGGAAATCAGCTCCCAGCCCTGGCTGGGGGATCCAGCTCCTGACTGATACCTGGGACAGGTGAGAAGCTGCTCCAGCTCTGGAGGCTCCTCTGGGACCTGGAGCTCTCCAGCCTCTTTGGGATGCCAGGGAAGAAGGAGGGGAGATTCAGGGAGAAATAAATAAAAAGGAAACCATAAAGCTGAAGAGTTTCAAACCTGCTGGAGCAGTGGGACAGCACTTGGCAGGGAATTCCTGTTTTCAGGAATGCCAAGATGACTGCAGTGCTGCTGGGGGGGAAGAAATACATTCTGGGGATCAGCTTTCCAAATAATATTAAATATCTGGATCCATTTCCCCACAAAGGGTGTGTGACGGTGTTCACAGGGGTCTTAGAATGAGGGAAGATATGAGGATCTGACTCCATGTTTCAGAAGGCTTGATTTATTATTTTATGATATATATTACATTAAAACTATACTAAAAGAATAGAAGCAAGGATTTCATCAGAAGGCTAGCTAAGAATAGAATAGCAAAGAAGGATAACAAAGGCTTGTGGCTTGGACTCTCTGTCTGAGCCATCTGGGCTGTGATTTGCCATTAATTAGAAACAACCACATGAGACCAATCACAGATGCACCTGTTGCATTCCACAGCAGCAGATAATCATTGTTTACATTTTGTTCCTGAGGCCTCCCAGCTTCTCAGAAGGAAAAATCCTAAGGAAAGGATTTTCCATAAAAGATGTCTGCAACACAATCTCAGAATTAATTCCTTCTCCTTGGGACAAGCAGCCCAGCTGGGGGTCACAGCCTGCCTGGCACGGGTTGATTTGGGACCAAATGTCTGCTTGTCCTCCTCTTAGATGAGAATATTGGAGCTTTGGGGCAGTTCAGAATCCCCATTCCTGGGCTCCAGGGTCTGCTGTCCTGGGGGTTGAATTCTGGGAGGGCCCTCAGCAGGACCAGGTGTGGTGGGAGCCCAGGGAAGGCAGTGCCAGGCCCAGCCATGGAGCAGAGGATGTTCCTGAGGAAAAGAGGGGCAGAGAAAGCCTTTCCATGCTGCTTTGACAGGAATTTTAAGCTCTGTTACTGTCACAGACATGTTTAATGAAAAATCCTTTCCTGAGGATTTTTCCTCCTGAGAGGCTGGGAGGCCTCAGGAACAAAATGTAAACATTGATTATCTGCTGCTGTGGAATGCAACAGGTGCATCTGTGATTGGCCCATGTTGGATGTTTCTAATTAATGGCCAATCACAGTCCAGGTGGCTTAGACAGAGAGTCCAAGCCACAAACCTTTGTTATCATTCCTTCCTATTCTATTCTTAGCCAGCCTTCTGATGAAACCTTTTGTTCGATTCTTTTAGTATAGCTTTAATGTAATATGTATCATAAAATAATAAATCAGCCTTCTGAAACATGGAGTCAGATCCTCATCTCTTCCCTCATTCTAAGACCCCTGTGCACACGCTCACACTTTTACAATGTTTTTAAGCCCTTCTGTACGGATTTTAAGGGAATCAGGTTTGGCTGCCTGGGTCCCACAAGGACCTGTGCCCCTGGTTGGTGCTTTCAGTCAAAAGTTTGGGAAGCGTAAGAGGTACCCAGGACCAAACAGTCAATTCTTCCCATAAACTCCTTGAATACAAGGGAATATGGACACTAAGCCAAAGCAAGTTAATTCCCTAAGAGCTCAGGCAACACAGCTGCAAAATCCCAGGGATTTTAAGGCAGGGAAAAATGAAAATGATGAAAATGGGGTAAAACTAAAGAATCTTTCAAAATTCCCAGAGTGAAAAAAAAAAAAAAAAAAAAAAAAAAAAAAACCACAAACAAGATCTCTGGGCAGGAATTGAGCAAGTCTTGGTTCTGCAAAATCAAATCTATTAGGAGGAATCTCCAGATTGGACCATCCTGGACCTCTCCTCCCATCACACAAGGGGCCTGTCAGAGAGCAAAAGCCCACAGGATTTAGAACCATTTTATTTCCCAGTTCTTAGCTTTATGTGCTCAGAAATTTGGGAGGAAAGTTGTGCCTTGGAAGCTCCTGGAACATTTCCTCTTACATTGTTTCCCAGCATGAGCCAGGTCACTTTGTCACACGGGGATGGAATAATTCCATTTTTATCTCTGGGACCTTGGTTTGGTTCATCTGCACATTTCAGGCTTGGCAGGGATATTTTCCCCCCTCTTTCTTTCCCAGGATATACAATCAAATCATCCAGAATCAGTATATCAAAAAAGATGATGATGCATAAAGCAGCAGCCCATTGCACAAACAATAAAACCAGGTAAAATTCAATATCCAGCACTAGCGAGTAATTCCAGCAGCAATTCCAAATTTATTGTCTTGTTTATTTATTCCATTGATGTCAATAAACATCACGTCCTTTCATGCTGACAAATCCATCTCCAAACATTGTTTTGTTTCTCTTCCCTGGAGCCTTGCAGAGTCTGCAGGAGCCTGGGAATGGCCTGGGGAGCACAGGAACCACCACACAGGGATGTCCTCAGAGCATCCAGGGCTTTTCTGGGCTTGGATCCATGTGCAAAGGACAACACAATGGGAAGATTCCCAAAGTGATGCTTTGACAGATGGGTTAGATGTGCTGAAGCCTCTGGTGGGATCCAGTCTGAGCCCGTGTGTCTTGGTTTGGAAAGCCAGGAGTCTGCTAAGGAAGGCAGGAGCCTCCCCTGAAATGGAGAATGTAAACCCTCCCCACCCCTCCCCATTGCTATAAATTTTAAATTTAGGTGCTCTCAAGCAAAAATACGGGAGCAGGAAATAACAGTTCTTTCATAGGAGAAAGGAAAAAATTAAAGGTTAAAATAAACAATGCAGTACACCAGAACAACAGTGACAGAGTCAGAACCCAACCTGACACCCTGTGGGTCAGGGTGTTGGTGGCAGTGCCATTGGAATTGTGGCTCAGCCCTCCTGCAGTGTCAGGGCTGGTTCTGCTGGAGCAGGGATTCTGTAGAGAAGGATGGATTCTTCCTCTGAAGATCCAGTGGAAGGAGAGGCAGCTGCTGTTCCTCTGGGGAATCCAGTGCAGAAGCCGTGCTGGTGTCTCAAAACCTCTGGATTATATCTGGGTAGGAATGCTTGGCTCCTCCCTCTGGGCTCACATCTCCCAATGGGATGCTGTAGTTCTTATCAGCCATGCAGTGACATTCAATAGCTGTTATCAGTAATGTCCCCTCCTGAGGGAGGTGTGAATGTGGTCACTCAGAGAGAGAGATAAGGGAAACTGCCCATTTGAGGAAGGTAATCTGCCCTACAGATGGTAATAGAAAATATCTTGGGTTGCAATCTTCAACACCCTGGGGTCACAAACTCCTCCTCGATCCCTCCCTTCCAAAGGGAAGGGGGCCCAGGAAGGATTGTTTTGGGAATCCCGAGGGTGGGTTGGTGGTGGCATTGCACAGGATGGATTTGGGGAGGCTTTTGGGGTATTGAGATGTTGTGTGAGCATCACCAGAAGTGATGGGGCACAGGGGCTGGAAGTGCCCAGCAGGAAAGGCCCTGGGGGTGCTGTGGCAGCGGCTGGACAGAGCCCAGGTGTGCCCAGGTGGCCCAGAGGCCAAGGACAGCTGGGCTGTGTCACCCTGGGGTGGCAGCAGGAGCAGGGCAGTGCCCGTGCCCTGAGCTGGCACTGCTGGGGCACCTCCAGGGCTGGGGCAGCTCTGGGACCCTCCTGACAGGAGAGACCTGGAGGGGCTGGAGCGTGTGCAGGGCAGGGAACGGAGCTGGGAAGGGGCTGGAGCCCCAGGAGAGGCTGAGGGAGCTGGGCAGGGGCTCAACCTGGAGCAAAGGAGGCTCAGGGGGCCCTTGTGGCTCTGCACAGCTCCTGACAGGAGGGGACAGCCGGGGGGGTCGGGCTGTGCTCAGGGAACAGGGACAGGAGCAGAGGGAATGGCCTCAGGCTGGGCCAGGGCAGGGGCAGGGGGGAGTTTGGGACAATTCCTTCACTGAAAGGGTGGTCAGGCCCTGGCACAGCTGCCGTCCCTGGAAGTGTCCCGTAAACCTGTGGGTGTGGGCACAGGGGTCAGTGGTGAATATTGGGACAGTTGGGCTCCCTGATCTTCAAGGTCTTTCTGCACCTTGCTGATTCCAAGATTCCATGGTGAACAGCTCCCTCAGAGTCTCCTGAGCATTTTTTGGAATTGCAGCAGATTTCAATGAGCCAGCCAAGGACTCTGAGGGGCAGCAGGGAATTTTAAAAGCATTACATTTAAAAACATTAAAATATAAAGTTTAAAGAACAGCAGCAATCTCACCCAGTGAAGAGCCAGTCTGAGCACAGTTCTTTAGAGGCACATCCGGAACAGTCCTGAGAAATGTCTGCACCAGTTTAGGACCATGGTCCTCAACTGAAGGAAGGCAGATTTAGATTTTAGGAAGAAATTCTTTGCTATGAAGGTGGTGGAGCAGAGAAACGTGGAGACTCCATCTCTGGCAGTGCCCAAGACCAGGCTGGATGGGACTTGGAGCAGCCTTGGGAGAGTGGAAAGTGTCCCTGCCCATGGCAGGGGGTGGCATTGGATGATTTTTAAGGTTCCTTTTCACTTAAACCATCCTGGAATTCTCTGACTGATGCAGGGAATACTGGAAAAACTCAGCAGGATGTGGGAGTGTCACTGGTAGGGATTGGTCCTGAAATGCGTCAAAATTCTCTGTCCTTTGGCTTCCTGAAGGGCTTCTGGAAAATCCCAGGACCTCTTTGCTGCAAGACCTCTCTTAATTAATGTCAGTCCTTAAAGAGCAAATTCACAGGAGAGATTAAAAATATGAAATATCCATTTTTTGGAGAAAGAGAACAACTGGAAAGGATAAAAGTTACGTATCCCAAAGAAGGCTGGGGTGCCAGCCAGGACTCTGCATTCCCAGCAGGATGAATGCCATAAACTCCCTGTTTCTATCCCAAAATCCCAAGCCTTCAGGCAGTAATTGTGGGTACCCCAGAGCCTGAAAGTGTCACAGTTACAACCCCGAATCCCTTAAATTTGCATCCCCCTGGAGAAAAACACGACAACTCAGCAGCTGATTCAGCTGGAAAGTCTCCCCCAATAAGTTATGAAAACAGGACTGGGAACCTGCATTTTTATCATTCCAACTCTTTCTGGTTTTTTTTTCTTTTTAATAAAACGCTGTTTATGATGGTGGATAAAACATTCCTGTCATCCTTAATAAAAGCCTTTACTAGCAATGCGAAAGGAGCGGTGAATGGATAAACTGTAAATCAAAGCACAGCTTGGAAACGGGGCAGTTTAGCAAAGCAGCATTTCTGGGAGCTGCTGATGGCAGGAGATTACATTTTATATCAGAACAGATTTAAATTTAAGGGGAATTAACCCTCCAGCTCCACTGCAAAATCTTCCCAAGGCATCAAGGCTGTTTGAGTAAAGGAAGTTGTCATCAGTGGAAGGGAGGCGACAGGAAAAAATAACTGAAAGGGACAATTTTAACTGGATCTTCCTTACAGAAATGAGCTACAAAAATTGTGACTGGATTTTAATTAGGAGGCAAATTTTCTCCTGTTCTTTCTTGGCTTTGGGAAAATGGTAAGTGACAGTGTTTCAGGGATCCAAAAGCTGCTTCTTGCTGCAATGAGAACACTTCAATTTTTAAGTCTTTCTGTAGGTGTCAGGAGAAAAATCTTTCTGTTTCTTGACGTTTGGACAGAGCCATGAGCTGGAAACAGTTGGTGCAAAACAGTTGTTCTCCCCTACCTTGCAAAGAGCTACAGGAGCTCTGCTGGGAAGGGACTGAGGGGAGGCGGATCAAAAAATATTCCTGCAAAGCCACATAAAGTCTGAACCCCCAGAAACAAATGGGGAGTTTATGCACCCTAAAGTCAAGACAGGAGAAAAAGCTGAGTTGGGACTGAAAATCATGACCAACACCTTGCAAAAAAAGATTTATTTCATCAATAAATTATTCTTCAATCCTCACTCCTTCCCAGTCCTGTGGGCTTGGATAAGTAATTCCAATAAATCAATGTGTTCACCCCTCTCTCTGCTGTGTTTCAGCCCAGGTTTGCTCTGGAAATCTCCAGGAACACGTTCAGAAGAGGAATTCTTCTCGCTCCAGGGTGCTGGAGCCAGCCCAGACGGATCTGCTGGCCCTGAAATCCCTCGTGCCTCATTGATTTCCCTGCTCCCTCCCAGCCCAGCCCTGCTTCCTCTGGCTCAATAATCCTTTCAAACCAATTCCTCTCTGTGTGGGGAGGCAAAGTTCCTTCCCCACCACCAGCATTACTTGTAGCAATGTATGAACAACTCAGACTGCAGGGTGCACCAGCCATTGCTTCTGATCAGAATTTGGAATTCATCAAGGTTACTAAACATGAACTGTGCTAAAATAAGAAAGAAGAAGCTGAGAAACCGAATTCCAGGACCACAAGAAGGAGATAACAGAGTTGTGAGCCACCTGAACTGTGACCAATCACATATTCTGAGAAATGCATGCAAAACGCACAAACAAAACAAAAGCACCAATAAGAAATGAGTGATCAGCATGTGCAGTAGAGTTAAAATGTATAAATAAGTACACAACATAAATAATAAACAGTTTCTACCTAATCATTTAGTTAGTTGTCCAAGAATCCTGAATTTCCCACAGCTGGTGATGGAAATTTCACCAAAATTCCTGCTTTCACTGGAAAAATGCAGGGATTTGTGGCAGACCCCGAGAGGTTGAGCTCAGAGCACTCCAGAGGCGGAGCTCATCCCCCCTGGCTGCCCCAGGGATTGGGGATTGTGTCTCTGTAAATTAATGCTCATCCTTGCTCTGCAGGTGGGGCACAAACACTGGCATGGGGTGGGAGCAGCTCCTGGAGCAGCCCTTGGATGTGCTGGGGTGGCAGGAATGTGGGAATGCCAGCTGGAGTGTGGGAATGCCATGGGAATGTCAGCAGGAATGTGGGAATGCTATGGGAATGTAGGAATGCCATGGGAATGTGGGAATGCCATGGGGATGTGGGAATGCCAAGAGGAATGTGGGAATGCCATGGGAATGTCTTGGAAATGCCATGGGAATGTGGGAATGCCGTGGGAATGTGGGAATGTCTTGGAAATGCCAGCAGGAATGTGGGAATGCCATGGGAATTTGGGAATGCCGTGGGAATGCCAACAGGAATGCGAGAATGCCAGTAGGAATGTGGGAATGCCACTAGGAATGTGGGAATGCCATGGGAATGTGGGAATGCCAGTAGGAATGTGGGAATGCCAGCAGGAATATGGGAATGCCATGGCAATGCCATGGCAATGCCATGGCAATGCTGGCAGGAATGTGGGAATGCCATGGGAATGCCAGCAGGAATGTGGGAATGCAATGGGAACACCAACAGGAATGTGGGAATGCTGGCAGGAATGTGGAAACGCCATGGGAATGTGGGAATGCCAGCAGGAGTGTGGGAATGCCTGTGTGGGAACCACCAGGACATCTCCCCTCTCCCTCATCAAATTGGAAATGATGCAACTTTTAAAACCTTTTTAAGCAGCTTTAGGCAGTCAGGGCTCTGTTTGCCTCTGCCCAGGGGGAAGGGAATTGAAATTTTCTCTTTAAAAGATTCTTTTACTGAGGGTTGAGTTTTGCTGGGTGAGGCCTGACAGGCTTCAACCAACAAAAAGAAAATTCCCAGAGCCAGAAGATGCAGAGGAGGTAAAAAACCTTAACAAACATGAACAAAAACAAAAACAAAAACAAAAACAAAACCAAAAACAAAAACAAAAACAAAAAACAAAAACAAAAACAAAACCAAAACCAAAACCAAAACCAAAAACAAAAACAAAAACAAAAACAAACAAACCTTAACAAAACCTTGGGTGGTCAGAGACATCTGGGCTGGGAAAAGATCAATAAGAGATCCACAGAATGAGGACGAAATTAGCACCAAAGTAGGAGGGATAAATAATCAAGAGGGATTGATAACCAATAGGAGATTGAATATTATTTCTGTGCAATTTTGGACCAATGAACAACAGTTTCTTTGGGTTTTGTCTGTGTAAATCCATGAAAAATCTGGTAAAATACCAAGTGTGACAGGATGGTTTTCACTGCAAAACCCAGGCACGTGTGGATGGGATAATTTGCATTGCACATCCTGGCCAAAATAAAGTAATGCCTGATTCTCCGAACACTTGAGAAGATTTTGTTGGAGAATTTTGGGTTTTCCATGTTTTGGTGACAATGGCACTGCATTCCTCATCTATAATTCATTCCCAGCACAGCCAAATGTGTTTGTAACTCAGTAGTGCCCTATCAGTGAGCCCCTGTGGTTTGTGTTATCCTCCTGTGGAGGGAAGGAGGCAAAACATAGGATTGGCTGGAAAATCCCTCTCCCACAGCAGCAGGAGTGAAAACTTCCCTGCTTGGACTTGAGAACTGTCTTATTAATTGTTGTGGGGTTTAGGATGAGGTGAGAGATGAGAACTGAATTTAGGTTCTTAGAAGGTTGATTTATTATATTATGATATTAAATTAGAATATTATATTATATTATATTAATTATACCATATATTATATTATATTATATTATATTATATTATATTATATTATATTATATTATATTATATTATATTAATTGTACTATACTAAAGAAAGAGAAAGGATACATCAGAATGAATAATAAAAACCCGTGACAGACTCTGAGAGTTTGACACAGCTGGCTGTGATTGGCCATTAATTAAAAACAATTCACACGCTGGGTAAACAATTCTCCAAATCACATTCCAGAGGAGCAAAACATGGAGAAGGTGAAGCTTCCCAGCTTCTCAGGAGAAGAAATCCTGGCAAAAGGATTTTTCATAAAATATCACAGTGACAGGGAATGTCCAGTCCAGGACTGGTGGAACAGAAGGGATCCTCTCCCAGCCCTCCTGTATTCCCTTCCAGAGAAACCCAAAGCTTTTGGTAGCTGAACGTTTTCCTCCAGGGATTCTCCTGTGTGTATCCTCAGTGAAGAACAGGACCCACAGCTCCACTGCACCCACGGGGAGCTGATTACACTCAGAGAAAGTGAAACCCACTGGCAGAAAAACTCCAGGGCTGCTGATTGCAGGGATGCAGATTTCAACATCTAAAAATCAGGGCTGGCAGCTCAAGCACCTGCTGCAGTTGAAGTTTTGCCTCTCAAACAGGAGCTGCTTAAATAATGCTAAGAATAGTGGAGGAGTAGATAAAGATAATGAAGTGCTCCTGTTGGGATCCCTTTGACATGCAGAGAATAAGAACCCAGAGTTATTTTTTAATAAAAGGGGAACTCCTCCTGGATTTGATCTCACTCCCTCCCAAACCTTAAGACAAATACAGTTGTCACTAAATTAAGCTGTGAAGTCTTTCATTAAGCACCACCCTTGGGAATTAAAGATGTTCTTGGAGAGCTGGAGGAAGGAGCTGAGCTCCAAGAATGGAACAGGCGCAGGAATGAAAATACGGAGAAACACACCCGGATATTTAATCCATAAACCAACACAGACACTCCCGGCGGGTTGGGAAGGCAGTCACAGCCTCCCAGCACAGCCCTGGAGTTGCAGCGAGGTGTAAAGACAGGGATTGTCTTCATTAAGTGAAATATTAATGAACAGAGGGAACAAAACACTGTAAACACAGAGAGCCATGGCAGCAGCAGCAAAGAGGGATATTTGGGATATAATATCCTGGAATAACTCAGTGAAGTGTCCAGACAAGAGTTCAAAGCATTGCTGCCAGGGTTCAGTGGCCACTGCAGCATCTGCAGGGAATTTTCCCAGATATCTGAGATGTCACTGTCATATTTTCTGAAAAATCCCTTTGCCAGGATTTCTCTCCTGGGAAGCTGAGAAGCCTCAGAGAAAAATGAAAACAATAATTATCTGATTGCTTCTCCTGTGTTTGGCTGCCTTGGAATGTGCTCTGGACATTGTTTACCAACTGGCTATTATTTGATTGGTTTCATGTGAATTGTTTTAACTTAATGACCAATCATGGTCAGGCTGTGTCGAGGCTCTGGAAAGAGTCACAAGTTTTTCATTAGTATCTTTCAGCCTTCTGTCTGTATCCTCTCTTTATTTTTTAGTATAGATTAATATAATATAATATAATATAATATAATATAATATAATATAATATAATATAATATAATATAATATAATATAATATAATATAATATAATATAATATAATATAAATCAGCCTTCTGAGAACTTGGAGTCAATTCTCATCTCTCACCTCGTTCTGGGACCCACAACAATTAATAACCACTTTGTCACACCCAAATCACACATTTTTACTGTTAATTGTGAGGATTTCTGGCCTTATCTCCAGCAGTTCTCTTTATCTTGCTTAAAACCCTCCCCTAACCTAAAAACCCAACTCAAACTAAAAAAAATCCGAACAAACCAAATGAAAATTAAAGGGTTTATTAACTTCCCTTCATAACAACAGGGGAGATCCTTTGGGATGGTGTCAGTCTGGTTATGGTGCTTCATTTACTTAAACCAGGTTTAAGGTAGAACAACTGCCTTCATTCACTTAAACCTGGCCTAAGACAAAGCTTTGCAAACCCTTAAGATACAAAATGCTCCTGGCTCTGCACAAGTCAGGGATTATCAGGCTGATGTTAATTTAAGAATAATCAAAATATTCCAGCCAGTAAAAAGGAAAGCCCCCAGTCCTCTCCTGGAGCTCCTCCCAATCCTGAGTGCCCAGAAATAAACCACACCCAGCAGGGATCATAATTAGGAAGGAGCTTTACAAGAAAAAGAGGGAAAATTGCTCTGTCAGCCTCAGGTCTGTTTTGGCTGAGTCTGTTTCCTCCAGAATGTGCTTTGTCAGGAATGCTGCGCTGGGATGCTGATTGCTGTAGAGACTAATTCTGGAACACTTTCCCAGGATCCTGCTGAAATGAGGGATTTCAGCCTTGTCTGTAAGAGGAAAAGGAGCTGCCATTGCCTGGGAATTGTCCTGCAGTGGGGAAACCTGGAGACCCTCGACTGGATTTTCTGGATGAGGCAGAACATTCCTCCTCTGGGGGCTCATCCAACAGGAACTTTCCCAAAGTTCCAGCTGCACACAACAAAATCACTCCCCATCTCCTCCTCTGACAGGAGAGGGAAAAACATTTCCCAGAGCAACAGCAGCTGCCTCTCCTTCCACTGGATCTTCAGAGGAAGAATCCATCCTTCTCTACAGGATCCCTGCTCCAGCAGAACCACCCCTGACACTGCAGGAGGGCTGAGCCACAATTCCAATGGCACTGCCACCAACACCCTGACCCACAGGGTGTCAGGTTGGGTTCTGACTCTGTCACTGTTGTTCTGGTGTACTGCATTGTTTATTTTATCCTTTTATTTTTTTTTCTTTTCCCTATGAAAGAACTGTTATTTCCTGCTCCCATATTTTTGCCTGAGAGCCCCTTAATTTAAAATTTCTAGCAATTGGGAGGGGTGGGGAGGGTTTACATTCTCCATTTCAGGGGAGGCTCCTGCCTTCCTTAGCAGACTCCTGGCTGTCCAAACCAAGACACATCCTGAGCACTTTGATCTCTCCCTCATGTCCCAGGTATGAGGAACACTCAGCAGCAATCCCAGAGCAGGAGGGCTGCAAACCCCAGTCCCGGCTGTGTGCAGAGTCCAGGGAGCAGCAGGAGGGCATTTCCAGCTGCACATCCATGGCATGGGATCCCATCATCCCAAAGTACAACCAGGGGTGCCAATTTTGCCCAAATCCTCAGGAAAAACAGGACAGAGCTCCTTCTGCAGCCCCCCACCCAGAGCAGAGATCCTCACCTGTAGCATGGGGGATGTTTCAGACAGGGAAACCCAGGAAAATCAGGATCCTTGATGGGAGTGGAAAGGGATTTTGAAGGTTGAGGCCATTTTTGAGGCCCAATAACCACACAGGACCATTGATGTGGTGACATGGTGACAGCTCCTTCTGCAGCCAGTCCAGAGCCACTCCTGGAGCTCTGGATGAGGGAATCACAGAGTCTTCAAGGATGGGAACACTTTTAAGGTCATCCAGTTCAGCACTTCCAGGTCCACCACTAACCCAAGTCCCCAGGAGCCACAGGGAGGGGTTGGATAATGTCCAGGGAAGGGGCTGGAGCCCCAGGAGAGGCTGAGGGAGCTGGGCAGGGGCTCAGCCTGGAGCAAAGGAGGCTCAGGGGGCCCTTGTGGCTCTGCACAGCTCCTGACAGGAGGGGACAGCCGGGGGGTCGGGCTGTGCTCCAGGGAATAGGGACAGGAGCAGAGGGAACGGCCTCAGCTGGGCCAGGGCAGGGGCAGGGGGGACATCAGGAGGGATTTCTGCATGGGGAGGGTGCTGAGGCCCTGGAACAGGCCGGGTTGGAGTCCCCATCCCTGGATATGTGAAAGTGGCTGAAATGGGACTGGCAGCAGCCTGAGGGTCACTTGAAGCCATTCCATCAGACCCTCTGGAGTTTCAGGTGGCTTCCTGCAAACATTTATTTAAAATTTCCTGATTTTACTGGTAATGTTCTTATTGATCCTTCCCAGCTACTGGTTCTGCCCTGGAGAAGCCAAAAAACCCCCGGGGCTGAACTCTGAGCCCACCCCAACACCCTCAGCAGCACCCACAGCTCATGGTGGTGCACACCCCAAGGAGAGGGGCCCCAAAATCAGCAGAATTATTCCATCCCCAGCATTCCATGGGATGCACAGGCTGCCGTGGATCCACCTGCTCTCACTTCCTGATAAGTGCAAGAGAACATTCCAGCCAAGGGCTGTGGAATGCTGACTCTGTTCACATTCTGCAGCTCCCAAACCAGAGCTCATTGCTCTGCTCATCACATCTGCCACTGGAATTCTGCATCAAACTCACCACCACTACTGCACAAAATGGGGGGAAAATCCTCTTTTCTGCTTTAAAGAAGGTGTGGTAGGCAAAAATTGTGGGTTTGTTATGAGACAGCAAGGTGGGATAAAAAAAGATATTTAAAAAATACACAGTTAGGAGCAGGTTTTTCCTCAAAAATAATTTTTCAGATTCTTTTTTTTTTTTAATGAAAAACTTTTTTTCATGCATTAGTTGTTGCAGACATGTTTTATGAAAATCCTTTCCTTAGGATTTTTCCTCCTGAGAAGCTGGGAGGCCTCAGGAACAAAATGTAAACAATGATTATCTGCTGCTGTGGAATGCAACAGGTGCATCTGGGATTGGTCTCATGTGGTTGTTTCTAATTAATGGCCAATCACAGTCAGCTGACTTGGACTCCCTGTCCGAGCCACAAGCCTTTGTTATCATTCTTTGCTATTCTATTCTTAGCCAGCCTTCTGATGAAATCCTTTCTTCTATTCTTTTAGTATAGCTTTAATATAATATATATCATAAAATAATAAATCAAGCCTTCTGAAACATGGAGTCAGATCCTCATCTCTTCCCTCTTCCTTGGACCCCTGTGAACACGGTCACGTTAGTAGTCTCTAATAATGAAAAAAGGGAAATCTGGGGGTTGGCCCTGCCTCTGTTCATATATTTGGACGGGATATTTAAGCCTTGACTGAGTTCTCCTGTTCTAAGGGAGAAAGGGATGTGATAATTCAGGTGGGAAAGGCTTTTTGAGCTGTTGGAGAAGTTCATATTTAAGCCTGACCCAGGATCAAACAACTGATTTGGCAAGAGCCTCCAGTGCCTGGTGAGCAGGGAAAGACATTTCTCCACTGGAAAAACTCAGGGGATGAAGCTGGGATCTGCTGTTTGTCCAGCAGCTGCTGCTGGCACCAAGCAGGCTGCCTGGGAATCTGCCTGTTCATCCTCTGCTGGAAGCAGCTGGCCCTGCAATTAGCAGGGATTGAAACAATTAAAGGGAAAATGAGGATGGAGGCAGCACTTGCAGCACGGAGGTTCAGAGGGATGTGCAGGGTTAAGTACAGGGATCTGCGCTGTGGGGAACAGGGAAGGGCTGATTTTCCTGCCTTGATCAGCTCCTTCATGCCCTGGCAGCACTTCTGTGCTGCTGCTCCCTTTTCCTGGTGCTTTTGAGGGTCCTTTCCCCCAGTTCCACACGAGCATGTTGATATTCCTATGAAAATTGCAGCAAGATTTCTGCCTCTGCTCCTGGAGCAGGACACCTGGCTGGATTCTGCTTGGTGCTTTCCATAAAAGAGGAGAACTCCTTCCTGTGGGAAGGGATGTCTGGAGCTTTTCCTGGCATGACCCTCACTCAGGGCGGGGTCATTTTCAAAGTCAGTTGGGCTTGCTCAGTGTGATCGTGTTCACAGAGGTTCTTGGATCAGGGAAGAGACAAAGATCTGACTCCATGTTTCAGAAGGTTTGATTTATTATTTTATGATATATATTGCATTAAAAGTGTACTAAAAGAATACAAGAAAAGGTTTCATCAGAAGGCTTGCTAAGAATAGAAAGGAATGAATAACAAAAGCTTCTGTCTGGGACAGAGAGTCTGAGCCATCTGGGCTGTGATTGGCTGTTAATTACAAACATCCAAGATGAGCCATTCACAGATGCACCTGTTGCATCCCACAGCAGCAGATAATCATTGTTTACGTTTTGTTCCTGAGGCCTCTCAGCTTCTCAGGAGGAAAAAACCCTAAGGAAAGGATTTTTAATGAAAAGATGTCTGCAACACCAGCCCAGAGCAGAGCGGGACAATCCCTTCCCTCGCCCAGCAGAACCAGCTGCCTTTGGAGAGCTCTATTTACCCAAAAGAGTCACAGCTTCCACTTTGGGTCTTGTTGGAGAGAAAAGTGTGATGTCTAGGAGACAAACATTTCCTGGGGTGCATAACAGCTGCTCCACCACGAGCTCCTGCAGCTCTGAACATGGTAAAAAACCTCCTCTTCCATCTCTCAGGAGGTTCTGTTCCCATCAAACTCTGCCAGGCACTTTTCTGGGTTACAGAGGCTTCTGAGCTTCTGGAAACCCCATCCTAGATCTGCTTTTTTAGGCATCACCATTCCTTTGAAATTCCCCAGCAGATGGAGGCTGAAGCCCTGAATCAGTTGGCCCCGGGACAGCTCATTCCCAAGGTTCACGTGGAAATTTGCAAGTCTTGTGATTTGGAATAAAATGCCCTGGGACATCTGAGATCTCGGTCAACCCCTCCCTTGATTTTTTTCAGAAGAAATTGTCAGAAAAAGCCCTCCTGACTTTAATTCCTGCTTTGTTCTGATGCACGTTCAGAGAGGAACATAATGGCTGCAAGTCCCTTTGCTCAAGGGCAAATTTATTTCCTGGCCAACATCTGGCTCCAGGCTCATCTTTCCTGCAATTTGCCAGTTGCTGGCATGAGGGAAAAGGAGAATTATTGAGCTCTTTCTCTGCTTGGATCCAATTAGTCAAAGAAAAGTTGCTGGAGGTAATTGTGATGCACTCAGGAAAGATGCAAATGTTTTCTCTCTGCCAGGTCCTTCCTGCCACAGCTCAGGGCAGGGGATGGCACTGAGGTGATGGGGACACAGCCTGGCCTGAGGTCACCCACTCCAGAACCTTCTTTCACAAACACTTGGGGGGACAAAATAAGGATAAGTGGGGATCAAACTCACCTGGGATACCTCCATCAGCAGCTGGGGATGGCACTGAGTCACAGAATCATGGAATCTCCTGAGCTGGGACACACAAGGACCATCCAACCCAGCTCCTGTCCCTGCACTGTCCCCAGTCCAAGCTGGGTGTCAGCTGCAGGAAGGCAGGGATGGAATGTCCTGGGCAGAGCACAGAGCTGTACCCTTCACCTTGAAGTCATGGAATTATGGAATAGGCTGAGCTGGAGGGACCCCCAGGATCACCCAGCCCCGCTCCTGTCCCTGCCCAGACCCCCCCCAACAACCCCACCCTGTCCATCCCTGGCAGTGCTGCCCAAAGGCTCCTGGAGCTCTGGCAGCCTCGGGGCCGTGCCCATTCCCTGGGTAGCCTGGGCAGTGCCAGCACCCTCTAGGGGAAGAACCTTGCCCTGAGCTCAGCCTGAGCTGCCCTGGCCCAGCTCCAGCCATGCCCTGGGTGCTGTCCCTGTCCCAGAGCAGAGATGGGAGCTGCCCTCGGGAAGAGCTGCAGCCCCTGGTGAGCTCTGAGCTCAGTGTCCTCTGCTCCAGCGCTCAACATTCCAAGGGCCCTCAGCCTCAGGTTCCCCTTGAGACCCTCCACCATCTTCACAGCCTCCTTTGGGTGCTCTCCACTAGCTTTAGATCTGTCCCATATTGTGGAACCCAAAACTGAGCCAGGAGCTGCACTTTCTGGACCAGAAGCTGTTTTACACTTTGAATTCTCCTCTTTCAAGAAAAACAGGCGACATAAATCCATCCCAAGGATCCATTGGAAAGAAAGAAACCTGTTACCTTAATGTTATGTCCAACACAAAGACAGGACCATGGGACGGGGGATCAGAAACACACAGGGACATCTCTGTCTGTCACAGTCAGGCAGAGCCATTTCCCACCCCCATCAAACCCCTGGACCTGTTATCCATGACCATCCAGGTCTGGGCTGGACAAACTAATGGCTCTGTTATCCATGACTAT
This sequence comes from Melospiza georgiana, assembly GCF_028018845.1. Lineage (NCBI taxonomy): Eukaryota > Metazoa > Chordata > Aves > Passeriformes > Passerellidae > Melospiza > Melospiza georgiana. The sequence continues at coordinate 13,350,585 of NC_080447.1, read as the reverse complement.
CCTGGTCGGCACAAACCCACATAACCCATGGCCTTGTTATCAATGACCATCCAGGCCTGGACAAACCCATGGCCCTGTTATCCATGACTGTCCAGGCCAGGCCTGGACAAACCCATGGCCCTGTTATCCATGACCATCCAGGCCTGGACAAACCCATAGCCCTGTTATCCATGACCATCCAGGCCTGGACAAACCCACAGCCCTGTTATCCATGACTGTCCAGGCCAGGTCTGGACAAACCCATGGCCCTGTTATCCATGACCATCCAGACCTGGACAAACCCACAGCCCTGTTATCCATGACCATCTAGGCCTGGACAAACCCATGGCCCTGTTATCCATGACCATCTAGGCCTGGACAAACCCACAGCCCTGTTATCCATGACTGTCCAGGCCAGGTCTGGACAAACCCATGGCCCTGTTATCCATGACCATCTAGGTCTGGACAAACCCATGGCCCTGTTATCCAGGACCATCCAGACCTGGACAAACCCATGGCCCTGTTATCCATGACTGTCCAGGCCAGGCCTGGACAAACCCACAGCCCTGTTATCCATGACCATCCAGGCCTGGACAAACCCATGGCCCTGTTATCCATGACTGTCCAGGCCAGGCCTGGACAAACCCATGGCCCTGTTATCCATGACCATCCAGACCTGGACAAACCCATGGCCCTGTTATCCATGACCATCCAGGCCTGGACAAACCCATGGCCCTGTTATCCAGGACCATCCAGACCTGGACAAACCCATGGCCCTGTTATCCATGACCATCCAGGCCTGGACAAATCCATGGCCCTGTTATCCATGACCATCTAGGCCTGGACAAATCCATGGCCCTGTTATCCATGACCATCCAGACCTGGACAAACCCATGGCCCTGTTATCCATGACCATCCAGGCCTGGACAAACCCACAGCCCTGTTATCCAGGACCATCCAGGCCTGGACAAACCCATGGCCTTGTTATCCATGACCATCCAGGCCTGGACAAACCCACAGCCCTGTTATCCAGGACCATCCAGGCCTGGACAAACCCATGGCCCTGTTATCCATGACCATCCAGGCCTGGACAAACCCACAACCCTGTTATCCATGACCATCCAGGCCTGGACAAACCCACAGCCCTTTTATCCAGGTCTGGGCTGGACAAACCCATGGCCCTGTTAAACCCATGGACAGGCACGGCCAGGAATCACCTTGAAAGTTAAGGAAAAGTCCTCAAAGTCCTTCTGGTGTTACCTTTCCATCCCTTTTCCTGGCCACAGATCCATCAGAATGCCTCATCTCCAGAAAAAGCCCTGGGAAAGGAAGAAGTTGAGGATCAAGGAGCAAGCCCAGCTGGTGCTCAGGAGTGCAGGTGCATCGCTGCACTCTGAGTGTTTTATAACTTCTTGCCAAGCCCTGCTCCCCATAATCAGATTATGAAACCTTCACTGAAGTTAATGCAAACAAACAGATCATGCGGAGAGCCATAAAAATAAAATATCATAATAAAACCCCTAAATCGAGAGCATCTCCTGTAAACAGAGCGCTGTAAACACAGTAATGTGTCTCTCTGCAACGATATTTGGTGAGCTATGGAAGAGCCCCAAGAGATGGCAGGAAAACACAGCTGTTCTCTCCTTGCAGGAGGTGAGGGATGGCTGCAGGGTCAGCACAGGCTCTGCTACACTCCAGCAACAGGAACAGGGATCTCCATGGATGGGTGAGGCTGGAGGGAGCCCAGAGGGTCCCTGGTGTCCCCTGGTGCTCCCTGGGGCCATGCCAAGCCCAGGGCACTGCAGGGTGTGCTCACAGCTCTGCCATGGCCCCAGCCAGGAGCCCCCAGAGCCTCTCTGGGCTCTGCTCAGGGCTGGCACTGCCCAGGGCAGCAGTTCTGCCTCCTGGGCAGGGGCAGCTCCTGGGCTCAGGCCCTGCCCGTGGCTCTGGGGCCATGGCTGGGCCTGGAGCAGAGCCTGGGGCTGCCCTGAGCCTGCACACAGGGACAGACTGGGGGACACAGGGACAGACAGACAGGGACAGACTGGGGGACACAGGGACAGACTGGGGGATACACAGACACACAGACAGGGACAGACTGGGGGAAACAGGGACACACAGACAGGGACAGACTGGGGGACACACGGACAGACTGGGACAGACACACAGGGACACACAGACAGGGACACACTGGGGGACGCATGGACAGACAGGAACACTCGGGGACACAGAGGAGGACATAGGGACAGACAGGGACACACAGGGACAGACAGGGATGATCTGGGATTTGGGAAAGGAGGAGCTTAAGGCTGAGAAGCTGCAATGGAGGCACCAATGGTCCTTGCTAAGCAACTTTGCCATGCTTCCACATCTGTCCCATCATAGGCAGGGACAGTCTGGGAGAGCTCAGATAAAATCAGGGAGAAAATGTTCTGTGTAGGAATCCTCCTGTCCAGGAGGCCCAGGAGGATCCATGGGCCCTGGGTGTGGAAAACCAGGAGGCCAATCCAAGGGGAATTTTGACTCTTGGCTAGGGAAAGACCTTTGCTAAGGAAGTACACCAGTGCCATGTTTTCCAGGGGAAAAAATCATCCTGGAATTCAGATGCTTCTGATAGGCAGCAAAACCCTGCTCCAACCCTGTGCAAGTGATTTCCTTGGAAATTCCACCCATAAATCCCACATTTGGGCTGTGCAGGTGATGCCAAAGCGTTCCTGGCACTGGGAAGAAGAGCTCAGGAGAATTCCAGAAGGCTCTGGCTGTGATGCCAAAGGGTTCCTGGCACTGGGAGGTGGAGCTCAAGTGAATCCCAGAGGCCATGGAGCTGATGAGGGCAGAAGTTGTTCTGTCCCTCAGCCCTCCCCTGTGACAGACTGAGTTCCCCCAGGAATGGCAGATCCAAGCATGGAGATCCAATCAGGAGTGATTTCCCCTCCTTTTGCTTTACTTGGATAACTCCCTGACACCAGGTGTTGTCTCTGGGTAGAGAGGAAAGCTGCTGTGCATTCCTGGGGACTCCCAGGTATTTCTCCATAGTTTTGTCTGCTGAGCGCACCTGGAGCAGCCAAGTCCCTCAGACTGTGCCCTGCTCCTGTGAAATGTGAAATGCTCTCACCCTGGGCAGGTGCTTGCTGGGGTACCTATTGCTGATTCCACAACTTATGGGGCTTCCCTGTCGGGGGAGACCCTCCTGGAGTGGTCTTGTGTCAGGAAAGAGACACCCACTGGCCGTTTTGGTGTTCAGGTTCTTGTTTATTATCTTATCTAGAGTTTGGCACGCTGTCCACACCAGGCTCAGTCAGGAAAAACACCACAAAAATGGGCAACAATCTCTTGTTACAAGGTTTTTTAAAGCTAAACTATCCAATTAAGAGCTGACACCTAGATTATTTTCCCTTTTAAACCAGTGTTCCAGATTGCAATGCAAGATGTTTTCCATTACCATCTGTATGGCAGATTACCTTTGTCAAGTGGGCAGTTTGCCTTATCTCTCTCTCTGAGTGACCACATTCACACCTCCCTGGGAGGGGACATTGCTGATAACAGCTATTGAATGTCCCTGCATGGCTGATAAGAACTACAGCATCCCACTGGGAGATGTGAGCCCAGGGGGAGGAGCCAAGCATTCCTACCCAGATATAATCCAGAGGTTTTGAGACACCAGCACGGCTTCTGCACTGGATTCCCAGAGGAACAGCAGCTGCCTCTCCTTCCACTGGATCTTCAGAGGAAGAATCCATCCTTCTCTACAGGATCCCTGCTCCAGCAGAACCACCCCTGCCACTGCAGGAGGGCTGAGCCACAATTCCAATGGCACTGCCACCAACACCCTGACCCACAGGGTGTCAGGTTGGCTTCTGACTCTGTCGCTGTTGTTCTCCTGTACTGCATTGTTTATTTTATCCTTTCATTTTTTTTTATTTTCCCTATGAAAGAACTGTTATTTCCTGCTCCCATATTTTTGTTGCCTGAGAGCCCCTTAATTTAAAATGTATAGCAATTGGGAGGGGTGGGGAGGGTTTGCATTCTCCATTTCAGGGGAGGCTCCTGCCTTCCTTAGCAGACTCCTGTCTGTCCAAACCAAGACACCCAATAACTGATCCCAAAGAGCCCCCAATGCAGATTTTCCACCCAATTACAAAATGCCCCCCAAACCCATGAAGATGAAGAAGGAAGAAGAAGCATGAAGAAGAAACCCAGGACAACACCTTGTGCCCTCCATCTTGCCTCCATCCACAACATACTAAAAATCCCAAAACCTCAATTTCTCACCAAGTGATACACCTACACTACTCTCTACAATCTACTTCACACTTTTGTGGATTCCAGTCTATTCTGGAGTTTAGGAAAATTCTTCCATGGATGAGGATCAAAGTCAGTGCTCCCCTGGCAGTCAGGGCACCCCAGAGCAGACAGAGAAATATTCCCTTTACCGTGGGTTTGCATGGGTGCTGACCTTGATGTGTCACATCACTGGGAAATGCCATCAAAAATGACCTCCAGCTGCTCTGGTGGCATTGTGGCAGTGATGCCACACCTGGCAGGTGACAAAGGTGGCAGGGACACCCAGCTGTGGCAGCTCTTCACAATGTGTGTCCTTTAGGGGGTGACATAGACACTGGTGTGCAGGGACTCAAAGAGCTCCTGGAGACAATTTGTGGTTAAAAAAAATGTAAAAAAATTTCTCTGTTCTGAAATGTGAAATCCTGGGAATTCTCACTAAAAATTGGGCAAACATCTCTTCCCTGCAACCTCATGTGTGTCTTCTGTGTACTCCTCACTCACTCCCAGCTTTAGGGGCTTTGGGAGCACTTCTGTCACCATTCTGCTCCAGAATTGTCCCCTTGAGGGGGCTGGACACAGAGAGTGGCACCCAGAGTGGCAGCACTTCCAGAGCCATGGGAGAGGACTCTCCATTCCTGGGAATGCCCAGGATGGGGATTGGAGCAGCCTGGGGTAGTGGGAGGTGTCCCTGCCCGTGGAATGAGATGGGATTTAAGGTCCCTTCCAGCCCAAACAAGGAATTTTATGATCCCATGATTTAGTGCCTCCCAGCTCAGCAGAATTTCCCCATCTCTGTAAGAGCAGAGCTGAAATCTTCAGCTAAAGGGCAGCTCCCGTGTCCTACACCAGGGAATCATTTCCATCATCCTCCCAAGGAAAAATGGCTCAGGACTGCTCCTTCCCTTCCCTCCTCTATTCCCTGAGGAGCTCTGTTCTGTGAGGAACCTTGAAATGATTGGCTCCTGCCAAAGCCTTTAGCAGAAAAATGGGACTTTTCTAATCAAGACCCAGCAATTATGCAAATTGCAGAGACAAAATGCTGATAAGAACAACAAAAATAATTCTGCCAATAATTATCACATTGAGCTTTGCTGCTTTTTACTAAAATCTTCCACTTTTCCAAAGAAATTGCTGTTTGGACGCATGAAAAAATTAAAATATTGCTTATAAACTGTACCTGAAAAATATTTCATGACCCCTGGGTATCTCTTTAGTGTCTGTAAGACCCAGAGAATGAATTGTAGGAGTTTGTAGCAGCAAAATCATTGCAAGACATGAAGAGGGAGCAGAAATAATTGAGGTCTGGAGGGGCTGAATGCAGAAATGATTAAAAGAGATACTTATGGATAACAACTTGAGATGGAATATAATCACTTTCTTGGAGGGCATGGAGAACAAAAAGATGGGATTTGTTTAGCTCTGCACATTGGGGCATAATTAGAAGTAATAGGATTAAATTTCTGCATGGAAAATAATCTGATTATCAGGAATCATTTGGAAATGAACTGTGGTCTCCAAAGGGTTAATTCTGGCTTCAAGCTCCATCCTCCTCCTCCCTCCATGCACATTCCTGGCTGGGGCACTTCCAGCTGGTCCTTTTGTGGGGCATCCCCCTGGGAGGAGCTGCTCCAGGCTCCCTCTTTGGAAGTGTAGCTTAAATCAATCTTTTTTTAATAGGAATTTTTTTTTTTTCCCAGAATTTTAGTTATTTAATTTTCTCAGGGAGAGTGAGGTTTGTTTGGATTTCTGCTCCACAACTTTCAGGGCCCAAAACTTCCTCAGAAAGGGCTGTCCCAGGAAAAGGAGAGGCTCAAAGCTCACTCAGGGGAACCAGAGCAGGGTTTGGGGAGTTCAGGGAGAATTCCCTGAGATAAATCCCTGACTCATGGATGTGTTTCCATGAGCAGGTGGATCCGAGCTGTCTCTCCTCCTGGAAGACCTTGTAGAAGAGGGAAAGGCACAGTGAAATGTAATGGTCTCATTAAAGTGCTGAGTGATTTTTATTCACCTCAGAATGATGTTCTTCCTGAAAGACACGATTATTTCCAGGACCTCAGGCAACTCCAGATGAAGAGATGTCTGAATCCATAATAAGCTGGGAAGGCTTTTCTTCCAAGCACTGGTCCAGCCTGACAGCAGAGTAAGAACTCAAGGTTTGGGGAGCTTTAGTCAAGGAAAATGCACCAAATGCAGCCAAAAAGAGGGAAAATAGATATTGGATATCAGGTTTCTTAGGGTGGATCCATGGAAAGGGTGGTCAGGCACTGGCACAGCTGCTCATGGAGTCTGGTGACTGGTGGAGTCACCAAAGCCATGGGGATGTGGCACTTGGGGCATGGGGCAGTGGTGGCCTGGGCACTTTGAGGTTTGATGATTTTTGGAGGGGTTTTCCAACCTGAATAGTCTGGGGACTCCAGGAGCAGCCAGGCGCATCCTGCAGCTCCCAGATTCCCAACTGGGAGGGTCACTGGGCTGCACTGGGCTCTTCTGGGGCTGGCAGGGACAAGAGGAGGAGGGGAAGAAGGAAAATGAGGAGGAGGAGGAGGAGGAAAAGGAAGGAGGAGGAGAAGGAAAAAGAGGAAGAGGAGGGGGGATGATTTGATCCCAGGATCTCTCCCTGTTCCCACACTGGGATTCCCCAGCTCACACCTCTGTCCCTGTGATCCTGGCAGGGCTCAGAAGCCCCCAGGGTAGGGTGTCGCAGAAATCTTTTATGGAAAGTCCTTTCCTTAGCATTTTTCCTCCTGAGAAGCTGGGAGGCCTCAGGAACAAAATGTAAACAATGATTATCTGCTGCTGTGGAATGCAACAGGTGCATCTGGGATTGGTCTCATGTGGTTGTTTCTAATTAATGGCCAATCACAGTCAGCTGGCTCAGACAGAGAGTCCAAGCCACAAGCTTCTGTTATCATTCTTGGCTATTCTATTCTTAGCCAGCCTTCTGATGAAATCCTTTCTTCTATTCTTTTAGTATAGTTTTAATGTAATATATATCATAAAATAATAAATCAGCCTTCTGAAACAGAAGTCAAATCCTCATCTCTTCCCCAATCTGAAAGCCCCTGTGAACACCATCACAGAGGGGGTGGACAGGAGGAATTCTGCTCCTGAGGAGCTGAATCCAAACCCCCTGAGGGTCCAGGGCTGTGGGCACAGCACCATTTCCCTGATTCCTGGGGCATTCCTTACTGTGGGACCTGCCCCCACCGGGATCACCAAACCTCTCCTTGCCCCTGGAGCCCTCCCACCCTCCTGAGCAGATCTCAGTGCCTTTCCCTGCCTGCCTGGAGCTGTAAAACTGCAGCTTTACTGCAGCAGCTGCTCCTTTACAGCCCCTGATAAATCCTGGGCTGCTCCCAAACCACTCCTGGGCAAAGCCTTTCCTTAGGGGATGGGAAAACCACCCAAGGTCGTCTGTCTGCTGCAGTCACAGCAGCTCTGTCCTGCTCCTGATGAGGCAGGCTCAGCTCTGGAATCACTCTGGGCAAGGCATTTTCCTCTGGATTTGGATCACTGCATTTCCTCCAACCTTCCCTGGTTTTTTCCAGCCTTTTGGAAGGTCAGGGCTGGATCTGTGAGGCCCCAGCTCTCCCTGGGGAAGGGGAGATGCACAGGAGCTGTCGGGACACTTGTGTGGCAGCAAGAACATAATAAATTAATAATAATGGCCCTAACGAGGTATATAATTGGAATTTGGGGGCATTTTGAGGTCCTGGATTTCAACAGGAAATGTGAAGCTAAACAAGAATGTCTGCTGAGGAATATTTTGACATTCAGGAATAAGCAGGTCCCAGGATTTGGTGCTCAGAGCTAGATGTGACTCCAGCCCTACTGTAAGGAACAAACAACAATAGTAAAAGGTCTGGAAAGCCAAATAAATTCATTTTTCCATGACAAGAGGGTTTCTTCCCTACAGTCTGAGAAGCCCCAGAGCTCCTCCTGTGGAAACCAAATTGGAATTTTAGCAGCATAAATGATGTCTCACTATGGAACAATCATTGTTGTTTTTTCTCAGTTTCAGGTGTTCCTCCATGCTGAGTGTGTCCCATATTTTATGGAATCACTATCCCAGAGTATGGATTTTTCTTGCTTGGAGCAATAAGAGAAAACAAACAGTGGGATTTACCTTCTCCTGTGGGAATTCATTTTTAACTCCTTGCAACCTGTTGGGAATGTTCTGTTGAGTGTTATCATTAATGGTTTTGATCTATTGTTTCACCTCTTATTCTATTTCAGAACAATCATTTTTTAATATATTTTGGAGGTTCTCCTGGCATATTCCTGAGATAAATCACATCCCTGTCCAAGTCTTCTTCTCTGATACATGAAAAATCAAACTAGGCTTTTTTGGGCGAAGAACCGTCATGAGAATTTGATATTTAGTATGTAGTCATTGTCCCACTAAGGAAAAAACTTTTATTATATCCCAAAATTCATGTTTTTATATAGTAGGATGGAAAATTGAACTTCCAGGTTTTTTTGTTGATTGGGTTTTTTTGTAACACTGGGTGAGGTTTAGGGACAATTTTATATCCCTTTCTAATATAATTGGCCTTTTTTTAACCCATGTCCTGGCCCCAAAGTGACATCAAATTTCAGGGAGGGATCAGAAATGGAATTTTATTTTTGTATACTGAGTGCCACCAGTGAGCAGAGAAACCCACACACTGAAATTCTGGGTCTTGTAGGGCCCCTTCTCCAGGAATTCCACCCCAAAACCATGGCCATCTCCTGGAGAACATCCACATTTCCCACATTTTCCACCACCCAGAACAAGTCCCTGTGAACCAACACTGCTGGCTGAATTCCACTCTGGAGCGTGGCTCTTCCATCCTGAACATTCGCTCATCCATAAAACCCAAATCAACAACAACAACAACAAAAATTAAGGATGGGGAAGAATCAATGTAAGAGTGCCATCTGGTGACATCTGCCATGGACCAGCCACAACTTCTCCTGCAGTGCAGTGGGAAAAACAGGGAGAAGAGAGGTCACTCTACAGGAGTTTCCCCAAACTGATCTATTTTCCCAACAAAAATGGACAACAAAACAGGAGACTCCAACTTGGTGGCTGAGGGCTAAAAATCCAGCCCCAAATGTGCAAACCCAGGTGCAAAGTGGCTGTTTAATATTCATATCCATGCAAATGAACTCATTGTCTTTGCAAATGGGTAGTTAGGAATGTTGGACATGGGATTGGGATAATAAGGGACATCGGGCATGGGTTTGGGAGAACTGCGCCCACAGACCTGCCCTGCTGGGCTGGAGCAGGCTGAAAAGCTGGGACTGGGTCTCCCCTTGATGTATTTAAATATTAACTTCTCATGTTTATGCAAATTCCTGCCACGCTTCAATGTTTGGAATCACAATAGCGACAACTTGAGCACGACCTGATATCAGTTCTGACATGGAGAGGCTCTTCCTCTCCAAAAGAGGTTAATTCCTATCACCCATCAAATCCAGTTTTCTCCTGGTAATCTGCTCTCCCTACAAAGCAGAAGTCTAGGATGAGTTCCAGGAAGAGGCTGCTTGCAGTTCTCTGTTTTTGGTGGATATTTCCACATTGTCTCCACCTGCAGGAACACACAAGACCTTTCTTATTTTTAAAGGCTTTGAGTGGAGTTTTGGCTCTGCTTTGGGTTTGAGAGCCTCAGGAGCCATTCTGCCTGCTAGAAATAAGGATCAGCCTCAAATTTAGGGATAAATAGTAACCCCCTCCAAGAAATCTGGGAAAAACACAGCAATGAATAAATGACTTTTGTGGGGGATTGGTTGCATATTCCTGCTCTTCCAGGAAGATGCACAGGAGCAAATACTGAGGTGCTCCCCGGGAAGGTTTGGGTGTTTGGCACCATGCAAACCAATCTCCAGTGTGGGTGGGAGTGGGAATGATTCAGGGATGTTGAAGATTGCAATGCAAGATATTTTCAATTACCATCTGTATGGCAGATTCCCTTTGTCAAGTGGGCAGTTTGCCTTATCTCTCTCTCTGAGTGACCACAATCGCACCTCCCTGGGAGGGGACATTGCTGATAACAGCTATTGAATGTCCCTGCATGGCTGATAAGAACTACAGCATCCCAGTGGGAGATGTGAGCCCAGGGGGAGGAGCCAAGCATTCCTACCCAGATATAATCCAGAGGTTCTGAGACACCAGCACGGCTTCTGCACTGGATTCCCCAGAGGAACAGCAGCTGCCTCTCCTTCCACTGGATCTTCAGAGGAAGAATCCATCCTTCTCTACAGGATCCCTGCTCCAGCAGAACCACCCCTGCCACTGCAGGAGGGCTGAGCCACAATTCCAATGGCACTGCCACCAACACCCTGACCCACAGGGTGTCAGGCTGGGTTCTGACTCTGTCACTGTTGTTCTGGTGTACTGCATTGTTTATTTTATCCTTTTATTTTTTTCCTTTCCTCATTGAAGAACTGTTATTTCCAGCTCCCATATTTTTGCCTGAGAGCCCCTTAATTTAAAATTTATAGCAATTCAGAGGGGTGGGGAGGGTTTACATTCTCCATTTCAGGGGAGGCTCCTGCCTTCCTTAGCAGACTCCTGTCTTTCCAAACCAAGACAAGGGATCATTCCCAAGATGCTTTTTAAGGTTCAGGAGGGCTGGAGGTCTGTTGGAAAGGGCAGAGCTGTCCCACAGCAGCTCTGAGGTTGGGTTTGGGCTGGCACAGCTGCAGGGCAGGGGAGAGGCTCTGCTGGGAGCCCAGCTCAGGTTGTTGCCTCATTTTTTAAATAATTTGGGATTTGGGGCAGGTCCAAATCTAAGCTATCACAACCCCTAAAAGACAGGGGCATTAAAAGTGCCACAGGAACACCCTACAGTCATTGGGCTATCCATGAATAAAAGGAGAACCTTAATCAAACTGGAAATAGTCCTGGCGCAGACCTAGGAGCAAATTCCAGTGTCCCTGAAGTGTCCCCCAGGTGTGGCTGTGCCAGAGTGGAGCTCCCGTTTCCAAATCTGAGATAAGGTGCCAGCAGAGGACAAAACTCACCTGAAATGAGGTGCCCTGGGAGTGTGCTTCACTCGCTCCATGGAGCAGGAGATAACAATCTCTGCCTTCTCCTGCATGCTCAGGGGACAGGCTGGGCCTCCTGCTCCCAGCACTGCCAAATTCAAAGGCATTGATGGAAAATCCCATTTTATCAGGGTCCTGCCAGGTTTTGAATCAACTCAGCAGTTCTGGGAGTTGAAGTCAGCTCTGCCAATCCCTTCCCAACTCCAGGAGGTGCTGAAAGTCCTCTCAAGTGGCTGCTCCTTCCTGAGCTGAAAGTTCCAGCAGGGTCCTGTAACCTGCACTCATGGATCTGAGACAGCCTCAGGTTTGCTCTTCCCAGCCATGGAACAACAATTCTTAGCAAGAATTCCATCAGACATCAGATTTCCACTGAAAGGAGCCTCATCTTCCAGCCAGGGATGGAGACATTGGGGTCTCCATCTGCTGCAAGAGAGCCCCATTCCCAGGAATCTGTGTGGCCCCATCCCAAACCAACCCATTCTCCCCTTCCAGCATCACCTTCTGTTCCTCACAGACCCCTGACCCCAGGGATCCTGGCTCTTGTCCCTGGCCACTTTCCTCAGGAATAACTCAGCCTTTCCACCCCAAAGTTTTGTTAAAGATGATCCCATGATCTCCCAGCTCAGATGGATTCCTGTCATTACAGGGAATTTAGGACACGGAGATGGGCAAAATATGACCTCAATTTAAGTCCATCGTTTTCTCCTCCTGGAATTGCTCAGCTGGAATAAATATCATTACCCAGACCTGGGAGAGTGTCTGAGGGAGGATTTTGCAGCACAGACCTGGAGTGGAAGAAATGCAGCAAAAATCCTCCCTGTCTGACAGGAACTGGGGGAAAATGGAAGCAGAATCCCCAGAGGTCCAGTGGAGACCCTGAAGAGCTGAAAGTTGACCTTTTTTTCCTTTCTGTTCAAGAAGAAATTTCACGGTTGACCTGAAAAATTGCATCAGCAAAAGAAGAAAAGGGTTTACTTTGTGGGAGAAAGAACAAAACAGTGCCAGCCCAACCAACCCCCCTAAAAATAGTTCCACATTAACCTGAATGTAAATATTTTTTCAGGTTCATTTGGTTGTACTTGGCCAGCAAAGTGTAAAGACACAACAACATTTTTCCTGCTTTTTATATAGGATTGTATATAAGAATGGGGAGGGAATGAACAACTTGGTCACAAAATCAGGGTGCAAAGAGGAAGGAAAAATCCCTCTGCTGGATTCTGTGTAAAAGGATTGCAGGGGACAGCAGAACCATGGACAGCAACGACTGGAGAGGGGAGAAAAGAAAAAGGAACTCAATGATGGATTTGGAACAGAAGTGTTGAGCAAGGCTGGGCTTGCAGAGGGAATCTCCTGAGCAGGAGGGACCCCCAGGGATCATTGATCCAGCCCCTGTCCCTGCCCAGACCCCCAACAACCCCACCCTGTCCATCCCTGGCAGTGCTGCCCAAAGGCTCCTGGAGCTCTGGCAGCCTCGGGGCCGTGCCCATTCCCTGGGCAGCCTGGGCAGTGCCAGCACCCTCTGGGGGAAGAACCTTGCCCTGAGCTCAGCCTGAGCTGCCCTGGCCCAGCCCCAGCCGTGCCCTGGGTGCTGTCCCTGTCCCAGAGCAGAGATTGGAGCTGCCCTCGGGAGGAGCTGCAGCCCCTGGTGAGCTCTGAGCTCAGTGTCCTCTGCTCCAGCTCAACATTCCAAGCGCCCTCAGCTGTCACAGACATCATTTATGGAAAATCCTTTCCTTAGCATTTTTCCTCCTGAGAAGCTGAGAGGACTCAGGAACAAAATGTAAACAATGGTTATCTGCTGCCGTGGAATGCAACAGGTGCATCTGGGATTGGTCCCATGTGGTTGTTTCTAATTAATGGCCAATCACAGTCAGATGGCTCGGACAGAGAGTTTGAGCCACAAGCCTTTGTTATCATTCTTTGCTATTCTATTCTTAGCTAGCCTTCTGATGAAATCTTTTCTTCTATTCTTTTAGTATAGTTTTAATGTAATATATATCATAAAATAATAAATCAAGCCTTCTGAAACATGGAGTCAGAACTTCATCTCTTCCCTCACTCTGAGACCCCTGTGAACACCGTCACACTCACCCTCCAGATCCTTCCCCACCTTTGTGTCCCTCCTAGGGTGCTCCCAATGCCTTTACATCCCTCCTCTGCCTCAAACTGCCCCCAGGGACGGGAGGTGAGGGTGCAGTGAGCGCTCAGACACGAGTGGGGAATGAGAAGAGCACAGGGAGTTGTGGCAGGGGAAGATTTGGGAAGTGCTGAGATGAAAGGGGAGGTGACCCCTGCAGAGTGTGCAGGGGAAAATGTCACAGCCTGTTTGTGTCTGCAGAGCAGGGAGGGGACAGAGGAGAGAGGGGAGAGAGAGGAGAGAAGAGTCCTTGGCTTTTGTATTACAGGAAAGGGCCAACAGGAACCAGCTGGAAATGCAGCGTCTCCACAGCATCCCTGATTTCCAATCACCAGCAGAGCTGTGAAATTCCAGCTCCCACATTCTCTTGTGAAGGTTTTGGTCTCCTCCAAAGACAGGGAGAGGGAGGTCAAGGGTGGAGGAGGCATTTTGTGAGAAATGTTCTCTCAATAATAATTGCTTTAACCTGGCTTAGGAGATTGTTTTTGTGAGCTCATTGTGGTGGGCACTGGGTGACCTCAGCCTGAGAGCTTTTGGGAGAGCAGCTCCCAAAGATACAGCCCAACACTTTTGGCACTGGAATGTTCAGGACCCTTGGGATTTGATCTTTGACAGATTTCCTGCATTTTATATTTACTGCATCAACCAACTCAGTGCTACTCAATATTTGTTGGTCTACAGCAAATTTGCTCCCAGGCAGAGAGGAGGATTTAGTTTGAAACACAGGAAGAAAGTCTGGGAAAAATAATTTTGTGGCATAATCTTCCCTTGGAATTGGCTGTAACTGCTTCCAGCCATACACATCCACCTGATCCCATCATTTTTCCTCATGGATTGTGAGAGTGAGAGGGAGATGTGCAGTTGGAGGGCTGGGAACTTCCTTTTTTATTGTAATAAGTTCCTCTGAAGTGTCTCAAGAACTTGTCCATAAACATGATAGATTTCCCGGGAGAGCGTCTGCTGCACTGAAAATCATCCCCAGCTTGGGGAGGTCTTGCTAATTCCTCTTGGAGCAGATGTAGTGGAGTCTGCAGGCCTGGCTGTACATCACTGCTCTGGGGACTTCTGGCAGAGCTGGGAGCTTGATGAAGCATGTAAATGGACTTTTTGCAGGATCCCATTTTCATCCATCACTCTGGAATAGGGATGTGCTAGAAAAGCAATCCCTGGGAGGGGGGAGCTGCTGTTGGATCTGTCCTGGAATGGGATAAGGGAGGTCTTTGGGCCAGGGGCTGGCTGGGCTCTCATTCCAGGCTGGGAGCACAGCACGCAGGCTCTGGAAGGTCAGAATTCTAATTCTCAATGCCAATATTGGTCTGACAACTCACACTACCCACACAACATGACATGGTTCAAGTCTGGGGAAAAACACAAGAAATAACCCCAGATTTGGTCAGGAATTCAACAAGACAGGACATTCCCAGGGGGCTCAGGGAGGGTGACTGGGATGGTGTTCACAGAGGTTCTTGGATGAGGGAAGAGATGAGGATGTGACTCCATGTTTCAGGAGGCTGATTTATTATTTTATGATATATATTACATTAAAACTATACTAAAAGAATAGAAGAAAGGATTTAATCAGAAGGCTGGCTAAGAATAGAATAGGAAGGAATGATAACAAAGGTTTGTGGCTCAGGCTCTCTGTCCAAGCCAGCGGGACTGTGATTGGCCATTAATTACAAACATCCAACATGAGACCAATCCCAGATGCACCTGTTGCATTCCACAGCAGCAGATAATCAATGTTTACATTTTGTTCCTGAGGCCTTTCAGCTTCTCAGGAGGGAAAATGCTAAGGAAAGGATTTTTCATTAAACATGTCTGTGTCAGGTGACCAACGGGCACAATGGCTCATGGAGGGAATGGTTCTGTCCCCATTTGAGCACTAAAACCACAAATCTCTCTACACAAAGCTCACTTGGATTCCTGCGCATAAAAACAAAGGAGATTTATCCCAGTCACAGCCAGCTCAGACAAGGTCAGGCCTAGAGGAGCCTGGTTTTTCCATAGATTTTAAACTGAGCCTCAGGGAACTGCTTCAAACCCTCTGCCTGCTCTCAATCCTGTGATGGGCTGGGCAGGATCCACCCAGGACCTTCAGGAATGTCCCAGCACAGCAAAGGCTCCTTTGCCTCCTGCCTGGAACATCAGGGACAGTCCCTGAGCATCTCCCAGTCCCCTCTGCTCTGCTCCCTGTGCAGCTGAGGGGGGCAGGAGCCTGGAGACACCACTGTGTGGGGATCCCAGAGGGACCAGGGACAGATCCCAGCTCCCAGTTCATGGCTGGAACAGACCCTGCTTGTGTGGGGATCCCAGAGGGACCAGGGACAGATCCCAGCTCCCAGTTCATCCCTGGAGCAGGAGCCTCCCCCTGGCACCAAGGGCTGAGGAATTGTCCCCCTGAGCCAGCCCTGCCACAGCTGTCATTTACCAACCTCTGCATCCCCTCCTGTCCCAGAATCACTTCTGGCCTTTCATTCCTTCATTTCCTCTGGGCAGGGCCCAGAGCTCCCGCAGGAGAGCAGAGCAGGAGGAGCTGAACTCCCAACCTTTGGTGTGGGTGTCACACTCCAGCCCTGCTGAGGGCAAACGGGAACAGCAGCACAGATGGAGCCAAAACCACCCTGGGACTGTAATTAATGTTTTGACAGCCTGATAGTGCAAATGATCTGATAATTACAGACCAGCCTCATTAATAGAAGGGTCAGAATCCTTGCATATAAACATCCCTCTGTGTGAGTTTCCAGCTCCAAATGCTGTGACAGCAGCAGTGTCTGGGATCCTTCCTTGGAACGACTCTAATATCTAATTTTGGGTATTTTAATACACTTCTTCTGTGTCCCCATCATTCCATCCCAGCTGAAATTCCCAAGCTGCAGCACAGTCCCACTCAGCATCAAGGACTCTGCTCCCTTATGCTCGAATACCTGGATTTGGGTTGAGTTTTCTAGGATGTGACATTCCCAGGAGTTCTGCAAAGCTCCCTTTGACCCCTCAACAATTGTTAGCACAGCTACAACTGAACCCTCCTGCATCCAGCAGCCCCTGGGATCTGCCCTGTTGCCACATCTGAATATTTCAGCTCTTTTTAGGACTTTAGGAAGGGCACAAGGATAGACCCAGAATCAACATTTGGGGAAATGAATCCTCAGCAAAGCAAAGGAGCTCATTAAGAATTTGCAGGTGCATTTTCAGCTCATCAGGTGGACCATGAACTCTCCTTACACTTGAAATTAATGCTTGGAAGAGTTGCTTTTCTATATTCAAGGCAAGTTTCTTTGACAACCCCCCTGGTTTAGAGCAAATTTGGGTCTTCTCTTTTATTCTGTGAAACCTGACAAACTTGGAGAGAACAAGGAAATAAAAATTAAGGCTGAACATCCTGGAAAAATTCTGATTTGTGTGCCAGGCCCCTTGAAGGAGGTGTTGATTTTTTTAGTTGAGGATTTCACTGCCAACCTGCTTAGTCAGACCTCTGTGACCAAACACGGGGAACACCTGAGGGATGGGAGGATCAAATGAGAAGATAAAAATTCACCTGAATTGAACCAGTGCAGTCAGGGTTCCACACCTTGGGCAGCCCAGAGGGTGTGGGGTCACCTGCCAGGTGAAGTTTGTGCTCTGGAACACCTCACACTTCCAAGGATTGGTGCTGGCAAGGAATCAATTTTATAAAATAACCTCTCTGGACAGGCCCTGGATGGAGCCATGAGGATTGGATGAGAGCTGAGCTCCTTTCACCCAAGCAGGTCCTGAGGGCACCGAGAGCCTTCAACCCTCCCTGGGGCTTGGCTGTCGCTGTCAGGGTGGGATGGGATCTCAGAGGAGCCCTTGAAGGGCTGCCCTCACTGCCAAGGGTGGGATGGGACCTTGGAAGAGCCATTGAAGGGTTCCCTCACTGCAAAGGAAGGGATGATATATTGGAAGAGCCCTCCAAGGTTTGCTCTCACTGACAAGGGTGAGATGGGACCTTGGAGGAGCCCTTGAAGTGTTGCCCTCACTCTCAGGGTGGGATGAGACCTTGGAAGAGCCCTCCAAGGGTTGCCCTCACTCTTGGTGGGATGGAACACTGCCAAGGGTGGGATGAGACCTCAGAGGAGCCCTTGGAGGGTTCCCTCACTGCCAAGGGTGGGAAGAGACCTTGGAAGAGCCCTTGGAGGGTTCCCTCACTGCCAAGGGTGAGAAGAGACCTTGGAGGAGCCCTTGAAGGGCTGCCCTCACTGCCAAGGGAGGGTTGGAACCTTGGAGGAGCCCTTGAAGGGCTGCCCTCACTGCCAAGGGAGGGATGGAACCTTTGCCCTCACTGCTGCTGCTCCAGGCCCTCCTGTGCTCACTGCCCTGACCTTGTCCTGCTCAATTCCTGACCCTGACCATGGATTTGTGCCTCCCAGGGAAAGCCTGAGGCTGAGCCAGGACCTTGGCCAGGCAAATCCCACACGGAGGATTCCTGGATATGTCACTGCAGAATTTTTTGGCCATTTTGGGCTTTTGGGTGATCCTGGTTACTGGCACTGGGCCTGCTCTGCTGGCTCAGGTGAGGACACTGCCTCCCCCTACCTCCACACCTTTAGCTCCTGGATCCCTGGGAAGATTTAAAACTGTTTTCTTGGAGCTCCTCTGTTCCCAGGCTCAGTTGTGCCCTGATTAAATAGCTGCAAGCAATTCCATAAGCAAATCCCAGCCCACTGCTGAAAACTTACATCCAGTCTGTCCCATTTACAGCATGGAACGGGGCCAGGATCAATGTTCTACCCATAAAAAGAGACAGATTTAAGGGATAGCAGGAGTAGGCCTGGCTCCATTCAGGGAGAGAAGAAGGAGTAAGGAATATGTGATTTATTGGGACCCTTCAGGAGCTGGGAAATCAGCCCCAAAGCTCTGGAAGGAAGCAGTTTTCTGGGAATCATGAGTCCCAGGTGAAGGGTTTAAATCCAGGCTGGCAGGAGGGGTGAAATGGGGCAGTGACTGCTGGAAGAGTCAGGTGTGGGATTTAGGGAGGGAAATGCAGCACTCCAGTTTGAGCCACTGCTCCAGGCTCTGCAGCTGATGCAATTTGTTGAATCAGCATCCCTGGAGGGGTTTAACAGCCCTAATGTCGCACTTGGGCACATTGTGGTGGCCTTGGCAGTGCTGGGGGACCCTTTGACTCTCAAACAATTCCCTGATTCTGTGGTGGGGGAAGGAGGCAGGAGCCAAACTGGGCTCTTCAGGGTGGGGAAAGGGGTGGAAATTCCTTGGTTGTGAATTGTGAAGTGTTTGCATGAGTGGGAGCAGTGATGTGAGTGCCTGCACCCACATTTATCCACAGGGATGGAGGGAGGGAGGAGGTAGAGCCCTGGATTAGAGCCAGGCAGGATGTTGGGGTCTCTGTTTGCCTGAGGTGGATGAAAGCACAGCCCAGTTTTCCTGATGTGCTGCTGGATGGGGCAGATCCAATGCCTGGAATCTCCAGGAATCTCCACATCCGAGCTCCCTGGGACAAAAACAGACAAGGGATGTTTTTTGGGGAGGAGATGGTCCAGAAATAGCTGAGTTCTGCCTCAGGCCCTGCTCCTGGGAAGCTGCACAGCTGGAAACACAGCTGGCTGAAGAGATCCCTGGGGCTGGAAGTGAGGGAAGTGCAGGATCTGTCCTTGGAGCAATCCATCAGCACGCATCAGGATTGCCTGCAGGGGAGGGATCTGCAGGAGGGATGTTTAAGGGCCCATGAACAGGGCCATGAGTCACAGAGAGGGGAATTCCTAGGGCTGAAATGGAGCTGTTGGAACATCCCATTGAAAGGTCCTGCCCAGATGGGTTCAGGAGCACTCTGGAATAATTGATCTGATACTAAAACTGCTCTTGGAGTGCTCTGGTGGGACCCAGTCACTCCAAACTGGGACAGGGGAGCAAAGCTGCACCTGGGGAATCACCCACAGCCTGTCCCGACCTCCAGGTGCACAGAGGCAATTCTCTGCATTTCCATCACCTGGGAATTGCTTTGTGCCTTCCAAGGAAAGTCTAAGGCCAGAGCCAGGCCATGAAAATTCCAAAGGGAGGATTAATGGGACAGCAGAGCAGTCTCTCCCTAGGGAGTTTCCCTTGCTGGAGCGATTGCCTCCCTGGGTTAAAAACAGATTTCTTATTATTTTTTCCAAAAGAAAGGGAGGTGAGGTTCTGGGAAAGAGAATTCTTACATGGTGCACCCTGGAGATGGAGGGATGGATGGATGGATGATGGATGGATGGATGGATGGATGGATGGATGGATGGATGGATGGATGGATGGATGGATGGATGACGGATGGATGGATGGATGGATGATGGATGGGTGGATGGATGGATGATGGATGGATGGGTGATGGATGGATGGATGGATGGATGGATGGATGGATGGATGGATGGATGGATGGATGGATGATGGATGGATGGATGGATGGATGATGGATGGATGGATGATGGATGGATGGATGGATGGATGATGGATGGATGGATGATGGATGGATGGATGGATGGATGGATGGATGGATGGATGGATGATGGATGGATGATGGATGGATGGATGGATGGATGGATGGATGGATGGATGATGGATGGATGGATGGATGGATGGATGGATGGATGATGGATCGATGGATGGATGATGGATGGATGGATGGATGGATGGATGATGGATGAATGGATGGATGGATGGATGGATGATGGATGAATGGATGGATGGATGGATGGATGGATGGATGGATGGATGGATGATGGATGGATGATGGATGGATGGATGGATGGATGGATGGATGGATGGATGATGGATGGATGATGGATGGATGGATGGATGGATGATGGATCGATGGATGATGGATGGATGGATGGATGGATGGATGGATGGATGGATGGATGGTGGATGGATGGATGGATGATGGATGAATGGATGGATGGATGGATGATGGATGAATGGATGGATGGATGATGGATGGATGGATGGATGGATGGATGGATGGATGGATGGATGATGGTTGGATGGATGGATGGATGGATGGATGGATGGATGGATGGATGATGGATCGATGGATGATGGATGGATGGATGGATGGATGGATGGATGGATGGGTGGATGGATGGATGGATGATGGATGAATGGATGGATGGATGGATGGATGGATGGATGGATGGATGGATGGGTGATTGATGGATGATGGATGATGGATGGATGGATGGATGGATGGGTGATGGATGGATGGATGGATGGCTGGATGGATGGATGGATGGATGGATGGATGGATGGATGGATGGATGGATGGATACCTCTGCCTCTGTGCAGATTTTACTGCAGGCCTTTTTTTTCCTTTGCCTCTGCAGCAGCTCACACTGGACACCCCCAGTGCAGGAATGATTATTCCACACCAGTGTAGGCACCTGCCCCTCTGACAGAGCAATCTCCAGAATTCCTTCTCCACCCAGGTCCAGCATCCCCTTCAGCGTGGATGCTGAAATCCAAAACTCTGGGCTCTGTGCCCCCTTGCCTGGCCATGCTCAGGGTTTCCCCTCCAGCAGCTCTTATGATGCCTTTCTCCCTGATTTCCCCACTGGGATCATCCTCAACACCAGGACAATAACCAGCATTTTTTCTGGGAGCTGTTGCATTGGGTAACAGAATTCTTATGGATTTCCTTGATTTAATAGGTGTCCTGGATTATTTTCCATTCTTATCAGTGGCCACAGCTCAGGTGTGGATCAGGTGCTCACTCAGATGAGCCCAGTCCTGCCAGCTGCTGCTGGGAGGGGGAGAAGGAAATAAATATCAGATGCTGAAGTGCTGAGGGAGAGAAATAACCATGGACTAAATCTCCAGAAGAACTGAGGATGGTTCTTGAATACCATGGCAGTACCCAAGGCCAGGTTGGACAGGACTTGGAGCAGCCTGGGACAGTGGGAGGTGTCCCTGCCATGGCAGGGGTGGCACTGGATGGGCTTTAAGGCCCCTTCCAATCCAAATCTGTGATTCCATGATGACCCTTTTTCTCCCTAAATGCTGACTCAGATGGACTCCAGACATCTGAAGCTATTCCTACCCCATGTCCACCTCTGCATTTTGAAATCCCACCCCTCAGGGAGGTGCTGCTGCTGAGGGAGTGGCGCTGCCAAGGGCAGAGCCTGGCAGGGAATTCAGCCAGGGAATGCTCATGGCTTGGGAACAGGAGGCAGACCTGGGGATGAAGGATCCAGCACCACACCCTGACAGGAAGGGGAGGGAAATAACTCAGGACTGAGGAGCCTTCTCTAATAGAAGATTCTTTTTGCTCTCTTTTATTTTTAAATCAAAGATCTGTTCCCTTCAGTCCCCGGGCTGAGACAACCTCATCAAATCCTGGAGTGGTGCTCCCAGGGAATTGTGGCAGGGAAAATGAAGCCCAGTCCCCCTCCTGGAGAAGCACAGTGGGGCTGACAGCGAACAAGAAATTAATTTGGGATGCTTGTGCTGCTTATTTGCTTGCTTGTCATCCCTGCTATTGCTATAGCTTCCTGATGGGTTCATTTTCCATATTCTTCCCATAATTCACAGGATTTTTTTTTTCTATTCTCTTCCCACAAGGTCCTGGTTTCATGTTGTAACTTCCAGCAAGGCAGGAAAAGAAAAGAGCAGGGAGGAATCCCTGGGAGAGGGAGCTTGAAGGTTGGTTGTTGGGAAAAAAATCTGAGATTGTAGCCCTTTTCTATCTTAAAGGTACAGAAAATACAGGCAAGGAAAAGGAAACTTAAAAGGATTATTAAAAATAAAAACAAACTTGCAATGAATCCGGGATTCTTCTCTTGGAATCTGAGATGATACCGACACTTGAGGAGTCTCTTTGGGAAAAATACACTCTCCTTTTATCTCTGCCAAGTGCTGTTATCAATAAAACCAGGAAATCCGGGCTGGGGCTGGAGCTGCTGCCGGGACTGGGCATGTGCAGAGTGTCCCAGGAAAGCTTTTTGTTGGGATCTTGCAGGAAAATGGTCAGGGAGAGTCAGGAGAGGCAATCCCAGGTTAACAGGGATTAACACTGACTAAACTATCACAGCTCCAAACACCTCCCAAACCCTGAGGCCTCTGATGGCACCAGGTCCCTGCTTTCCTGTCTGAATTCCTGCTCTTCCAGGGTTGTGCCCACTCAGCTGAAGATCTTTGCAGAGATTAAAAAACAACAACAAAAAAAAAGATAAAAATCGGTGAGTGAAAAGAGAATTCCCAGGTACATTTGTGGAGGACTGGGAGACATGGGTGGGGCAGAGCCAGGAGCCAATGGAAAACTGCAATGGAAAAATGTGTTTGTGGGTACAAATTTCCTGTGCTCCAAGGGTTGGAGCCCCTCTGGAGCCAGGCTGGGAGAGCTGGGGGTGCTCACCTGGAGAGGAGAAGGCTCCAGGGAGAGCTCAGAGCCCCTGGCAGGGCCTGAAGGGGCTCCAGGAGAGCTGGAGAGGGACTGAGGACAAGTCCCCAGAGGGACAGGACACAGGGAATGGCTTCCTGTTGTATTTGCAAGGTGTCCCGACAAGGGAAGGAATGATGCATCTGATTCCACATACTCAGAAGGACAATTTATTACTTGATTATACTATATTATATTAAAGAATACTATACTATACTAAAGAATACAGAAAGGATACTTACAGAATGCTAAAAAGATAATAATGAAAACTCGTGACTCTTTCTAGAGTCCCAACACAGCTTGGCCCTGGTTGGCCAATGAGCCAAAACAACTCACAGCAGAATCCAATGGAACAATCACCTGTGGGTAAACAATCTCCAAACACATTCCACACCAGCACAACAAAGGAGAAGCAAATGAGATAAGAATTGTTTTCCTTTTCTCTGAGGCTTCTCAGCTTCCCAGGAGAAAAACCCTGGGCGAAGGGATTTTTCCAGAAAATGTGAATGCCACAGCTTCCCACTGCCAGAGGGCAGGGATGGATGGGATATTGGGAATTGGGAATTGTTCCCTGGCAGGGTGGGCAGGCCCTGGCACAGGGTGCCCAGAGCAGCTGTGGCTGCCCCTGGATCCCTGGCAGTGCCCAAGGCCAGGCTGGACATTGCGGCTTGAAACACCCTGGGATAATGGAAGGTGTCCCTGCCATGGCAGGGGTGGCACTGGATGGGCTTTAAGGTCCCTGATTCCAGGATTCTTGGATACATTTCCCCTCTGGAAGCAGCAGATTCATCCTCTCCATTTGCTCTGGATTGATCTCCCCACCCTGGCTCAGATCCCTGCTGGTGAACCAATCCCTTCACACCCAACTCCTCCCTTCCCTCTCGCTTTAGTGAATCCTGAATGAACAGCAAGTGGCAAAGGCTGAACCTGAGCAGGCTCTGGGAATTCCTGGTGCTGCAGCTCCTACCTGGGCACAGCTCCCTGCCCTCCCTGTCCTAGAAAGGACTCGCTTTCCATCAATCCCAGCCAATGTCCCTTTCCCTCCCAGCACCTGACATCAATTGGAGCCACTGAGCTCTGATAAAGGTCACATTCCAGGGCTTGCCTGCTTTGATCCAGAGGATTTTGGGAGCAGAGCCTGCTCACAGCACACTCCTCCATCCAGGATCTTGTCCCGAGGTGTGTGGATCCCTGCCCTGCTCTTCCAGGACTGCAAGGAAGCAGCAGAGCCACGGAAAATCCAGGGATTTTCTCTTCCAGCTCCAGCCGTGTGGCCTGGGAGTGAGGAGAATGTGACAACGGTGACAAAACTCTTCTGTGCCTTCTTCTGGCGAGACTGTGTGAGAAACAACTGCTCACTTTGAAAATTTAGAAAGGTTTATTAAACCTTGACAAAAATACAACAAAGGACTACATAAGGAAAAAGCTGCAGTGATGAGAGCTACCCTTGTGAGTACCACATGGCCAGTTCATCTTCAAGCTGGATTCTCAGTGTTTTATACCCCTGGGGGCTGCATCAGCCGGCCCTGGCCCCTCCCAAGGTCTGTCAGTCAGCTCTTCTGTGCCATTTATCAGTGCAGACTGCTTTGTACCTGGATTGGAGCTCAGGTGTTGCCATGCCTCACCCCCTGAGCACCCCCAAGCTTTTCCATTCCCACCTGCCCCATGCAAGGGACACCTGTGCAGCTGCTTTGTACCTGTCCTGGACAGCAATACAGGGGGGAAAGGGAACTATGGGGAGAACAGAGGACAGCTAAACTACAATAACATAACTACGCATCAATAAAGCTTTCCTTAATATTCACACAATAGTCATCCCTTAATTGTGAGAGCAAATCATCTCATTATCCATCGATAACAAAACTCTTCTATGCCTTGTCCTGGCAAGACCGTGATAAGTCATTCCCTTTCTCCTGAATTCCTTGCAAATGGTTATTCTTGGAGGATTTAACCCTAAATTTTTGGGTCTTCAAAAATCTCATCCTGTTTCCAAACTGAATTATTGCCCAGCAGAGGTGCCTCCATCACACACTCCCGGTGTCCCCTCAGTGCAGAGGGAGCTTTTCCTGCTTTTCCCCTGGCACAGGGATCAACAGGAGGGATAATTGCCCGGAGATGGGCTGCAGCTTCCCTCACTCAAGGGAACAGACAACAGCTCCACAGGGATCCACAAAAATCTTGGTTCTACCACATCCATGTTGTGTTTTCTCCCAGAAATCTTTTGGTGGTTCCCCTCCCCTTGTAGAGCGAACTCCAGGCGGGAATAAAAGCGCTTTGTACATGGAAACACCGTGCTCTGGGGGATCCTGAGGATAAAGGGAGTGGAGAAATGTAAATGTATTCCTTGCATGAGCCCTCTGGATTAGCTGTGAATTTTGTTTCGATGGCTGAGCCCTGAGCTGGGGATCTCTGGTGACGATAATTCCCAGTAATTCACAGGTAATTCCCAGTAATTCACAAGTAATTCCCAGGCAATTCCCAGGCAATTCCCAGGTAATCTCTGACAGACTGGGATGGGTCTGGGCCGGGATGCTCCCAGCTCTGCTCACCTGCCCCAGCAGCACCTGCAGCGAGGCAGGGAAAATAACGGGGTCTCCCCATGCTGCCCTCAGACTGTTTTCGGGAAAAGAAGGAAAATTTCCTATTTGTTCCCAACCCCAAGCTGGCTGTTATGTAATCTGCACTTCACCAGTGTCTGCGTTCTGGGATGCAAATCCCGGGAAGGCTTTGATTGCACAAACTGGGGCACTCCCAGCCCTGACAGCAGCTCCGGGCGTGAGCTGAATGTCATGGAGACCAGCATGGGCAGAGATGGTCCCGAGGGGACTCCTCATCCCAGGGTGCCTCATTTCCATCCTTTCCAGGTTCTCAAGCTCTTAAAGGTTGATGCTGAGTGAAAAAATGTGCTGGAAAAGGCTGCCCAGGGGACAGCTCCATCTCTGCTCTGGGACAGGGACAGCACCCAGGGCATGGCTGGGGCTGGGCCAGGGCAGCTCAGGCTGAGCTCAGGGCAAGGTTCTTCCCCCAGAGGGTGCTGGCACTGCCCAGGCTGCCCAGGGAATGGGCACAGCCCCGAGGCTGCCAGAGCTCCAGGAGCCTTTGGGCAGCACTGCCAGGGATGGACAGCGTGGGGCTGTTGGGAGGCTGGGATGGATGATCCTGTGGGTCCCTTCCAGCTCAGTGTTATGAGTAGAACAGTTCCCCATTTTTTTAAAAAGGTTGCAGAGTTCACAGGTTGGGCCAGTTGCTGCCAGGGTGGAGTTCTAACTGTTTGTTTTTGTAATCACCTGTGGTATTCATTAACTACCTAACGTTTCGTAATTACCTGTTGATGGTTAAGAATTCCCCCTTTTGTCGAGTACCACCTTGCTGCTTCCTGGAGGATGGCACCCGGATGGTGAAGAGGAGGGGACATCAGAGTTGGCTTGTAAATGAAGAAACCCCTCACCAAACCTAGCAAAAACCCCTAAAAACAACGAGCCAACACAGAATTGACAGATCAAAGTGATGTCTAGATGTGAGGAACAGAATCCAGTATCCACTACGACCCTTTTTACACCTCACCCTAACCTAAAAGATGTCGGCTGGACTGAGGACCTCGAATGCCAAACCAAAAAAGCAAAAATTTCTTGATGGTCTTGTGAGGATGGAACCCCCCGGTTCTGCCGACAGACCAGTGGGCAAAGCTGCACTCTTCCTCCTCCCCTGTGCCATTCCTGGGAGCGGCGGTGTGTGTGTGTGACCTGTTGGTTCTCCCCGCCCGAGCTGATTTTTAATAAAGGCATTAAAAAGGACAAAGATCTCCTTCCCTATTTACTTCACTCAGGAGATTCCAGGATTCCATGTTTAAACCAAAGCTCCAGTTCTGCCTCCACAGAAGGTGCTCAGAGCAGCTGCCTTGTCTGAGCTTGCACCCTCAGCAGGATTAACCCAGGGATCCCATGGATAAAAATGACAGTGTAGCTCTGGCTAGAAAATTAAAATATCTAGTTCTCCATCCTCTGGAATTACTCTGGATGAGTTTTCAAGGGATTCTGCTTCACACAGAGTCCTGTCTTGTCCTATTTTGCATTTTCTACCTCTGCTGCAGGAGCTGGTATCAGCTTGCAAAGTAATTTTCCTTTTAACCAGCACCCTGTTCCATTTTCCCTGTAATTGTATAATTAACAACTTAATCCATCACCTTTATATCCTCCATCCATCACGGGTTAAGCTGAGCCCAGCCTTGCACAGGAGCCCTGCGAGGATCAGCCAGAGCTGATGGAGGGCAGATGAATTTCCAGCTGGGAGAGGAGGCTGCAGGTGGAGGTGGCTCCACCTGGAGCAGTGGAGCTGCCCGGGGCTGGTTCCTGCCCTTCATTACCCCGGAGATAATTGTACCCATTTCCAAACCGAGCCGAGTTCTCCTCTGTGGATGCCTGTCTCTATTCAAACAGAAAGTGGGGGAATTTAGGTGGATGTTCAGGAGAAATTCCTGCCGGGCATGGTGGGCAGGCCCTGGCAGTGCCCAAGGCCAGGCTGGACAGGGCTTGGAGCAGCCTGGGACAGTGGAAGGTGTCCCTGCCATGGCAGGGGTGGTGTTGGATGATTTTCATGTCCCTTCCACCCAAACCACTCTGTGATTCTGTGTTTCAGTCATTTTATTCCAAAGAGAAGTCCAATTTCTACCTGCTAAAATGAATCTGTTGACAAGACACTTCAGTGACCCTAATCCTGCCCTGTTGTGATATCAAGGCACGGATCTGGAGCTGTGATTAACCTGCTGCAGTGCCTGTGGTACCAAAGAAAAGGTAATAAACTCCTTTTCATCCTGTGCAGCTCAGCTGGATAAAAAATCACTCCCAGGCTGTCTGCTATCCCTGGGGAATATCCATTCCATCTTCACCCCCGGGAAGAGGAGCAGAGATGGGATTGGAGCTCTGCAACCCTGGGACAGGGAGCACACAGAGCATCACAGCTCCAGCACAGAGGGATGCTTATATACAAGGATTACATATACAGTGATTTATATGCAAGGATTCTGACCCTTCTATTAATGAGGCTGGTCTGTAATTATCAGATCATTTGCACTATCAGGCTGTCAAAACATTAATTACAGTCCCAGGGTGGTTTTGGCTCCATCTGTGCTGCTGTTCCCTTTTGCCCTCAGCAGGGCTGGAGTGTGACACCCACACCAAAGGTTGGGAGTTCAGCTCCTCCTGCTCTGCTCTCCTGTGGGAGCTCTGGGCCCTGCCCAGAGGAAATGAAGGAATGAAAGGCCAGAAGTGATTCTGGGACAGGAGGGGATGCAGAGGTTGGTAAATCACAGCTGTGGCAGGGCTGGCTCAGGGGGACAATTCCTCAGCCGCTGGGGCCTGGGGGAGGCTCCTGTTCCAGCCATGAATTGGGAGCTGGGATCTGTCCCTGGTCCCTTTGAGATCTGTCCATGACCCCTTTGGGATCCCCACACAAGCAGGGTCTGTTCCAGCCATGAACTGGGAGCTGGGATCTGTCCCTGGTCCCTTTGAGATCTGTCCATGACCCCTTTGGGATCCCCACACAAGCAGGGTCTGTTCCAGCCATGAACTGGGAGCTGGGATCTGTCCCTGGTCCCTCTGGGATCCCCACACAAGCAGGGTCTGTTCCAGCCATGAACTGGGAGCTGGGATCTGTCCCTGGTCCCTTTGGGATCTGTCCCTGATCCCTCTGGGATCCCCACACAAGCAGGGTCTGTTCCAGGTGTGAACTGGGATCTGTCCCTGATCCCTTTGGGATCCCCACACAAGCAGGGTCTGTTCCAGCCATGAACTGGGAGCTGGGATCTGTCCCTGGTCCCTCTGGGATCCCCACACAGTGGTGTCTCCAGGCTCCTGCCCCCCTCAGCTGCACAGGGAGCAGAGCAGAGGGCACTGGGAGATGCTCAGGGACTGTCCCTGATGTTCCAGGCAGGAGGCAAAGGAGCCTTTGCTGTGCTGGGACATTCCTGAAGGTCCTGGGTGGATCCTGCCCAGCCCATCAAAGGATTAAGAGCAGGGCAGAGGGTTTGAAGCAGTTCCCTGAGGCTCAGTTTAAAATCTATGGAAAAACCAGGCTCCTCTAGGCCTGACCTTGTCTGAGCTGGCTGTGACTGGGATAAATCTCCTTTGTTTTTATGCGTAGGAATCCAAGTGAGTTTTGTGTAGAGAGATTTGTGATTTTAGTGCTCAAATGGGGACAGAACCATTCCCTCCATGAGCCATTGAGACCCTTGGTCACCCTCCCTGAGCCCCCTGGGGCGGTCCTGTCTTTCCCAACCCAGCCCTTGGCCAGAGGACTGAGGATGGATTTTTCCCATGTTAGAAGTATCCCCATGCCTGGCTGGATGTGTCCCCCTCACCCTGCTCTGGTGGTTTCAGGATCACCTGACAGATCAGGAGAGCAGGAACAGCACGAGGGGAGCTCAGTTACCTGCCAGCACTCAAAGTATTCCTAAGTTCCCATCAATTTGCCCATTTAATGAAAGAACAGGGATCTCCAACTCTTCCAGATTTCTCCATCAGGTGATGCATGTGGGAATTCAGAACACGCTATTTTGGGAACCAAACTGCGCAATGCTTCCCATTAAAAAAAAAAAAATAGAGCAAGATGTGATTGTCTCCTTTATTTTAGAATGAGGAAAAATACCACCCAAAAGGCCTGGAACATGAACATTTGGGGATAAATGTGGATGTGACGCGTGTCTTGCTATATTGAGCCAGACACGAGGTGGCAACCGGGGCCATTTCAGCCCAAAGATGTTCAGTCCTCAGCCCCAGGGTCTGCCTGGCCCTGGAAGGGCGTCCCAAGGGCTCAGCCTGTCCTCTCCTGGAGTCCCTGCAGGGTTGGTGACCTGCAAGGTGGAGCTCAGCTCCTGTCCCTGCTGGCAGCAACCCAACTGCAGTGCGATGAAAAGGTTGGGTGCCACAGGGTAAAGAAGGATTTAAAGCTGGTGGAGAATGTTCAAAGGAGGGGCAGGAGGATGGGGAAGGGTCTCCAGGGGAAGCTGAGGATGAGATCACATGGAATGATGAGATCACATGGAATGCTCAGCTGGAGAAGAAGAAACTGAGGGGACACTCATTGGGGGCTGCTCCCATCTCTGCTGTGGGATAGGGACAGCACCCAGGGCACGGCTGGGGCTGGGCCAGGGCAGCTCAGGCTGAGCTCAGGGCAAGGTTCTTCCCCCAGAGGGTGCTGGCACTGCCCAGGCTGCCCAGGGAATGGGCACGGCCCCGAGGCTGCCAGAGCTCCAGGAGCCTTTGGGCAGCACTGCCAGGGATGGACAGGGTGGGGTTGTTGGGGGTCTGGGCAGGGACAGGGGCTGGATCAATGATCCCTGGGGTCCCTTCCAGCACAGGAGATTCCATGATTCTAAAACAATGTAGCTTGTTGCAGACATATTTTAAGAAAAAATCCTTTTGCCAGGATCTTTATTCTCCTGAGAAGCTGAGAAGCTTCAGCTTCTCCATGTTCTGCTGCTTTGGAATGTGATCTGGAGAATTGTTTACCCAGCATGTGAAATTGTTTTTACTTGATGACCAATGACAGCCACCTGTGTCGAGGCTGTGAGCAGTCACAAGATTTTATTATCATTCTTTTCTATTCCTTGCTAGCCTTCGGATGAAATTCTTTCTCCTATTCTATAGTACAGTTTTAATATATCATAATATAATTTTAATATTATATTTTAATATAATACTACTTTAATATAATATATAATTACTTTTAATATAATATATACCAGAAAATAATAAATCAGCCTTCTGAAATATGGAGTCAAGATTCTCATCTCTTCCCTCATCCTGGGACGCCTGTGAACACCACCACAGTAGCTGAAGGAAATGGGGATCCCTTCAAGGCTCAAGTTTACCCAGAGCTGGGCTGCTCACTGTTTCCAGAGGTATTTATTGCACAGATTATTTGAAATATGGAATCTGTTCCTCCACTTAGTGAGCAGCAGCTCATGGATTTGGGCACAAGAGTCCAGCAAGACCAGCTTGGAGAAATGAGAAGGAAATGCAATTCCAGCTGGCAGGAGCCCAGCCCTGCTGTGCAGCCAGACAGACTCGGGGTGTGCACAGGGCCCTGCCCGAGCGTGTTGGTAATGGAAACAAGAACAGAGTGTGATAAGGAGAAGCTGAGAAGGGATAAAAATGAGCCAGGGAAAGGGAGGCTTTTGTTATTTTGTCAAGGAACAAAAACTCGAGGAAGTGAGAAATCTCAGGGAGGAATAATAGCCATGGCACCAGACAAGCTAATAAATGTCTGATGAACAATGCAGCTCCAGCCAGGAGCAGACAGGAGATGGAGACTATTTTCAAGTCAAAACAAAAAAAAGCAGGACTAGAGGAATAAATAGTTACATTGGAGGGCAAAACTCTGGCAGCCACATGGAGCTCTGGAAGTGGAAAAGTTCCCCTATTATTTAAAGGAAATTGTTTGACATGTAATTTTACCTCTGAGGTAAAAGTGCTTTGGAGAAGCAAATCTAATTCCAGACAAATATCCCTGACTGCACAGAGAGTTAAACTGCCCTCGGAAGCAGATCCTGCCATGGCAAGACAGGAATTTTCCCTGGGCTGTCCTCAGTGTCCCCCATGGCACAGCTGTCACAGCCCAGGACACAACCACAGACATCTGAGGCCACCAAACACTCCAGAAGGAATTCAAATGCCCATTCTGCTCAATGCCTTGATTTTCCAGATGACACAGCCACAGCAGGAGCTGCTCAGGCATCTGGGTTCCCCTGGGAAGATTTTCCCCAGTGAGTCCAACTCATCCATGGGCAGATTTCTGCAGGATCTGCCAACCCAAACACTGCTCAGCTTTGCTGTGGCACTAGTGACCTATCCAGCACAGACTGGGATGCAGAACCAGCTGGGATCTTGCTGGAAAAGGTTTCCCAGAGCAGCTGGGGCTGACCCTGGATCCCTGGCAGTACCCAAGGCCAGGTTGGACAGGGCTTGGAGCAGCCTGGGACAGTGGAAGATGTCCCTGCCATGGCTGAATGATTTTTAACCTCCCTTCAAACCCAAACCATTCCATGATTCTGTGATATTTCCCACAACACCAGCACGTGGGAGAAATAGGAATTATTTCAAGCACAATTTTAAAAGGTGTACTCACACATAAAGCAGTTTTTCCACCAGGAAGCCACAATCCTTGAGGTGCTGTCACCCAAGAGGTCCCTGAGCACCAGAAAACCCCGGAGCAGGAGGGTGGCCAGTGCTCCCAGGGAACACAGGGACACCCAAAATGAGGAAGAAGGGATCTGGCACATTGCAAACCAAATGCAGGGCAGGATTCTACAGGTGGGGCCCAGCAGAGAAAGAAAAGGCAGGAAAAGTAATAGGTCCCAGTTCATCCCAGGAGAGCAGCTGCTCCATGAGGAGGAACTGAGGAGATTCATCTGGAATTCTCATATTCCTGTGGAAATGGGGCAGAGAGAGAAAATCAGGGATAGAGAGGGGCTGATGGGCTGGAAACTCCTGAGCGAAGATGTTCCTCACCTCCAGGCCTGGGCCCTGAGCCCCGTCCTGCAGGGCTGTGCTCCCAAACAAAAAATCCCTAGGCTGAATCTTAAAAAACCTGATTTAGATTGGGTTTTCTTTGGATTTTGGTTATTTTTTCTTTTTCTATTTTCTTTTTTTTTTGTCCCAGTGATTTCATTTCACCTCAAGTGTCCATAAATGAGTGGGCCAAGTCTGATTTCCTCCCCTAAATCCCCCTTCCCTGGATGATCCCTGTGCCCCATCCCTCTCCTCTGGCTGCAGGATGTTTTTCCCTGCTCCCTGCACCAAGGGCAGGACACCGATGGTGCCTCCAAGGCCTGACCTTCATGAGAGATTTAATTTGAGGGGTTTTTGGCAGCAGTGAGCCCATTTGGGGACACAGGATTGCCCTTTGCTCATGGAAGGTGCCACCAAGGCCTGGCCTTCATGAGAGATTTAATTTGGGGTTTTTTTGGAAGGACTGAGCCCATTTGGGGACAGAGGATTTCCCTTTGCTCAAAGAAGGTGCCACCAAGGCCTGGCCCTCATGAGCAATGGGATTTGGGTTTTTTTAGCAGGACTGAGCCCACCTGAGGACAGAGGATTTCCCTTTTCCCCAGCTGCACCAGCCACTGGGGCTGCTCTGCCATAAAACAGCCCCAGAACCAGAACCCAACCCCCTGAAGGCCCAAAATCTGCCCAAAGACCTGCAATGCATCAAAGGTCTGCTCTTGGAAACCAGGACTCGTGGGCACAGGCTGGATCAACCTGGCCACTGCATCAGGGTAAGAAAGATTTCCAAGCTATCCATTAAAAAGGCAGGACATGGGAAGTGCAGGACTTTTGAGCAATGGGGCTGCCAGGAGAGTCAGGGAGATAGTCCTGAGATTTATGAACAGAATGTGCTCCCCAACTCCTGCTACAGCTTTGGAACTTGTGGGAAGTCTTATTTATCAACCCCAGGGAAAGGACAAATGTAGGAACAGGCCATGACAGATAATAATTCAACGTGCTGGGTGAATCTCCAGCGAGTGGCATTTTTCATTTCACTCCTGTGTTTGCAGAGAACTTGGCACTGGTGTTGTTTTCATTTAATTTCTCTGTTTGTAAGAGCTCTGCCCATTCATTTTGGCTGGAATCTGATAAGCAAAGCGAAGGGAAGACAAGGCACATGTTGTTCTTGAGGCAGGGAAGCTGAAAAGAAAATAGATTTTTATTATCAACTCAAATATTGACTGGGTGTCGCGACAAGGGAGGGAGGGAGTGAGGGAGGAAAGG
The DNA here is from genome assembly GCF_028018845.1 of Melospiza georgiana. Taxonomy (NCBI): domain Eukaryota; kingdom Metazoa; phylum Chordata; class Aves; order Passeriformes; family Passerellidae; genus Melospiza; species Melospiza georgiana. The sequence continues at coordinate 13,317,005 of NC_080447.1, read as the reverse complement.
AAAACTTGCTCCAGAGGTAACCTCGGAAGAATCTAAGAATCCCAGGCTGTTTCTGGAAAGTCTTTATCTTCTGGCTTCTTGCTTTGATAAATAAAGGGTCAAACTGGGAAATGGACACTGCATTGTGCAAATGTCACTGGTGGGAGAGGGGAGATGCAGAGGCACAATCATGAAAAAGAGGGATGGTTTGAAGCTGAAGAAGGGGAAATTTAGTTTGGATTTTGGGAAGGAATTGTTCCTGGGAGGGTGGGCAGGCCCTGGCACAGGGTGCCCAGAGCAGCTGTGGCTGCCCCTGGATCCCTGGCAGTGCCCAAGGCCAGGCTGGACACTGGGGCTGGAGCAGCCTGGGATGGTGGGAGGTGTCCCTGAGAAGAGCTTTGAGGTCCCTCCCAACCCAAACCAAGCCATTCCAGTATTCCATGATTCTCTGTGATGCCACACACCGACAGGAGCCATCGCTCGTGGATGGAGCCCAAGGATGGTCAGGGTGGGTTAAATCTGGGACACAGCAGGACAGGGACACAGAGCAGTGCCAGGGCTGTCAGTGGTGGCACAGGGGTGTGGGTGTGGGTGGAAATGCAGTCACAGAACCACAGAATCATGGAGTCATGGAGTCATGGAATCATGGAGTTATGGAACCATGGAATCATGGAGTGATGGAATCATGGAGTCACAGAGTCATGGAGTCACAGAGTCATGGAATAATGGAACCAAAGAGTCATGGAGTCATGGAATCACGGAACCAAGGAACTATGGAATCATGGAATAATGGAGTCATGGAATAACAGAACCAAGGAATCATGGAACCATGGAGTCATGAAATAATGGAATAATGGAATCACGGAATCATGGAGTCATGGACTCCATGGGATCATGGAAATGTGGAGTCATGGAATGATGGAACCATGTAATAATGGAACCATAGAATAATGGAACCATGGAATCTTGTAATCATGAAACTAAGGAATCATGGAACAGTGGAGTCATGAAACCATGGGATCATGGAACTGTGGAGTCATGGAGTCATGAAATCATGGGATCATGGAATCATGGAACCACGGAGTCATGGAATACTAGAGTCCTGGAATCAAGGTTGGAAAAATCCTCTGAGCTCCTGCAGCCCAACCCTTCCCCCAGCACTGCCAAGGCCACCCTTGCCCCCCAGGTGCAAGGTCTGTGTAGGTCTTGGACACTTCCAGGAATGGTGGGGATTCCAACACTTCCCTGTGACGTGTGCAGGAGTAAGGAAATGGCCATGCAGCATTCCATGGCTCTGGAGAGTGCCAGGCAAGGTCATGGTTGCAGGAGTTGGGGTGTAAAGGCTGTTGGAGCTCAGAGGGACTGAGAGAAGGAGGCACTAAAGGGCTCCCTGCTTTCCTTCTTCCATCTTTCAATAAAAGAAAGGCACAGAAAAATAAATTTTCCTTCTGAGCCAGCCAGGAACAGCCGTGGAGTCCCTCCCCAGCTCTTCCTTCTTTTCAGAGTGACAAAAAACTGGGACAGAGGAGCTGCAGCCTGTCAGGCATTGCCAGATCCAGTTCTGGCTGATGCCTGACACAGATTCCACCAGGAATTCCCATCCAACCTCCTGGCTCGGACCTCCAGGGGCAGCCACGGGTGATTGGCAGGGCTGGGAATAAGGATGGGATGTGTGATGGAAAGGGAAGGGCCCTGCAGGCAGGAACTGGCTGAGAGAGACAGGCAGGGAGTGCAAAGAGACCTTGATGGGAGCATTCCCGCTGGGATAAAACACGGCCCATCCAGGTTATCCCATCCCTGTGGAACCACTCGTGGATCCTGCACAAAATTCAGGAGCTGCTCCTCTTTTGGGAGGTGGAAAATCACATCCAGTGGTTGGAACAATTCAGATTTGACACATGCAAAGCATATTTTCCACATTTCTAGTGGTGTGGGAGTGGGCAGTGGGATGGAGCAGCTTTCAGAAATGTCACTGGAGAAGGATTCCCTAATTTTCTTAGAGTGCAGGAGGTGAAAGAAAGCCCTGGCACACATCCAGATCACACACACTGGTTTCCTGTTGGGGACAGGTTCTTATTCCCATTTTTCTATCCAAGGCTGCCCCTAAAATAAGAGAGGGAGCTTAGAAATAAAGGGAGATTCCAAGGAAACAGAAATGGAAAAACATCTTAAAGCACAGACAAAATGAGGCAGAATGAGAGGAAAAAGGGGCTGGAAAAAGATTTGTCCCCTGCCACCACAAGCCCAAAACTGGTCCTGGCAGCCAGATCCTGGCAAAAGCCTGGAAGCTGGAAAAGGACAAAGCTCAAGGATGACTGAAATCAGCCCAGATTTTTGCTGTTTCACTGAAGTAATTAACATTAGTTTTTATCAGAAATATGTTTTCTGTGCATATTATTTAAAATATTGGGGCAGTTCCTTGTAAACTGAGGGATTTTTATTCTGTTTCCCAACCCCCCTTATTAAAAAAAAAAAAAAAAAGAAAGTTCTTCGAGCAAAAAAAAAAAGAAAAGCAAATGCTTTACAATTGACTTCAAAGCCATTTCCACTGGAAAAACATGGAAAAGGAACATTTTGCTGGAAGGGAATCAGCTGGGATTCCAGGCATAGACATGGGTTAAGGTGTGGAAGTACTTTTCTAAAACATTATTTTATTATTCCTTGCATTTTTCCTGTTTTTCCTAGCATAAAAAATGGCATTCAGGCTTTTCTTGGGACAAATATTTAGCTTTTTCCTGGTTAAAAGACAAAAATCCAGCTTTCTCTTGAACATCTGTACCCACCTTCTGGTTTTCAGCTCAAACTAGTCATCTGCAAAGGTGACATTCTTCTCTGCAGCAGAACCCAGGGACAAATCCACTCCTTTGGATAGGAACAAAGCTCTCTGGGAATGGCAAAAATCAGCCAGGAAATGTTCAATGGGAATTTCTCATCTGGGAAAGCCTTGGAGCAACGTGGTGTGGGTGATACTGGGATTATTTGTCACCAGCCAGGCACTGGGGTTTGGTTGGCTGAGAAACTCATCTCCTAAAACCTTGGAATGTTTAAATTCCCAGGAGTGGCTGGGATTTGACCCTGCCATGAGGACATTTTGCTTGGATATAGCAAAGTTGATCCCAAACTTTGCTGAAGTGGAGTTTAATTGAGTTTGGAGTGTGGTCTTGGTGCCAGCACAAATTAACTCACCCCAGGCTCCAGGAACATGGTTCTTCAAAAGTCCTGCATGATTTATGGAGCTCAGAGGAAAACTGGGAATAAAATGTGCCAGGTCATAAAGGGACAAATCAGCCTGTGGGGCTTTAGTGGCTCCTCCACATCCATAACTTCAGTTTTAACTGAACTCCATAATTCCATCCATAACCTCAGTTTTAACTGAATTCTATAACTTCAGTTTTCCTCCCAGATTTCCTCGGCCAGGCTGAGCCGGCTGGGATCTGCCCACAAGGATCCATTTGGCAGCTGCCAGGCACCATTCCCACCATCCTGGCAGTGCCATCTGGCTCATCCATGCCCTGGATCCCACATGGATCCCACTTGGAACTAGGCTAGCCCAAACCTCCCTTATCAATATGGAACACTCCAAATAACTGATAGAGGCAAAGCAATCAATAACAGCACCAAGAAGGGACAATGGAAAGATTTGGACAGGAACATCCAAGTTTTCTATGGTTTTTATGCTCCTGTCACCAGGGATGGAGGGGTCTGATCTCAGCACCCACTCCAGATATGAATGGAAAAACAGCCACAGGAGTGTGGGACTTCTTCCCAAGTTTCTGGAGCTGTACATGGATTTTTGGTGCAGGAAGAACCTCCCCTTTGCAAACCTTGGGAGCTTCACCACTGGAATAGAAACAAATCCAGGAGGGATCCATTTTGTTTGCCAGGAAAAGGCAATGTTGAACCCATGGTGGGGCATTCCCTGTGCCCCTGCTTTGGATAAACTTCCCAGCCATTCCCAATCCACACCAAGGAACCAAACAGATGGAGCTGGTCCCTCGTTAATCTTCCTCTGGATGTGCCTGGGGCTTGCCCTAATTGATTCTGAGCTGAGTTTCCATTCTCCAGGAGAGAAAAATAAAATCAAATTTCTAGGTTTAACTGCAGTCCATCAATTCCATTTCCAGGGGTTTTGGGGTTTGATTTCCTTGGACAATCCTGGCACTCTGAGTTTGGAGCAGGAGCAGAGTGCTGGAGTGACACTAGAGGTGTGCAGGGACACATCTGCACTCTGTACCCATCTACTCCAGGCTGAGGCTTTGGAAAAACAGGACTTTTATAAGTTATCCTTTAGAATCATGGAATTCTTCAGGCTGAAAAAGCCCTCTGTGATCACCAAATCCAACCACCAGTGTGTTCCCCACCAATCCCTGTCCCCAAGTGCCACATCCACAGGGGTTTTGGCTCTTCAGGAATGGGGACTCCACCACTGCCCTGGGTAGCCTTTCCAGGGCTTGACCACCTCTGGCCCCCAGATCAAAGCATTCCTTAGAGCACTGCAGGGCTTTCCCAAGGAGCTGAAGGAATGTTTTTGGACTTTGGGTTGTTCAAGTGTGCTGGAAATTGATTTGGAATGTAGGATTTTGGGGTTGTGAGGCTTCTTGTGGGTCCAAAGTTACTGCCATGGGAAATTCCCTGGAAAATAGGTGGGGAAGGAAGGAAAGGAAGGAAGGAGTTTTCTCCTTCTCCACTGCTTGTGCAGATTTTGGGAAGTTATCAAGGAATATCTCCAGGTTTCTCAGCCAGAACAAGCCCAGCTGGGGAGTCCAGTGGGTCCCAGTGAGTCCAATTCCATCCACTCTGCCCCTTCCTGCTGGAATCCCCATGGCATTCTGCTCTCACCATTGCTGCCAGGCAGAGCAGTGACCCCAGTGGGCAGCACTGGGAATACTGGGAGCACTCAGACAGGGGGAGAGAAAGCACAGCTCCAGCAGCAAAGCCTCCTCTGGCTCCACTCATCCCATTCTGGATGTTTGCCCAAGTTCCCAAGGTGCTGGGAGCTGGGAGAGGGAAATTCTACAAATGTTATTAAATAGGTTAGGATTTAAGAGGAGCTGGAGTTCTGAGTTAAAGCACAAATTTGGGATCAGGGCTCAGGAACATCCATTCAGCTGTTCCAAAACATAACTTTTGCTAATGTGGACAATAAAGCTTTCTTTAAAGTTCACATCTCTCTTCTTTTTCCTTAAATCTTCTTTTTTTCCCTCGGCCTCTGAACATAAAATCCAACCATTTGCTCCTTTGCTGTGCCCAATTTTTTGTAATAAATGTCATCCTATTCATGCAAGAATTTCTCTCTGTCCCTAATTCTTCATCAAGAGCAGCAATTCTCCTCCTAAATCATGATCTGGGAGCATTTACCAGGAGCCTTTCCTGATTTGCCTCCCAGATCTCATAATTCTGGGCAAAATTGGAAGTGCTGAGCAAGAATGAAGCGTTATCAAGTGAGAATCACACCATCCATAATCCCATTAGTCCAAACTGGATTAATTATTTGCAGGAAGTACTAAAAATGCACTCAGGGCTAAATGGGTCAGAGAATTTAATGGGTTAAGCAAATAGGGGATTTGTCACTGAGAAAAAGTTTAATAATAAACAGTTAATTGAACCCAAACTTGCTGAGGAGAGATCTTAATGTAAAGATTTTTTATAGTTTTATATAAACCACCATTAACTGAGTCCCTTGGAACTCCTGGCAGGACATCAGGAGAAGCAATGTGTGGGAGGTGACCTCCTGCAGAAGGGATGGCCAGGGAATGATCTGAGGAAGGGCACCAGGGATCCCAGGACTCTGTTCCCCCAGTGAGAGGGACAGTGTCTTGGTTTGGAAAGATAGGAGTCTGCTAAGGAAGGCAGGAGCCTCCCCTGAAATGGAGAATGCAAACCCTCCCCACCCCTCCGAATTGCTACAAATTTTAAATTAAGGGGCTCTCAGGCAAAAATATGGGAGCAGGAAATAACAGTTCTTTAATAGGGAAAAGAAAAAAATAAAAGGATAAAATAAACAATGCAGTACACTAGAACAACAGTGACAGAGTCAGAAGCCAACCTGGCACCCTGTGGGTCAGGGTGTTGGTGGCAGTGCCATTGGAATTGTGGCTCAGCCCTCCTGCAGTGTCAGGGGTGGTTCTGCTGGAGCAGGGATCCTGTAGAGAAGGATGGATTCTTCCTCTGAAGATCCAGTGGAAGGAGAGGCAGCTGCTGTTCCTCTGGGGAATCCAGTGGAGAAGCCGTGCTGGTGTCTCAAACCTCTGGATTATATCTGGGTAGGAATGCTTGGCTCCTCCCCCTGGGCTCACATCTCCCAATGGGATGCTGTAGTTCTTATCAGCCATGCAGTGACATTCAATAGCTGTTATCAGCAATGTCCCCTCCCGAGGGAGGTGTGAATGTGGTCACTCAAAGAGAGAGAGATAAGGCAAACTGCCCACTTGACAAAGGTAATCTGCCATACAGATGGTAATGGAAAACATCTTGCATTGCAGTCTTCAACAGACAGGAATATTGGGATACTGGCATTAATACAGTGGAGAACTCCGTGTGGGAGGCATCCACCTGGACAGCCACTTCCACGTGGGATTTGCAAACTATGGAGGAGACTCCTGAGCAGCCTGGGGGGCTCATGTGGCCCATTCCAATCCAGGCCAGCTCTGAGGTTCCCCCAAAGTGGGAAAACCTTTCTTCTGAGACATCAGAAGGAGCTGGGACCTGGGGGAATGGACTGCTGTCACTGATGGAACCATGGAATTATGGAATATTCTCAGCAGGAAGGAACCTACAGGGAACATCAAAGTCCAGCTTGGTCCTGCCCAAATCCCCCAACAGTCCCTCCCTGGGTATCCAAAGGCTCCTGGAGCTCTGGCAGCCTCGGGGCCGTGCCCATTCCCTGGGCAGCCTGGGCAGTGCCAGCACCCTCTGGGGGAAGAGCCTTGCCCTGAGCTCAGCCTGAGCTGCCCTGGCCCAGCCCCAGCCATGCCCTAGGTGCTGTCCCTGTCCCAGAGCAGAGATGGGAGCTGCCCTTGGGAGGAGCTGCAGCCCATGGTGAGCTCTGAGCTCAGCATCCTCTGCTCCAGCTCAACATTCCAAGCGCCGTCAGCCCCTCCAGACCCTCCCCCATCCCCATGTCTCTCCTTTGGTTTCTCTCCAGCAGCTTTAGATCCTTCTCTCCAGGTGGGGCTGTCCCAGCAGAGCAGGACAATCCCCCTGGTCCTGCTGCCCCCAGGACAGGAATGTCCCTCCTGCCTCCAGGGCCCTGCTGCCTCTACCCTCTCAGGTTTTGTTCCAGAGGATTTATGGTTCACACAAGGAGCTGGATTTGGCCCATCCCTGCTGCACATTCCACCCAATCCTGCCTCAAATCCCGAACCCCTCCCCATGGCTCCTCAGTTCCTCACCATGCACAGCTCAGCTCTCATCATCTCTCATTCCCAATGTTCTCTCCAGCTGCAAGTTGGAGTTGCCAGGTCTCCTGAGGGTGTCTTCCCTTTGCCCATCTCACCTTTCCTCAGCCTTACAGGTTCCCCTGGATCTCCCCTTCATTCCAGTTCCTTCCCATAAACTTTGACTCTTGCTAATTTCTGTTTCCACCAGTTGTATCTTTACCTACCCCGCATTTTTTTCTCCCAAAAAAGTGGAACTGCCCCTAAAACTTTCAGGACCAAGCAGCTGCTGTCATCCCAAAGTTCTCCTGCTGGATCCACTCCTCCTCCCTCATCCTGCTGGCCACAGCTTTGCTTTCCCACCTGGCTGCCCTCCACCATCTTCTTCCCCTCCTTCCTCACCAGCAGCCACTGGTATCAATAATGCTGAATTATGAATTGCCTTAATGCTATTAAATAATTTACTCATGATTTTAAATTCTTCCAGCAGCTTTTTGTCGACCAGTGCTTAGCCAAGGAATTTAGTTTGGAATTCCTGAATGTTCTGTACTGTATTAATTAAAACAAAATAGAAAAATAAACAAGAATGGAGAAGTTAATGGAATAACTTATGGTTGTTCTGTGGAAGGAATAACTCCCAACTGTCTGCAGTTAGAAAAGATGATTTAAAGTTTCATCTGGGAGAAATAATAGGATGTAATGGAATCCACGACAATAATCAGGGCCTTATCTCAAAATGCCAATCTTGCCTCATCAGCTATTCTGGGGAAGATGATTTTGTTATCAATAATGGAAGGAATTGGTCCCTCTCTTCAAGGCCTTGTTCATACCAGGCAGATTCTTCTCTGTCCAGTTATTCTGGATTCTCACCAAAAATAAATCCTGGGGCTAAAATGGAAACAATTCCTTTAACCATCAATGAACTGCAGCAGTGTCTTTGGGGCTGGGGACACGACGCTGCTCTGGCCTGGCTCCCCCAGCACCCCGAGGGAATGGGGGAGCAGAGGGAGCCCATCCCAGGGAAACCAGGATCTTCCCTCCAGAGCAAACCCCCACAGCCCCTTCCATGTAAAGAACTGCAGCCTGAAAGAAGAAAGTTCCTTTTTTTTTTGTCATTTAACCAAATCCCACCTAACCATGGCAGAAAAATCCTCATCCCAGTTTAGCCCTGCCTTTGAAAACTGACCCAGGCAGACATTGTGAATATTAATTCATTAAAATGAGGCACTTAATTGAATTGTTCCATATCCAGCTGTACCAATAGGATTTTGTCACAGTGACAGGTGATCCTCAGCCCCCTGGGGTGACCAGGAGCTGGCACTCAGGGATGTCCCATCCATGGCTCCTTTCTGTTAATTCCCACATGCTCATGGTGGTCAGGAGCTGGGAGGCTACAAGGACAATGTCACATCTGTGTTCCTGGTGGGGAAGAACCCTCCAGAGGCCTTTTAAAGTACATTTAGAGGTGCACAGAATCTCCTGAGCTGGAAGGGACCCACAGGGATCACTGATCCAGCTCCACACCCCCAACAACCCCACCCTGTCCATCCCTGGCAGTGCTGCCCAAAGGCTCCTGGAGCTCTGGCAGCCTCGGGGCCGTGCCCATTCCCTGGGCAGCCTGGGCAGTGCCAGCACCCTCTGGGGGAAGAACCTTGCCCTGAGCCCAGCCTGAGCTGCCCTGGCCCAGCCCCAGCCATGCCCTGGACCCCAGGGAGGTCAGTGCCTGCCCCAGTGCTGTAAATCCCAAAACTGCACCCAAACATCAGGAGAGCCTGCAGAGAATCCTGACCCCACAGATTTGGTGGGATCCTTTGTTTTAGGGATTTGGCAACAGCTTTTGATTCCTAAGAGGAGTTGGGTGTCCCAACACCTGCACCCAGCCTGTGCCCAGCTCCAGACACTACTCCAGGAGCTGCTCCCCCTTGGATCACAGTTCTGGGTGGAATCTTTCATTCCTATCCCCACAGTGACTCTTCTCAGAATCACTTTTGAGAGCTGGATTGTGACAAGCCAGGCTCAGGACTGTGGCCTTAGCAGACAGAAAATAATCACTGAAATAACTCTTCTCCCTGTGCCTCTTTACTCTGCTGGAATGATTCACTTCATTCCTGTCACCACTGATCAGCTCCAGCCAATGCAAATTCCAGCTGCAGGAGGAGACTCTATTTTCTCCTTGCTCCCTGAGATTCATCTTAGTGAGAAAAAGCTTCTGGAATTACACCTGCTTAATAAAAAATACCTGCCTGATGCCAGTGGAACGGTCTGACACAGGAATTCTTGGCAAGGGAAGGTGTCCAGTGACCTCTGGGGTTTCCTTATAACACTGCTCCAGACCCCTGGGGCAATTAATGTAGGACTACATTAATGTGGGGCAATTAATGTAGGACAGTTAATCTGAACCTGGATCTCATCTCTATAACTTGATTAGAAACTCTGCTGGTTCCTGTGAGCTGCCAGGACCCAAGGGTGGGGTTCAGGCGTCCCCAAGGGGGTGACTGTGCCCAGGGGAGACACAGTGGGGGCTTTGGGGGGGTTTTGAGCCATCCTAAAGGAGGGGTCTGAAACTGCTGATCCTAAAAATGCCTCTTTCCCTCCTGGATCTCCAGGCAATCCACAGGCTGGCTTGGCTGTGGATGTCCTTCCTTAGGTTAAATTAGGAGAAATGAATCCCATCCTGAGCACCCAAACTGAAAATGAATTTCTCTGTCACTATCCAATGAGAAATTCCCAATAAAATTCCCAATAAATTCCCTTTCTGTGTTGAATATTGATCAGCCCAGGCGTTGTTTTCCATCTCTTCCACCTTCCCTTCCCACACCTGAAGCATCTGGGAACAGGAGACCCAGCTCGTCACCTGGGACATGTCCTGATAGTCAGAATTACTGGGGGGATGTCACACCCTGTCCCTGTCACACCCCCCTGTCCCAGCTTGCTCTGTTGACAAATCCATGTCCTTTGCCCTGTGGCTTTTTTGGTTTGCTCAGCTGCTGATGTGGCAAAGCCAATTTTAGTGTTGGACTCCAAGGTCTTGGGGCTCTTCCCAAGCTGAAGAATTCCATGGATTCTCTGATTCCATGGATGCTCTTGAATCACTGCTGGGCTCTGTCCAGCCTGCCTGAACATCCCAGATGGAGAACTTTCCTTCTCCCCTTGGTTCATTACCCAACCCCATTGTTCCTGCCACTGGAAGGTTTTGATTTATAAAAACCTCATAAAGTTTTGCTAATTTTCAGCTGTTAAACCCCAGGAAATGACCCCAGTGTGAATGCACTGCAGGGAGTGACACTGACAATGCTGTGGTGTCACAAACACTGGGGTCAGCCTGAGATGGGAACACAGAGAAAAATCCCTGCAAGGAAAACAGTGAAGAGGACAGAGAATAGGGGAGTGGGAAAGGAGAAAGGAAGGGATGTGATAAAGAAATGCACTGAGGCATTTTGATTTATCAGATCAAATCTGTTTGTTCTCCTGTTTGCTGAAGCAGCTCATGAATTACGTTGGGCAAACAGACAAACTCAGTAACTAAAGGCACATTAGTTCCTTCAATTCTGTTTATGAATGTGGAGTGGGAGAGAAACATGATAGGAAAAGGAATGGATCTGGATAATTCTCTTTTTAAAATTAATAGCTGTGTATTTCTCTTTGCCTCATCCATCTCAGTGTGGCCTGTGCAGGGGCAGGATCCTTCCAACTGAGCTTCCACTGCCCTATCCCAGAGGAGCTACAGAATGTGTTCCCATGTGAGAACTTAGAACATTTTTTGGCAGTCTAGGATGGCCAGGACCCCTGCCAGGGGGCTCTGGGACCCTGGCACAGAGCCCAAAACACCTGTGTGTTTGATCATGACCCATGGCACAAATTACCAACCTTGGATGAAGATCAGCAAGCCACAACAGTTTAGGTAGAATAATAGTGAAGTTATCACAGGGTGGAAAAGAAGATTTTGGGGTTTATGGGGGTTCAGGAGGCAAGATGGAGGGAACTGGGCATGACCAGCCTTTCTCCTTCTTCTTCTTGGCCTCCATCTTCTGCTGTGATGGTGGCACTCACAGATTGGTTTAGAGTAGAAGCTCACTGTCTAACAGAGGTGATAGGTATTGGGAAGTGATTGTAAACATTGTACATGTAGTTTTTAGTATAAAGACACAACACTGCCCTGGGGGCAGGCAGAGTGCCTGGAACTGTCCTGCTGGATGGACCTTGGCAGGGCAGGAGAAAGAATTTTATAGATAAGATACAATAAATAACCTTGAGACCAAGAAATGAAGAGCCCTGACTCCTTCTTCAAGCGCCAGGCTGGGAAAAGAAACTTTTGAACTTTTCTCGGGGTCACTCTGACAAGCTAAAGATCCCAACACTCCCATAGAATGGGAACCTGAGACATGGAGGTGCCCAGGACTGTGTGTCTGTGGTGGATAGAGTTGGTGACAAGGCCCAAGGGTGCACCAGGACTCAGGATGGAGGCCAGCTCTGTTTAGTCCCTTTATTGATGACCTGGATGAGGGCATTGAGGGCTCCCTCAGCCACTCCTCAGCTGGCACCAAGCTGAGGGGAGCAGGGATGTGCTGCAGGGGAAAGGTCTGCAGAGGGTCTGGGCAGGATCCATGGACTGGGAGCCAGGGACTGAGGGGCAGCAAGGCCAAGTGCCAGCTCCTGCCCTGGGCTCACAACACCCCCAGGGAGGGCTCCAGGCCAGGACAGAGGGGCTGGGAAGTGCCCAGCAGGAAAGGCCCTGGGGGTGCTGTGACAGCGGCTGGACACGAGCCCAGGTGTGCCCAGAGGCCAAGGACAGCTGGGCTGTGTCGCCCTGGGGTGGCAGCAGGAGCAGGGCAGTGCCCGTGCCCTGAGCTGGCACTGCTGGGGCACCTCCAGGGCTGGGGCAGCTCTGGGATCCTCCTGACAGGAGAGACCTGGAGGGGCTGGAGCGTGTGCAGGGCAGGGAACGGAGCTGGGAAGGGGCTGGAGCCCCAGGAGAGGCTGAGGGAGCTGGGCAGGGGCTCAGCCTGGAGCAAAGGAGGCTCAGGGGGCCCTTGTGGCTCTGCACAGCTCCTGACAGGAGGGGACAGCCGGGGGGGTCGGGCTGTGCTCCAGGGAACAGGGACAGGAGCAGAGGGAACGGCCTCAGGCTGGGCCCCATCCCTGGCAGCGCCCAAGGCCAGGCTGGACGGGACTTGGAGCAGCCTGGGACAGTGGGAGGTGTCCCTGCCCATGACAGAGGTGGCACTTAATGGGCTCTCAGGTCCCTTCCCACCCAACCCATCCCATGGATCTGCCATGTCCTGGATGCTCAAAGGCCCTCACAGCAGGGCTGCTCCATCCCAGAGGCTCCCACGTGGGGTGAGGTGACAGCCAAGGGTGGTGGATTTGTTCCAAGGGTGGTGGATGTGTCCCTGCACACAAAGAATGGGGAAAAGGGGAGCGTTGGAGAATGGGGGAAAAACTTGGGATGAGCAAGGACACAGGGGAGAAGGAGGGAAAATGCAGAGCGGAGGGTGGAGTGGACCTGGAGAAGGCAGAGGAATTTTGTTTTGTGTGTGGGAGGATGAGTGATGGGCCCTGGTGTGGGAAAGCAAGGCCTGAATGCAGAGTTGAGCTGCAAACACAATAATGACACAAATTCTAGGGAAAACACAGTTTTTCATGTAAAACTGATGTTTCCTCATAAACCTTTATTTATCTGGAAAAATGAAGAGCAATCTCGGAGCCATGTAGGAGCATTTGTCACCTGAGAAGGTGCAGGCAGGAGAAGGGGCTGGTTATTCAGACAAATTATATTCAGATTATTAGTGAGCCCAAGCACTGTGGGAGTTCTACAACCCCAAACAAGCAGGAGCCTTCTCTGGTTTTAAAAATGAGCTCATCCTGAAGTCCCACAGAACTGCAGGGAAAAGAATTCCATCTCCTGGAATTCCTGTCAGGCTTTGTGTCCTGGTGGAAACAGGGATATATATTTATTTAACACAGAAAAGTATAGATGTGATTAAGAATTTAAGGAGGTTCTGTTGGCTTTTAAGCCATGGTTCTGATGGCTTTTAAGCCTCTATTTCTCAAGGGTGGACAGAGAAGTTGTCTTTAAAAACCAAGAGTAACATCCCTTTTCCACATCAATGCCTTTTCCAATTTTTTACATTTTCCCCAAGTTTTTGAGCTGCCCTTCAGCTCCCAGACAGGGAATTCCTGTCTCTGCTCCTACCTGTGACACAGGGGTCTGATGCTTCCTCCAAAAATGGAATCAAACCACAGAAATAACAGACAGAAAGAAAAAAATAAAAGTACAAAATCCTAATAGCATTACCTAAAACCATTCCCAAGGTCACAAAGTCAAGCAGTTAGAAATTAAGAGGTGTCAGATTTAAGCTGCCTGGAAAAATCTTCATTTTGCCCTGCTGTGTGTGTGCATTCTAATCCAGCCTTAAATATGGGATCATTCCTGCTCCTGAGGCAGATCCTGCTCGTTCCAGGCTTGGAACAGACTTGCTCCTGGAACAGCAGCTCTTCAATATTTCATTGGGTCTCATCGTTCAGTGTGTGGCTCCATGCATTATTTACTGCAGACAGCACTGAATACAGAATTATTAATTTCTTACCAGCTTTTTCTTTTGTGCTTCCCCACCCAACCTTCCTTCTTCCCCGAATTTAATGAATTTATCTGAACAATGCATCTGAGGGGGAATCAATGAAAAGCTTCCAGTTTATGGGTAGGGGGAAATGATGCATGCAAAAAGGATTAAAGCTAAAACAATCTGATTTTTGGGGCTGCATTTTGGCTCTCTGGCCTGGCTTTCTTCAGCACTGGCAGGTTTTTAGGGATCTCAGTTTCCAGAGCACGTTGGGCTGGGTGGGCTCTGCCTTGCAGAGGAAGGTGAGAGCCCCAGGGGATTTAAGGCAGGATTCACCTCCCTGAAAAGAGATATCAAACCCCGAGCTGATTATCCTGCCCTGAGCAGACTGCTGCTCTCCATGCAGAGTCAAGCAAATAAGGAGCCAGACAGCTCATTTTGGGTTGTCCCAGGTGAATCCTTTCTGTGGAATTAATGAGGGAAAAATCCCAAGGGCCTCTGCAGCCTTATTTGTGCAGAGCTGGGAGAGGGAGCAGAGGGAGGATGGGAATTCTGGAGTTGTGGTGGGGATTGGGGCTGGGAAGGGCCACACTCAGCTCCTGCCCCTGCTGCAGGACCCAGAGGATGCTCAGGGATCACAGAATCATGGGATTTTCCAAGCAGGAATGATCCTTTCCACAATGATTAGCGAGGACTGGCTCTGCCCAGGACGCCCCAACAGCCTCACCAAAAGTGTCCAAAGGCTTTTATGAAGGGCACATTATCAGTGCCCACCTTCTGGGGAAGTCACCTCCTGTTCTAAACATCTGCCACTCGCTTGGGTTCACCCAATTCTCCTGGAATTCTCCTCTGGAGACAACCTGCTCTTGCTCCACCAGGGAGTTTGTGTTGTTTTGGTGATGGAACAAGGTCCAATACACAGACAGTGGGAAATCCCTTCATAGGGCAGCTTCTGGGACTTCCCAGAGTGGCTGTTTTGTACAAAAAAAAAATGGCTGTTTTGTTAAAAAATGGCTGTTTTGGAATGAGGAATCCAAGGCTGAGCCCCTCAGCATTATTTAAGTTGATCCAGTGAGTGAGTCAGGCTAAAGCTCAGCTCAAGGGTTCTTCCCACAAAGTCAAAGGCTCTGGCAGGAGGAAATATTTTCAGCTGGAAGAAATATTTCCCTCCCAAGGAATTGACTTGTAATAAGACTCACTTACTATAAAGCTACATTTCTCTTTCCAGTGCAGTATTTCCATGGGATGTAAGTGGTTTATTCACCACTTGTGGTGGTGGAGGGGGGTTCTCACTCTCACCTCCAAGCTGTGCTGCACCAGGGATGAAATTCTTCAGCCATCACAAAATAGAGGGGGGGGCAAAAAAGAAAATTCAGGCTGAACTGAATCCTGAGAAATATTTTTGGATGTTTCAACCAAACAGAAAGAAATCTTCTGTAGCAGGAATGCTGGGAAGTTTATTCCCAGCAGCCACACTCAATTTGTTTCTGGGTTCATGTGGGTCTGCAGTATTTAATTCAAAATAAGCTCCCTTTAAACACTCAGATCCCAACTGGGATCCAACAAAAGGTGAAAAAGTCAAATTTCCCACTGGGCAGGAGCTGGAGGTGCTGCCAGGAGAAAAGGCAGTGGCAGATTTTAGGTGGAGCGATCCTGGTTCAGTCTGGCATGGAGAGGAGAGGAGAGGAGAGGAGAGGAGAGGAGAGGAGAGGAGAGGAGAGGAGAGGAGAGGAGAGGAGAGGAGAGGAGAGGAGAGGAGAGAGAGGAGAGGAGAGGAGAGGAGAGGAGAGGAGAGGAGAGGGAGAGGAGAGGAGAGGAGAGGAGAGGAGAGGAGAGGAGAGGAGAGGAGAGGAGAGGAGAGGAGAGGAGAGGAGAGGAGAGGAGAGGAGAGGAGAGGAGAGGAGAGGAGAGGAGAGGAGAGGAGAGGAGAGAGAGGAGAGGAGAGGAGAGGAGAGGAGAGGAGAGGAGAGGAGAGGAGAGGAGAGGAGAGGAGAGGAAGAGGAGAGGAGAGGAGAGGAGGAGAGGAGAGGAGAGGAGAGGAGAGGAGAGGAGAGGAGAGGAGAGGAGAGGAGAGGAGAGGAGAGAGAAGAGAAGAGAAGAGAAGAGAAGAGAAGAGAAGAGAAGAGAAGAGAAGAGAAGAGAAGAGAAGAGAAGAGAAGAGAAGAGAAGAGAAGAGAAGAGAAGAGAAGAGAAGAGAAGAGAAGAGAAGAGAAGAGAAGAGAAGAGAAGAGAAGAGAAGAGAAAAACCAGATCCAGGGAAAAAGTTCCAGTGGGGAAAGGAAAACAGAGAAACCAGTTTAGGTTAGGTTAAGGTTAGGAGTGTGGCTTTCCTGGGAACCTCCAGGAAGGTGGAGAGGGACAAGGGATGGAATGGCTTCAAAGGGACAAGGAGGAGGGGGCAGAGCAGCAGGAGGGAGGAAGGTAGGAAACGTCTGGGCACATGAGGCCTCCAAAGGCCCCCAAAAAAGACAAACTTCTCATTTTTTATGTCTTTAACACCAGGATCTTCATCTCTGTGAGAGCTCGGGGCACTCACCTGGAGAGGAGAAGGCTCCAGGGAGAGCTCAGAGCCCCTTGCAGGGCCTGAAGGGGCTCCAGGAGAGCTGGAGAGGGACTGGGGACAAGGGATGGAGGGACAGGACACAGGGAATGGCTCCCAGTGCCAGAGGGCAGGGATGGATGGGATATTGGGAATTGGGAATTGTTCCCTGGCAGGGTGGGCAGGCCCTGGCACAGGGTGCCCATCCTGGATCCCTGGCAGTGCCCAAGGCCAGGCTGGACATTGGGGCTGGAGCAGCCTGGGACAGTGGGAGGTGTCCCTGCCATGGCAGGGGTGGCACTGGGTGGGTTTCAATGTCCCTTCCCACCCAAAGCATTCCATGTGTCTGTGCTTCCATAGTCTTGTTTAAGCCCACACTCCCAGGAGGGAGCCAATGTCACACAGGGCCATTCCCCAGCTGTGGCATTTTCCAAGCACTGCCTGCTGGGATGAGCTGTGCCAGCATTCCTGGAACACAACTCTTTGATACCAAACACAGAACTTTGGGCCTGAAAGGACCACTGTGATATTTAAACTGATTTTATGGATGGAGATATTTTTGACCCTGTTAAGTGTGGAATGAGCCTGATCATTTGTGTTTAATCAAACATCCTGCAAACAACCTCTGGATTTTATTGGATGAGATGGGGTCTGCACTTGTGGCCCTTCAGGACCCTTTCCCATTTCTTGTACTTTTATTTTTAATTGGAATTTGCTCTGCTTCACCACCCAGTGCTGGTCACTTTGCTGGTGCTCCATGGAGCACATTCCCACGTCCTTCCCTCCGAGCCTGTTTACACATCACACAACAAATCGTTTTTCAGCCTTGTCTGGCTTTTTCTTGATAGCCAGAATGTATTGAATTCCTTCTGTGTTTCATAAAAACTCATTTCCCAAGCTTCCAAATAATTGTATTGCTGCTCACTCTTCTAGCTTCAATTTTTCACTTGACTAAATGCACTTTTCCAAGATTAATCCCATCATTGCCCCATGGGATGTAAAATAACCAACTAATCCCGGGTTTATCTATTTGCAGATCACCCCCCAGGCTTTTTATCCCTGGGCTTGGGAGATCCCATGAAAATCTTGGATTTTGAGGGGGAAAGAGGTGGAGTTTGTGTGCAGACAGCGAGAGGGTTGGCTCCTTTGGCAAAGGCTCCTCACACACCTCGTTGCTGATGCAGAAATTGACATTAATGGGACACTGGGTGCTTTGTCCTGCTTGTGTGGGGCTTGGCACAGGTTCTTGTCACGTTTGCCAGAAGTTTTGATGTCTCCTCCTGTACCTGGGGATATTTAATGATGAAATAAAACTAAATCTGCTTCTGGGAGACTCCAGGGCTGGGTTGGAGGCAGAAGTATCCCAGTCTCCCCAGGGAATCCCAGCCATGAACACCAGCAGCCTTTCCAGGGCTTTAATGGACAAATTCTATGGCATATTTATGTCTTGCTTTGGAAATTCTGCCTCATTAGGAGTTCTTGGGATAAAAGCAGACACTGATCCATCTTTAATGCTTCCACTAATGCTTTAATGGAAGCAGCAGGAGCTTCCATCGATCTGCTCTGGGGTCCTGGCAGGGGGATGCTGAAAGCAGAGGGGTTCAAGGGGCCAGCTCCTCCTGTCCTTGGTGTGCTCCTGTCCCACCTCCTTGACACACCATGGAGTGTTGTCCAGTACTCCAAAATAAGGGAAAAAATTCACTAGGAGAGTCCCAGCCATGATCACCAGTATCTTCTCCAGGGCTTTAAAGGACAATTTCTATGGGATATTTTATGTCTTGGTTTAGAAATCCTCCCTCATTAGGACCTCTTTACAGGGATGAGATGATCAGCAGGCACTGATCGATCTTTAATGACCCCAGGATTTAGAACAGGAGCTTCCATTGATCTGCTCTGGGGTCTGACAGGGGGAGGCTGAAAGCAGAGGTGGCTCAAGGGCCAATTCCTCCTGTCCCAGGTAACCATGAGCGGGGTCCTTGGTGTGCTCCTATCCCATACCCTTCACACTCCATGGAATGATGTCCAGTACTGCAAAACAAGGAAAAAACAGCCCCTGCCAGCTTGGGCTCCAGTAGGAAATGAGTGCAAGGGAGAGAGAGCAGTGGGTGATGTCCTGGGACCCCTCTGCAGATGGAAAACTTGGAAGCATCCTCATGGTCCTTATGTGAGAGCTGCACCCCACAGAGCAGGACCTGGGAGTGCCCAGAGTTACAATTTCAGGAAAGATCCCAACAAAGCAACGATTCTAGGAGCAACAAGTGCTCAGCTTTTATTTCCAAGTTGCTATTTGTGCTTTAAGTGCAGTTTTGTAAGATGTTGGGGGCCAAGTTTGCTGTTGAGTTTTTGTCCTGATTCCCAGCCTGAGTCCTAACCTGGGTCCTTCCCCCTCCCTGGGATGCACCGGAGGCTGGCCTTGGCTGTTGGGCAATTTCTCCATTACCTGGAGGACTCCGTTCTTTCCTTCCTTCCTTCCTTGGACAGGAAAATGACCAATTATTCCTGAGCTGGCCATTCCCCTCATGCTGAGGGTTTGTTGAGATCCATCCCACCTCTCTCCACCCTAATCCAGACACTTTCAGGATGCAGAATTCTGGTGTTTGTTGCTGTTTCTGGAACAAAACCTCACATATTTGTGAATCAGTTTAACCCCATCTGCTGCCCTTTTCTCTCTGTTTGGTCCAAGTCCTGTCCCACCTTTTTGGCAGAATAAAAGGAGAAAAGAGGAGCAGAACCTCACAGTGGGAGCAGAACCTGTGCCTTGGATGAGTTTGCTGCCTTTGGTTGTCACAAGGACTTCCAATATTTTTCCCTAATTTCATTCCCTCAGTGAATTCCAGTCACTTCCATTCTGTGAGCATTGATAATTTAATTCCCAGCCTGGTTTTATTCTGTTTTCAACATTTTTTTATCCATGTGAGGACCTTTACCCTCATTCCATGGCAGCTTCACTTCTTTAAGATCCTTTTTATTTTTCTTTTTTGGTGAAAGACTTTGCAGAATGCCTTTGGAAATGCAAGTCCTTTATCAGTGTCTTCCTTACCCCTGTGTCCATGGGCTGCTCCAAAGTGCCATTTCCCTTTACAGAACTCCCTGGGCTCTCCCCATTACCCTGTTTTATCCATGGATCCTCTTTCAGATCACAGTTATCTGGTGGGGATGTGCTGCCACTCCAGATTTCCCTGAACTTCACACTGGATGCTCTTTAAAAATGGGAACCGCATTGGTGATCTCACCTTGGCCTTGAGGCATTTTCACATTCCAGATTTCCCACCAGTTATTAAAGTGGCAATTCCCCAGTGGAATTCTCAGGTATCTGGGAGGACTATCCTTCCTCTGGGGGATTTGTGAATACCTTTGGATCTGCTCCAGGATCTCCTTCATTATGGGAATCATGCTTTGATGTGTCCCCTTCTATAAAAGGAGCAGGAGCGTCCCTGATCCCTTCCCTGCAATCATGGCATTAGTTTTTGGTGGGTACTTATTTCCCTAAATTTGGATGATCCTTTGGCATTTCCAGTGCCCATTTTGCCTCTGAATAGTCCTGCTGGCTTCTCTTGGCCCTTCCAAAGTCCTGGTGGTGAAATTTATTTGCTGAAAATCCCAGTGTGACCTCTGCTTTCTACACCACAAAGATTTTGTGACTGTTCTTTCATTTTACTCTCTTATTTCCATTCTTTTTATTTTATTATCAATTTCAAAACAAGAGACATAATAAGAAATAATTTCCATTTAATAATTTAGCACTCATTTTTGAATTTAAACCTATTTTTCTTTTCTTTCCCTGAAAGTTTACACTTCCTGATGACTTGGAACAGCTTTTCCAGGAACATTTCACTCAGGTGTGCCCTGGGTGCAGCCAGGTTAAGAATTTGTTTTCCTCTTGCTGTTGCTCTGATTTCCCCGTTCTATGTGTAATGGGAATTTCTGCCACCCACCCCAGGAAATAAACAGGGGAGGGAATGTTACCCACAGATATCAGTTCGTTGGTTCCTCTAATTCCATTGCCTGTAAAGCTGCCTGGGAACACCAAGGAAATGACCTCGTGCTTCTCACAGCAAGACAGGATTGTGCTGGGAAAGAATTAAGGCCTGCAATGTGTAGGAATAGCAAACAGATCCCTCTTTTCCCCGAGCCAAGAAAGCTGAACCAGCACTGCTGAACAAACTGGGTACAATCCACAAGTCCTTGTCTAATTCCAGTTCGGACATCAAGCCTTTGGAAATAAATCCTCTTTCCATTACAGGAGCTACGCTGCTACAAGCAGAGCAGGCAGGGCTACAGGAATATTTGTCAGGACAGCTCAGTTTGCTGTGTGTACAATCCAGAATATCCAGGGAACAAATAAATACAATCAGTGAGAACAAGGCAGCTCCTTCCCCTCCCCTCTGCCCTGTTCCAGCTTAAGGTGGGTCACAGAGAACTCCAATTCCATTTATTCCCCCAGGCTGACCCATAGCCTGCTTTACAAGCTTTCCTCCATTTTTTTCACCTCAAAATAATTTCAGTTTCTTGCCCCTACTGTACTATTTGGAAAGTCATTCCAGGATGTAATTCCATAGTGGTCTGCGGTTTTGGGTTTTTTCTGCCTTCCAGTGTAAATTTATTCATGGCCACTTTGACATTATTGGAGCATTATCCTCTAACTTAAATATTCTATTTTGTTGTTGTTGTTACTTACTCACCCAGTGTGTGCTGGATTAAGGGTTTTATTGAGCTAGAGATGAAGTAACTGAGAAGTGTTTTAAACATTTTTATTCTATTTTTAATCTTATAGAAAAAAAACCCCAACAAATATTTTAATTCACATTATTACAATAAAAAACTATTTCCTAATTACAATACATTAGAAACATTTCTTAATTTATTAACTTTTACTACACCATACTATAAATACCTTAAAGTTAATAATCTAAAATTACCCCTCATAAGTCTTACTACAATACATATTTTATAATTCTATTTCTCTAAAGAATCTAATCTTATTTATAAAACCATCTTTTAAAGCATATTTCTAATTCCATTTCTCTCTTAACAATATCTATCCTATTCTATAACATTTCTAAATCAACATTTCTTATATCAAAGTTTATATATAAATATATGCTATATAAACCATCTAATAAACTTGAAAAATTCTCTACAAATTCATTTCCCACAAGTGTATTTTAAAGAGCCACTGTATTGACTCCAAGACTTTATTTTCCTGGGTTAAATAATCTTGGGAACTTCTGAAGTCATTGCAGCCCGAGAGCTGCTCCTCTGCACTGGGATTTTCTCCTCTGGAAGTTCAAGAAGGGGCACTTGAGGTCTGGATTCACATCTACCCCACAGCCAATAATATAAATAATGACAATTCTATCCCAGTTCTCCATTATCCTGGAGCATCCTCCAGTCCTGCCTTAATGGCCCAGCCATGATTTGATATTTCTGTCAAAAAAGGACTTTATGTTATTTAATTAATTAATTGATTGACTTGTTTTCTCCTGAAGATCCGGAGTGATTGGTGGCAGAGAGACCCAGGGACAATCCGCTTCTAGGGATTTCACCTCTGGATGCAGGAGGGATGGAGGAGGTGCTTTTCCCTCTGTTTTGGGGTTTGCAGGGTGTGACATTCCCTCTTTTACTCCTGGGACACCCCAACCCCTTCCCAGCTCCAGCAAACTGAGGCTTGCATTCTGCTGCCAGAGGAATGGAGAAAAACACCTCAGTAATATCAGCAGTGGTTTACTATTGTAAATACAGGGATGGCCCCACAAAGGCAGGAATGGTGCATCTGACTCCATGTTCTCAGAAGGTTAATTTATTACTAGATTATACTATATTATATTAAATAATACTATACTATATTAAATTATACTATACTATACTATACTATACTATACTATACTATACTACAGAATACAGAAAGGATACTTACAGAATGCTAAAAAGATAATAATGAAAACTCGTGACTGCCTCCAGAGTCCTGACACAGCTTGGCCCTGATTGGCCAAAGAGTGAAAACAACTCCCAGCAGAATCCAATGGAACAATCACCTGTGGGTAAACAATCTCCAAACACATTCCACACCAGCACAACACAGCAGAAGCAAATGAGATAATTATTGTTTTCCTTTTCTCTTAGGCCTCTCTTGCTGCCTTTCAGCTTCCCAGGAGAAAAATCCTGGGTGAAGGGATTTTTTTCAGAGAATGTGAATGCCACAGCGTCCCACTTTGCTGCCTCAGACTGCAGCTCCTACTGCAGGTCCAGCGGGTCCAGCACAGCAGTGCTCAATGCTGGAGTCACTTCATTCAAGCCACGATAGCCCAGAGTCTTGGATTATGCCCTTTTCTGACCCAGAGATGGGGCAACTGAGATGTGTTATAAAAACTTTTATTCCATTTTCAGTCTAATGAGAAGGGTGAGACAATACAGATGTTATAATTCACACCATCACAATCAGAAGCCAACGATTTTCTAATTACAATACATTCTAAGCATTTCTTGGCCTATCAGCTTTTGCCACTGTCTTGGTTTAAACAGACAGGTGTTTGCTAAGGAAGGCAGGAGCCTCCCCTGAAATGGAAAACGCAAACTCCTTCCCTCTGAATTATTACAATTTTGAAATTAAGGGGCTCTCCGGCAAAGACATGGGAATAGGAATAACAGTTCTTTACTAGGAAAAAATAGTAAAAAGGAAAAAAAAAAAAGAAAAATGCAGTAATACACAGCAATACTGACAGAGTCAGAGCAGGCCCTGCCCCCTCCCATGGGGGCTCAGCCCTCCTGCAGTGCCAGCTGTGGCTCTGCTGCAGCAGGGATCCTGCACAAGGGGGGAGTTTTCCTCTGCAGCTCCAGGGCTGCTGCAGATGGGCCTGGGCTCCCTCTGGCCATGCAGGGCAGCAGAAAGCTGCTCCTCTGGCAGTGCAGGGGGCAAAGGCTGCTGTGCTGTGCCAGGCTGAGATTGGATCCAGGTAGGAATGCTTGGCTCCTCCCCTGGGCGGAGCATCTCCCCATGGGATGCTGGGATTGGATCAGCCCTGCAGGGACACTCAGTGGCCATGGACAGCAGAGATCTCCTGGAGGGAGGGTTGGCTGTGGGAGAGATAAAGAAAAAACTGCCCCAGGAACAGCAGAGAACTGCCCCAGCTCTGACAGATGGGGATAGAACACACAGCCCCAGCCACATCTTGCATTTCCAGCCTAAGACACCTTCCCAGCCCCATCCCAGCCCTTCCCAACCCTATCCCTGTCCTTCCTAGCCCATCTCAGCCCCATCCCAGCCCCTTCCTGGCTTCTTCACAGCCTGTTCAGGGACCCTGAACCTGTGCATATCTCTTGTCTCCCTGCCCTTGCTCCCAAAGATCTCCTGAGCTGTAAATCATTCCAACATTTCATTTATTGCCCTAAAGCTTCCAGGGAGCCCAGTGCCTGTCTGAAAGCCTGGGAATTCTCTGGGAGACAGCGTTTTCCATGGATGCCTTTGTGCCTTTGCACAAAGAGAGGGAGCGTGAGCTGTGCTTGCAGGAAAATGGGATTTTGATCCCACCTGCAAGGACAGCTTCTCTGGATTCCTCATTTCTGAAGCATTCATGGCCTTTTCTTTCTATTCCTGCCATCCCTTCCCTCCTGTCCTTCCCCTGCCCCTCCCTTCCCTGCCCGGGAATTATTGATGGGAATTCTGTAAATGGAGCTGTGCTGTTTCCAGCTAATAGAACTCCAATCACTGGCACTGCCCCATTAGAGAGGAAACCTCCCCCAGTAAATTACACCCAGGCCATAAATGGGAGCTGTTCGAGGGTTTTTATGGCTCCATAAAACCCTGGAAGTTTATTGCTGTTGAACAAACATAGAATCGGATTTTTAAAGCTGAATATGAGACCCCAAAAGGTCCAAAATATGCATTTCCCTTCAGATCCACTGTGGAAATTATGGAGTGCTTTAAGCCATTAATAAACCCAGAGCTTCTGCCTGGAAGATCTCCCAGCTGGGCCAAAACCATCAGGAAATATCAAAATTCAGTGGAACAAAGCAAAGTCTCCAGTTTAAAATTCCCTTTGTCTACAAAGAGGTCCTGTGAGAAATTTAATAAAGAGCTGAAAAGCAAAGATGGTTTGGACTTCTTAAATCCATCCTGTGAAAAATGAAAGTAAAAGGGTTTTTTTTTTTCTATTTCATGAAAAGCTGGCTGCTAAAATATGGCAAAAACAAACACAGTCAGGCCAAGCTGGAATACTTAACGTGGAGTTGTTGACCTGATTTCCCAGGAATTGTAAAACCATTGGAAAAAAAAAAAAATCTGATTTTCTAACGTTTGCAGAGATTCCTCTGAACTAAACTGAGCTGAGCTCTGAGCCCTGAGCTCTGCCCTGCAGGGATTAGTGGGACATCACTTGAGTGGAGGCAGGACAGGGAGTGGGATCAAAGCCCTGATCCAGGGTTGCTTTCTTCCTGCCCCTTACTGTTATTTTTACTTACTCCTTTCCCATTTGAATCCAGCCTGGGTCGAGTGAGCATGGAAATGTTGGAGCTGCTGCAGGGCTGTGTTCTTTGCTTCTTTTTTCCAGGGATATTCAGGGGCTGGGACACTGGGTTTGTTCTCCTGGCCCACGCAGTGCTGGGAGCAGGGAGAGCAGGGAAAAGCCTCAGGGAACATCGCTCAAGAGGGAAAGAAGGAATTTTGGGAATTGCCACCTTTCTTTGTCAGATTTTACTCTGGAGTCAGGGTGGCCTGGTTGGGCAGCTTGTTTGGGCAGGAAAAAGGCACATCCAGCCAGGGAATGATTTCTTCCCAGAGAAATTCTCCCAAAGCCTCGGTTGGGAGGGATGGAGGAAAGAAAGCGTGGGAAGGGCCCTTTTCTAGTGGCAGGAATGGAGCGGGGATTGGGACATCTCAGCCCTGCCCCTCATCCATTATTTCTCTCAGTTCTCAAGGGCAGGAGTGTATTGAATTTTCTGACCACAGGAATGTTCTGGAGCCTTCCCAAAAGTGGTGAGGATTGGGCAGAGCTAGAGTGGGATGGAGAGAAGGTGAGGGGAGCACGGGGGAATCTGTGGGGTGGGAAATACCAAGGGTTGTGTTGATGTCCTACATGGAACACAGAAACTTGGGAGCACAGGAGGCTCTAATTAGTCCCGGTGTGGTTAAAATTCAATATAATTTCTGCTGTTTCCTTTGGACAGAGCATTCTTCCTGGCTAAATGCTCATGTGGATTATGTATAGAGGGAATTCAAGTATTTTGAGATATTTTTAGGGATGTATGATGGTTCCTTGTGTTCTGGAAGGACATTTCCCTCTCTGTTGCCAGATATGTCTTGAGTAAACTCAGAGCTCCTGCAGGGCTCTGCCTGGATGTGTCAGCACCTGGAGGGTTCAAATCTTTCCCAAGATGAGAGAATTCCAACTTCCCAGTAGTGACAACAATCTGTAATCATGCAGGAGTAACTACAGCAAATAAACCACTGGGATGCTGGTGGGAAAAGAGGAACAAGAGGAAAAAATCCTGTATTTTTAGCTGAGGGAAATATGAGGGCTATCAGGAGGCAGTGATGGACTCCTCAATTTGAGCTGAGCTGCAAATTCATTTCAAGTGTGGCTGTCTCCAATGATTATCCTCAAATGACTCATGGAAGAGAAAGTCAATTTAATGAGTAGGAAAATGGAAAATTTATTCCAGCCTTGCCTTGCCTTGCCTTGCCTTGCCTTGCCTTCCCATGGCCTGGCAGAGGCCAGGAGGAGCTCCTTGGCCAGATATGTCCCCTCAGCCCTGTGCCCACGTGTGAGCCATGGAAATTTCCTTCCAGCAGATCCAGCTGGATGTGGGAAGCAGCTGGGGGACATTTAAAAGGCTCAGAGAATTGGGATTGTTCACCTGGAGAGGAGAAGGCTCCAGGGAGAGCTCAGAGCCACTTGCAGGGCCTGAAGGGGCTCCAGGAGAGCTGGAGAGGGGCTGGGGACAAGGGATGGAGGGACAGGAGACAGGGAATGGCTTCCCATGTGTTGGGGAAGATGAAACAGGAAAGCCTTATAAATATGATTGTCTGGCAAAAGATTTTGAGAATATGGAAACTATAAGTGAGATTGAAATGAAAGCAAGCTTTGAGATCCCTCAGTTACTGAACAACTGGAAAACAATGGCATGGCCAGCTGAAGGTGATCCCCTTTTGATGGAACAACACCCTCTGCTTGCAGACAGGCCCAAGGCTCAGAGCAGACCCTACAGCTTGGCAGAAGGGGCCCAAAGAGGAGTTTTTAGGGTTTAAAATGTAACACAGTGTGGTAATGTAATGATTCTTATAGGCTGTATGTAAATGCTATGGGATTTGTATCTTGTACTAGATTGGTTAGTGAGAATTAGAATATTCAACACAGAAGAAGATTTATGGTATTGGAATGAGAACTCTTATCCTCTCATCCTCTCTCTCTCTCTCATTCTCTTTCCCACTCTCTTTACTTCTCTCAGCCCTGCTCCAGCTGTGTTTGGCAGCTCCCAGCAGGGCCGTGCACCCAGGCCCTTTGTAATGAACCCCAAGTTCCTGACCTGGCCCCAGAGATCTCTGGTCTCCATCCATCCTGACCATGCTACCCCCCAACCCTCCTACACCCACTGCCAGAGGGCAGGGATGGATGGGATATTGGGAATTGGGAATTGTTCCCTGGCAGGGTGGGCAGGCCCTGGCACAGGGTGCCCAGAGCAGCTGGGGCTGCCCCTGGATCCCTGGCAGTGCCCAAGGCCAGGCTGGATGGCACTGGGACACCCTGGGACCGTGGGAGGTGTCCCTGCCCATGGGTGGCACTGGGTGTCCTGTAAGAGTCCTTCCATCCCAAACTGCTCTGGGATCCCATGGTCCTACACCCTGGGTGCTCTGCTTATCCCAGCTCCACCTGGCAGCTCCTAAATCACAATTTCAGAGTTTATGGATAATTTCTTTGCTGAAGAACCAGTTAAATTTTAGGAACATTGGGGTTTTTTTTATGTTTCCAGCACATTAAGGAACACACGTGGAGGCAGCTGCTCAGCCTAATGAACCCCACAGCAGGTGGGAAACAAAGGAGCCCCTACAAAAGGCAGGAGCAGGGCCCATGGACAGCTCTAAGTGCCTGGGGACGCTGGATCCAGACAATGCAGCCTTTTTTTGGCATTTCCCGTGGGGAAAAGGGGACAGGGTTGGAGTGAATGAGCCACGTGACTCCTAATTATGAAGGAGATGTTTTTGGAGGAGCAGATCTTTCCCTAAGGAAATGCTCTGAGCAGACAGGAAAGATGAGCTGCCCTTGCTCAGGGTGAGCAGCAAGGAGAGCCTGGGTCCCTCTGTGCCCTCTTGGGAGCTGAGCCGTGCCAGAGGCTCGGGGTGCAGGGAGCAAAGGCACAGCTGGATCAGGGAACGGGGGATTCAGTCAGGTTTGTGTGGAGAGCAATAAATACAAAAGGTAAAAGAACAAATGTTTGTTCTCCTGAAAGTAGGACAGGAGGAAGGGAGAGCTGGGAACAGCGCGGATGTGGAGCTGACTTTGGAAAGGATGAAACTCTTCAGTGCAGGCAGGGACTGAAAATACCCAGTGAGGAGCCCAGAGCAGGGATCCAGCTGATCCAGGCTGTCAGGATGCTGTGCAAGAGAAGGCACTGCCAGACCTTTCCTTTCTATATCCCAAAATCTGTTAGCAGCTCCAGAGCCACTGGGGGCTGAGCACATGGAATTATAACATGGATGAGCAGGAATGTTGGAGTAGAGCTTCCACTCCAAGCAGCTCCCCTCAAGGACAGGCTGGACGCCACTGGGATCACTGGGCAGGAAACTGGGAAACATTCCCTGCACTTCCAGGTGTGTTATCAGCTGTTCCTGGTGTTCCTGGTGTGGTATCACCTGTCCCAAGTGTGTTATCACCTGTTCCTGGTGTATTATCACATGTCCCTGGGGTGTTATCACCTGTTCCAGGTGTGTTATCATGTGTTCCCAGTGGGTTATCACCTGTTCCAGGTGTGTTATCACCTGTTCCTGCCACGTTATCACTTGTTCCAGGTGTGTTATCACCTGTTCCTGCCATGTTGTCACTTGTTCCAGGTGTGTTATCACCTGTTGCTGTGTGTTATCACCTGTTCCCAGTGTGTTATCACCTGTTCCTGCCGTGTTATCACCTGTTCCAATTTGTTATCAGCTGTTCCAGGTGTGTTATCACCTGTTCCCAGTGTGTTATCACCTGTTCCTGGTGTATTATCACATGTCCCTGGGGTGTTATCACCTGTTCCAGGTGTTTTATCACCTGTTCCTGCCATGTTATCATTTGTTCCAGGTGTGTTATCACCTGTTCCCAGTGTGTTATCACCTGTTCCAATTTGTTATCAGCTGTTCCAGGTGTGTTATCACCTGTTCCTGCCATGTTATCACCTGTTCCTGGTGTGCTATCACCCATTCCTGGTGTGTTATTACCTTTTCCCCATGTGTTATCACCCATTCCTGCTGCGTTATCACCTGGAGCAGCAGGGAATGGAGGGCAGGGCAGCAGCTCTGCAGGAATGGGATGCTCCTCACGTAAATGGGAATGAACAAGAGGGGCTTTGGGATTTGGCAGCTTCCAGCTGGAATCCAAGGCTATCACTTCCTCTCAAACCACAACAATTCCATGAAAGGATTTTAGGAACAGACCCACTTCCCCATGAGAGAGCTGAGCACTGGGGGAAGAGGGACTGGGGAGTCTCTGATTGCAGAGGTTGTTACACCTGGAAATTGGGAAGAGAGAGAAGCAGCCAAACAGTGAGAGAAAACACCACGGGAACTGAGGGCGTGAGTAAAAAATTCTCATTAGGAAGAAATCCTTCCCTGGGAGGGTGGTGAGCCCCTGAAAGTGCTGACAGGATGGGGAGGAACTGGGGACAAGGGATGGAGGGACAGGACACAGGGAATGGCTCCCAGTGCCAGAGGGCAGGGATGGATGGGATATTGGGAATTGGAAATTGTTCCCTGGTAGGGTGGGCAGGCCCTGGCACAGGGTGCCCAGAGCAGCTGGGGCTGCCCCTGGATCCCTGGCAGTGCCCAAGGCCAGGCTGGACACTGGGGCTGGGAGCAGCCTGGGACAGTGGGAGGTGTCCCTGCCATGGCACGGGGGGCACTGGATGGGCTCTGAGGTCCCTTCCCACCCAACCCATTCCAGGATTCTGTGATCAGCCACAGCTCTGAGCCTCTAATGAGCACCTGCTGTGCCTGGGGATTTGGGTCCAGCCTGGGAAAACACAGACTCTCCTCCTGAGCACAGAGAAATCATGGGAAAGCTCAGTTTTCCTGTCAGCTGAGGGTTTCTCCATGTGGATCAAGACTGCACCTGAACAAAGCTCCAGGAAATACAAGAGCACTCCCTGGATGTTATTTTATCTCCTGAGAAGAATTTACCTGCCAAACCCCTGCTTTAAAACCAGAACTGCATCCTCCCATTAAAGCACATCCCCAGTTTCACACACCAAATAATCCTCAGCAGGGAATGATCTGGGAATAATCAGGTAATGATGCTTTCTCCTGGGCATCCTGCTCCTCAGCACTGTGTCTCCCCCACTCTAATTTAGACATAAAATTGTTGTTAAAATATTTCTGATTAACACAAAGTCTGGATTTAAAGTGTCTGACCAGGGTGGGAGATCACAGACACAGAACATCTTTGCTTTGGTGGTCTCGTAAGAAATCCAACCAAGGGAGGCCTTGGAGATGTCTCAGGAGATACTGAAATATGCACCACACATTCCCAAAATCCAGACCCATCAAGATGGATTTCTTGGGAAGGGTTTTCCATCTGCCAGGCAGCCCCAGCAGTGCAGGTGCTCACTGTGACATTGCTGGGGGACTCAGAGCCTCTGGGAATTTCCTTTCCATCTCCTGGCACTCCAAGTTTTCAGCCTGAGAGTTCCCAGCCCCTCAAGGTCCCAAACCCACCTCACATCTCAGGTATGGGATGAATGTTTTGTATCTGAACCCTTGCCAGAGGAACAGGTTTTGGCTCAGAGGGTTTATCCATCATCTCCCAGCAGCAGCCAAGCTGAATAAACCAAATTTATCCTGGGGAGGAATTCAGAGCTGGATTACAAAATCCAGAACACACTGGGAGTCCTCAGATGCAGAGCTGGAGCCCCAGAGTGTAGGAAGGCTCAGTGGGGTCTCAGGGCTCCCCTGATCCCTGCAGAGAGCAGAGACCCCCCCAGAATCATCCAGCCCCACTTTTGGGATCAGCACAGGCAGGAGGGGCTGCTCTGGGAACACCTCTGCCTCCTCTGATGGTACACAGGGAATGCAGACAGCTCCAATGAGACATGGAGCCACGGGGGATGACTCCAGTTCCTATGGAAAAATCAATCTATTTATTGTATTTCCTAATAATTTATGACATGGTTCCCCCACCCTCTGCTCTCTGCATTAGAGGGCTTTGTCCTCTCCCTTCATTTCATGGAATTCACTCAAAAACCATAAATACAAAAAATCAGCATTATCCTTATGCTGATCCTTTGCAGATTTCTCTCCCCTGCTCCAGCACGGTGCAGATGGGCTCCTGTGGGAACACCCTTCCCTCCCCTGATGGTAGGCAGGAATGCAGACAGCTCCAGTCAGATATGGAGCGTTCTGCCAGAGGGGATGGATTCAGTTCCTATGGAAAAATCAATCTCTGACCTGAGGAGGGGAAATGGAGCGTGAGTCTGTTCCCCCTGGGTGCTGCAGGGATGGTTTGGGTGGGGATGAGCTGAGCCCTGAGCTCCCCAGGCTCTGCCTTTCCCTGAGCCTCATGGCACTGGGGTCACCCTTCCCTCAGCTCTCTCCCCAGTTATTGCATTTCGCAATCTTTTATGCCATGGTTCCCTCACTCTCTGCTCTCTGGATTATGTGGTTTCCAACTCTCTCTTTATTTCTCTGAATTCACTTAAAAAACAAAAAATATGAAAAATCAGCATGATCCTTATCCTGGTCTGTTGGGGAAGATGAAATAGGAAGCCTTATCAATATGATTGTCTGGCAAAAGATTTTGAGAATATGGAAACTGTAAGAGAGATGGAAATGAAAGCAAGCTTTGAGATACCTCAGTTACTGAACAACTGGAAAACAATGGCATGGCCAGCTGAAGGTGATCCCCTTTTGATGGAACAACACCCTCTGCTTGCAGACAGGCCCAAGGCTCAGAGCAGACCCTACAGCTTGGCAGAAGGGCCCAAAGAGGAGTTTTTAGGGTTTAAAATGTAACACAGTATGGTAATGTAATGATTCTTATAGGCTGTATGGAAATGCTATAGGATTTGTATCTTGTACTAGATTGGTTAGTGAGAATTGGAATATTCAACAGAGAAGAAGATTTATGGTATTGGAACGGGAACCTCACTCATCCTCTCATCCTCTCTCTCTCATCCTCTTTCCCACTCTCTTTACCTCTCTCAGCCCTGCCCCAGCTGTGTTTGGCAGCTCCCAGCAGGGCCCTGCACCCAGGCCCTTTGCAATGAACCCCAAGTTCCTGACCTGGCTCAGAGATCTCTGGTCTCCATCCATCCCCACCATCCTATCCCCAGGTGCTCCTACACCGACCCTTTGAGGATTTGCTGCCTTTACTCTGCTGCACAACCAGTGCCCTCCCTTTTCCACTAACCAGCCTTTCCTGAGACCCAGAATGTTCCTTAAAAACCCTGGCAGGTCAAACAGCAGGGCAGGATAAACATCACAGGTTACACATGAAAAAATGGAAATTTTAGGGACACCCCAGCATACCCAGGAGGTTGAGAGGGCAATGCTGCAGCTCTGAGCAGAGGGAAGGCTCAGCATGGAATGCCAGAGGCACAGCAGCACAGCTCTGTGCACACATTTAGAGATGTGTACAGGGACAGTGTCACCAGGGCTGGCCTGGGACATGTCCCTGAGGCCACGGGGATGCTCCAGGAGCTGACACCCCTTTGATGGCTCCATGGAAGGGTCACTGGTTCCTTGGGTGGGCTGGTGGCTTCTTGGGTGGGCTGGTGGCTTCTTTGGTGGGCTGGTGGCTTCTTTGATTGACTGGTGGCTCCTTGGGTGGACTGATTGCTCCTTTGATTGGCTGGTGGCTCCTTTGCTGGGGTGGTGGCTCCTTGGATGGCCTAGTGGCTCCTTTGGTAGGGTGGTGGCTCCTTTGGTGGAGTGGTGACTCCTTTGATTCATTGGTGGCTCCTTGGATGGGCTTGTGTTTCCTTGGATGGGCTCGTGGCTCCGTTGGTGGGGTGTTGGTCCTTTGATTGACTGGTGGCTCTTTTGTTGGGCTGGTGGCTCCTTTGCTGGGCTGGTGTCTCCTTTGGTGGGGTGTTGGTCCTTTGATTCATTGGTGGCTCCTTGGATTGAATGGTGTCTCCTTTGTTGGGCTGGTGTTTCCTTGGATGGGCCGGTGGCCTCTTAGATGGCCCGGTGGCACGTTCAGTGGCCAAGCACAGCTGACCCAGGAGGTTCTTTGAGCTCTCCCCACCCCTTTGTCTGAGTGGGCCCCTTTTGGGGGTGCAGCTGACTTTCTCCTGCCTAAGCCAGCAATTAACACCAAGTTTAATCTTAGCACAAAAGCACATTTTCCTTCCACCCTCAGCTCCCTTCTGTCACTTTTGGAGCCCCTGGCATTCCAGATCTCTTTTTTGTATTTTAAGAACTTTTTTTTAGCTGCTCCACACACACACACCCTGCCCCGAGCTACTGGAGGAGTTGAATCTTTCCCTTTGCTCCCGACAGAATCACGAATCCCTTCTGCCCCAGCCTCTCATCAGCCACCTTAAACCAGGCTTTGTGCTGCTTGGAACCTGCTTAACCTTTAATTCCTCCTTTTTAATCCCTTTACCTCATTCTCAGCTCAGACAGAGCTGTGAAAGATGGTGGGAAAGGTGGAAAGGGGCCCTTGGTGCCCTCTGAATTCCTCTCCCTGCTCTGCAGAGGGATCCTCTGGAGGGGTTTCTGATGGGAGTCATTAATGTTGCTCAGGCAGAAATGATGAGGGAGCTGCAGGAATTCATGTGGAAGGAGGAAGTCTATTTTTATCCCAAAATCTCTATTCCTCTGTGCCTAAACCAACTCCTGATCATTTATGGTCTTTAAGTGAAGGAGATCAGTCCTGGGAAAAAGAGACCTGAGGAAATTCTGGGAGAGCAAATCTTTGTGGAAATTTCTGCAAAGAGTTTGTGCAGAGCAGGGGTGGGGAATGAGTGGGGCTGGGAGAGGCTGCTCCATGTGGCCTTTTTGCTCTGGGACCTGAATGGAAAATCTGGAAGGGTTCAAGACCATGGCAAGAGAGACCTGGAGGGGCTGGAGCGTGTGCAGGGCAGGGAACGGAGCAGGGAAGGGGCTGGAGCCCCAGGAGAGGCTGAGGGAGCTGGGCAGGGGCTCAGCCTGGAGCAAAGGAGGCTCAGGGGGCCCTTGTGGCTCTGCACAGCTCCTGACAGGAGGGGACAGCCGGGGGGGTCGGGCTGTGCTCCAGGGAACAGGGACAGGAGCAGAGGGAACGGCCTCAGCTGGGCCAGGGCAGGGGCAGGGGGGATTTTGGGGAAATTCCTTCAATGGAAGCAGTGTCAGACATTGACACAGCTGCCCATGGCAGTGCTGGATTATCACCCATAGAACTGCTCAGAAACCCGTGGATGTGGCTCTTGGGGACAAGGGTCAGTGCTGAACATGGTGGTGCTGGGTCGAGGGTTGGACTTGTTGATCTTCCAGGTCTTTTCCAACCTTAAAAATCCCGTGATCCTATAGCTCCACTGATTTCCTATGGGACAGAGAAGAACAGATCCCACCTTCTAGGGCAGAGGAAGAGTTCAGGTTTTTCCCTCTTGGGAAAGGGAAAAGTTGAAAAAGTTGTGCCAGCGGAGTTATAGACTGGAGGGGTTTTTACTACATGGAAAAGGTTCCAACCCTTAAATACCCACCCTGCTCCCTCTCTTCATACACTGCTCCTCTCCTTTTTCCCTATGCTAAATTTCTCCCTTTTTCCACTTCTTCTTTGACCTTTCCACTTTTTCTCCTGCAGCAATTCCAAGTGCCAACCAAAACAGGTCCACACTCAAAAAACTGCTGCTTATTTAAAATCTCCAGGCCAAACAACCCCAGGGAAACCAGGCAGGGATCTGATCCCACAGCTCCACAACCTGATTCATTCCCAGAAACTTCTCAGTGCCTCTTTCCCCAGCTTTTGCCTGAAACGTGGGCAGCCCAAAGTACAATAATGTAACCCCCTGAATTATGTGTTTAATAGGCAGCAAGCAGCCAGGAGATGAAAAATCCAGGCATTGAATCAATAAATTATTAAATTTAAAAAGGCAACAAGACATCTTTGGCCAGGAAGAAGCAAAATCACCTTGCAGGCTTTTTACTGAAACCTCCTGGTGTGCTCACAACTTGCTGCCATCCTGCCTTGAATTGTTGTTTCAATTCTTGTTTTGCTTGTCACCCCTCTCAATTATTTGTAAAAAAGGACCTAAAATAGATTTATATTTCTCTGATTTTATTAGACAGTAAAAAAGAGAAAGCTGAGCCACAGCAGTTAAATAATTTATGACCTTTGCTAGCGGGGCAAGAAGACCTAAAATAAAAATAAAACTCATGTATTGAAAAGACAAGGGTTTGTGTCTTATTGTTTTTCTTGCCCACTGGTTTGGCTGGCAACAATTTGAAATAAATATTCAATATATGGAGAAGTTTCATCCCCATCTCACAGCTACTCATTATCATCAGGTTCTACCCAGCAATTCCTCCCAGAGCCATCAGGCTGGAGCTCATCTGTGCTTGGACTTCACGGTGATAAGGCAGAGATAAGGCAGAGCTAAAGCAGTGCTGGGTGCATGGAGAAGCATTTATTTTAAGTGGTGAATTCAAGCATTAAGCATGATGTCCTTTTCCATGCAGCTTTGAAATTCCATATGTTCCCCTCCAGTTCCTCCAGTATTGTCATTAACTCCCCTCAGGAAGGCTCCATGAAACAGCCTGAGCCCAGCACCTTCCTTGGACATCCTTGAGTGCTTCACGGAGGCTCTGAGCTGTTTGGGACACCAGCCTGGCCTGACAGTCCTCCAGGGGCTGAATTCCCAAATATTCCCAACCACAACACTTGGCTGCTCTTAGGAGCTGAGGGTATTTTCCATTTGGTGCCCAGAAATGATGTCGGGACCCAGGACATTCCTCTGGCTGCCCTGGGTGACTCCAGACCCTGGCAGGGGCTCAGAGACCTTGGCACGGAGTCACAAACACCTGTACCTTTGATTTTAGGCCATGGAAACAATTCCCAACTTTGTATTGATTTACAAACCACAAGAGCTTGAGTAGAATGATAGTGAATTTGTCACAGGGTGAAAAAGTAGAATTTTGGGGATTTAGAATGGGGGTTCAAGAGGCAAGATGGAGGAATCTGGGCATGTCCTGTCCTTCTTCTTGTCCTCCATCTTCTGCTGTGATTGTGGCACTTCTGGATTGGTTTAGAGTAGAGACAGACTGTCTAATATGGATGATAGGTACTGGAAAATTATTGCAAATAAAGTACAAAAAGTACTATATATAAAAGTATAAAAAGTTAACGCCACCCCAAGTGCAGGGACTGTGCCACAACCCAACCTGCTGGACAGATCTCAGCAGGTCAGAGAAGGAATGTAACAGATAAGAGAAAATAAACAGCCTTGAAAAGCAGAACCAACGGATCTCGACTTCTTTGGTCATGGGGCTGGGAAAAAAAAACACTTTCTAACACCTCGGGGTCTTCTCAAGCACAGAAACCCAAGAAAATGCCCAGGGCAAATTCCAGCTACCACAGGGCTTTTATTCCTGCTGGAGTTGTGAAGATACAACTACAAGTGAGAGGATGGAGT
This sequence comes from Melospiza georgiana, assembly GCF_028018845.1. Lineage (NCBI taxonomy): Eukaryota > Metazoa > Chordata > Aves > Passeriformes > Passerellidae > Melospiza > Melospiza georgiana. The sequence goes on along the minus strand of NC_080447.1, from coordinate 13,280,754 downwards.
GGCTTAAAACTGAAAAAGAGGAGGTTAAATGGGATATTGGGCAGGAATTGTTCCCTGGCAGGGTGGGCAGGCCCTGGCACAGGGTGCCCAGAGCAGCTGTGGCTGCCCCTGGATCCCTGGCAGTGCCCAAGGCCAGGCTGGACACTGTCAGCAATGAAGAGAGACAGGGAAGATTGATTTGGTGATCAGAATCCAAATTTATTGTGGACTACCAATGCTTATATACTGTTTTAGGAAGGCTAGTAATGTTTACTACAATGATTAGGTTAAAATCTCACACACAAACTTATGCATATAACAACATCTCTTGCTTGAAGAGTTTAATGCAATTTTCTTTTTCTGGTAAACCAGTCTGTGAATCTTCTCACAATCCTCAAAGTTATGTTCTTGTCAAAGCATCCTGTTATCAAATCTCTTATGTTAACCAGGTCCAAAGTCCATCATCTGCCTTGTGTCCCAATATCTCAACAACTCAATATCTCCCCCTTTTCTTTTCCACAAAAAACACTCCTTTAATGGCCTTATTAATTAATCTCTGCACACATTGAAAGGTATCATGATTAATACAATCATTATCAAAATTATCACATACATACCTATCCTAAAAATGATCTTTTAGTTAAAAAACTCCAGCCAATAAAAGGCTCGGCCTTGATCTTTATAAACTAAAAACATTTCTGATGGCAGCTGCATTAGAAAGGCCGCCAGAAGTATCAAAAGGTTTGATTCTTATACTTGGGATGATAGGGAGAAACATTTTTAGATTGATTCCTTCCCATGGGCAGGGCTTGGAGCACCCTGGGATGGTGGAACGTGTCCCTGCCCATGGCAGGGGTGGGATGGGATGGGCTGTAGGATCCCTTCCCACCCACACCACTCAATGATTCCGTGACTCCATGCCATGGATCTACCTGGTGACCTCCTCTGCCAGCCATGGTGGGCAGCACCAGAAGGAATAAACATCCAGAATAAGGAAATTTTCGATCCTGAGCTTCCAGACTCCCCCTTTGCTGTCCACAGGGCTCCGTGGCTGATTTAATTTCTGAATAGAAATAATTTATTCCCCCTAAACAAACATTGTGCCTCTCAGTCTTGTTGACATCTCTGCTGTTCCAACTCCCCTTGAGAAGTTCCCAGTCTTTGTCGTGTCTTGGAGCAATGAGTTCCACAGTTAATTATCTGTTGGAAAAACCAATTACAATTAAACAAACAAAATCCAGGCCCCGCTTCTGCCCAATCTTCTTCATTAGTCTTGTCTTGATAAATGTCAATAAAGTTTAATTCTGAACAAGCAGAGTCAAGATTCTGAGCACACCCAATTGTCCTCCAGTTTTTTTTAGGATGATGTTCCCAGATTTCATCTCCACTAAAACCTCGTTGCTGTTTCCCAAGTCTCCATTCATCCTTTTGCTGTTCCTGCAGCCCCCTCTATTCTTATCCCACCTTTTGGAAGTTCCCTTTCCAGCAGGGTCCAAGTTGAGGTTGCCTTGTTAGGAGATTGTCATTGTCAAAGCACTCTTATCTTTGGGATTTTGGTTTTTTAGGCCACAACTTCCTGTGCCACCAAAAAGATGGCCCAGATTGTGGGATAGGATCTGAAAGGAGCCTCAGGGGATCATTTAATCCAGCATTGGAACTGAATCACAGCCAGGGATCAACTCTTAACAAATGGATTAATAAGGATCTCTCCGGCAGTTGTCCCCATTTGGTTGTCCCTCGTCTGTCCCTGTGCTTCACTCTCTTGATAGGCTGAAGGTTTCTCCTTATTTTATTACTGAAATATCTTCTATTGTTCATTTTTATCTGTTTCACCCTACACAAGGCGCAGATCAAGCTGTTATTTTTCTCTAAGTATATTTACGTTGTGAGACACTGGAATGTTTCCCTTCACTTCCTTTTTTTTTTGAGGGGAAAATTTACCAAATCCTTTTTTCCTGGTTGTCCTCCAAGATCCCAGCATAACATTAAAGTCCACTCCACTGACAAGAAAAGCCCTGGGACCAAGCTGATGACTTTCCATCTGTTAATGCCTCCTGCTGCTGCTGCACTCCAAGCTCAGTTCAGGCTTCTGGCTGCTCTTCATCTTCTCCTCCTGGGGAACTGGAGAGACAGGACACAGGAATGGCTTCAGGCTGAAGAGAACAGCTTTAGATGGGACCTCCTTCCACCTTCCAGCTCCTGGCTCCATGCTGAGCCCAGTGGGAGCTGGACACTGATCCAGGAATGGTGGCAGAAATGGGGATGGGGATTGTGGGACCTGGGCAAGGCCCTGAGAGAGCTGGGATTGTCCCGTCTGCAAGAGAAGCTTTGAGGTGACCTAATTGTGGCCTTCCAGGACCTGAAAGGAAAGATGGAGAGGGAACTTGGACCAGGGATGGAGGGACAGGACACAGGGAATGGCTTCCCTGTGGTTCTGAGCTGTGTTAATAAGTCTTTGAGGAATTTTTGTGGAATAGTGTTGTGGTGTGTGATTGATTGGTTGAGAGGTGGAGTTATGGGGGTTGTTGACATGGTTGTGGGGAGTAATGGGTTTGGGAAATTTGGTGTGGAGTTTGGGTGGTTTGTTGGTGTTTGAGAGGGTGTGGGTAGGGGAGGGAGATCCTGCCCATCCAGAGGGCAGGGATGGATGGGATATTGGGAATTGGGAATTGTTCCCTGGCAGGGTGGGCAGGCCCTGGCACAGGGTGCCCAGAGCAGCTGGGGCTGCCCCTGGATCCCTGGCAGTGCCCAAGGCCAGGCTGGACATTGGGGCTGGGAGCAGCCTGGGACAGTGGGAGGTGTCCCTGCCCATGGCTGGGGTGGCACTGGGTTGGGCTCTAAGGTCTCTCCAAACCCAACCCCTGATTCTGAGATTATCCTTTACAAAGGCACATTTTGAGTTTGTGTCTGACTCTGACTCTAAGTTTGACTGCACTGCACAAACTCTTCCCCATTTTCCCCATCTGATTCCTCCTTGCCCCAGAAGGATGTGCACCAATCCTGGCTCCAGCAGTGGGGTTTCTGCTGCCTGCTCCTGGCAGCCCCTTTGTTTCCCCCTCTGCAGATTGCTTTCCCTGCACAGAGGCTGAGGGGCTGCTCATGGGGCTGGGCTGTTGGGGGAGATGAAACAGGAAAGCTTTACAAATATGATTGCTTGGTAAAAGATTTTGAGAATATGGAAACTATAAGAGAGATGGAAATGAAAGCAAGCTTTGAGATCTCCCAGTTACTGAACAACTGGAAAACAATGGCATGGCCAGCTGAAGGTGATCCCCTTTTGATGGAACAACACCCTCTGCTTGCAGACAGGCCCAAGGGTCAGAGCAGACCCTGCAGCTTGGCAGAAGGGCCCAAAGAGGAGTTTTTAGGGTTTAAAATGTAACACAGTGTGGTAATGTAATGATTCTTATAGGCTGTATGTAAATGCTCTAGGATTTGTATCTTGTACTAGATTGGTTAGTGAGAATCAAAATATTCAACACAAAAGATGATTTATTGTATTGTAACAAGAACTTTGCTCACTTACTCTCAATACTCTTACCTCTTGTCCCTTAGCTCTTGCCTTTTACTCACTTACCCTCTTACTCTCTTACCCTTTTACTCTCTCACCCTCTCATCCTCTCTGCCCCTCTCTTCTCTCAGCCCTGCCCCAGCTGTGTTTGGCAGCTCCCAGCAGGGCCCTGCACCCAGGCCCTTTGCAATGAACCCCAAGTTCCTGACCTGGCTCAGAGATCTCTGGTCTCCGTCCATCCCCACCGTCCTACCCCCCATGAATCCTACAGGACCCTCCTCACTCTTTACAAATAAAGGAGAGGAATTTTCCTGGGAGTTGGCCCAGATGCAGCCCCATGAACAGTGAGCAGCGCTACTCAGAGGGCAGCACACTCATCCCAAGGCAGGAAGGGGCAGGTTGGAGGTGAGGAGAGGGAGAGAAAATTCTCAAAGCAGCTCTGCTGACAAGAGGAGGCCTCACCTGCCTGGATCCCAACAAACAGAGCTGTTTGCCTTCATCTCTCTGGAATTTGATTGCATTTATTCCAGGTCATGCCTCCAATTCATCAGGATCATGTTCAGTTCAGATTTCATCCTCCAGAGCACTTTGAAAACTTCCAAGTGTTTTTGCTTCAGAACCCTGAACAATTCCTGCTCTCTCCCTTCTGAACAACTGAGAGAGGCTGGGAGTGAGCTCCATGGAAAGATGAGGAGACACCAGAGGTGACAGAAGCAAAAAGAGCTGTGCAATTCACATTTTTGTGGGCAATTTGGGCACATTAACGAGGTGCTGAGGTTGTCAGTCACCTACCAGAGCACACAGGACACGCTTTAGGCTGAGATTTAAAGGCCTCCAGCCAGGAACAGGGCGACAGGTGGCAGCTCAGGGTGACAGAGGTGTCCCCAAAGGTGTAGGACGCAAGGGTGAGGCAGCTGCACCTCTGGAGGTCTGGAGGGAATGTGTCAGGTGTGACTTTTCCCACACAACTCCTGCAGCTCTTTCCCAGGCCCATTCTTCCAGGAAATCCATTTGCTTAAGAGCAAAGGAAGAAAATCTGATGGATTATCTAAGAGTTATCCCAGGGATGGAGCAGCTGGGAACAATGGCCAAAGAAGAGTCCATTGTGAGTGAACTTCATGGGGTCAAAATAAACATTTCCTTGCAGCTGGATACAAATTCCATCGTGTTTTGTGATCATTTCACCCTTCAGCTTTGCTGTTCCCAAATCTAAGACTTTTATGGGGTCAAAATAAACATTTCCTTGCAGCTGGATGCAAATCCCATTGTGTTTGTGCTAATTTCATTCACCAGCTTTTCTGTTCCCAAATCCGGGAGCTATTCCCCTGAACATTCCCTGGTGTCAGATGTGTTTTCTGGGCTCAAAGCCCCTCCCATTATTGATGTTGCTGCTGCTGGAATGCTGGAAAATCCCTGCCCAGGGATGGCCATGAGGAGGGGGCAGAGCCTTTGGGGTGAGGAGGAGCATTTTGCCGATCTCTGGAAGCTCAGCATGAGGTCAGGGGGGATAATTGTGAGCTCTGGGTTGATAATTGCAAGGTTTGGGTTGATAACTGTGAGGTCTGGGCAGGGAAGGAGAACAAATCCACCCTGTGTTCCAAGATGGATCCCATCAGGATCTATCTCACCTGTCCAGAGACTGCCTGCAGTTCAAGATTTGTGGGAATTTTGCTACCTTCTACCTCCAAAGCTTGACACCAAAGCTGCTTGTCAGAACTCAGCACATCCCTCTGGGTGTCCAGAGTTGTTGGGACCCCTGCCAGGGGGCTCAGAGACCCTGGCACACAGCCCAGAACACCTGTGGGTTTGATTGTGACCCGTGGAGGAAATTCCCAGCTTTGTATGAAGACCTGAAAGCCACAGAAGTTTAAGTAGTGTAATAACAAAATTATCACTAGGTGAAAAAGTAGATTTTGGGGTTTTTAGAACAGGGGTTTTGGGGACAAGATGGAGGGACTTGGGTGTGTCCAGCCTTTCTTCTTCTTCTTCTCTACCTCCATCTTCTGCTGTGATGTTGGCACTTAGAGATTGGTTTAGAATAGAAACTCACTGTCTAACACAGGTGATAGATATTGGAAAGTGATTGTAAACATGTTATATGTATTTTGTAGTATAAAGAGATAACAAAGCCCTGGGGGCAGGCAGAGTGCCTGGAACTGTCCTACTGGACAGACCTCGGCAGGGCAGGAGAAAAATTTTTCTAGATAAGATACAATAAACAACTCTGAGACTGAGAACTGAAGAGCTCCAACTCATTCTTTGAACGTGAGGGCTGAAACAGAGACTGCTCACATGTCTCAGGGCTGCAATAAACTGCAAACTCCCGAGAGCTGCTGACCACAGAAAGGGCCCTGTGTGCCACCACCCCCAGCGGGGCTGGAAATCACCCAGGGCTCTGCCCAGGTGGGGTTTTCAGGGATGTTCATCCCCCAGAGCAGCTCAGATTTCCCAGATTTGCAGCTCTGCCATGTGGGACAATGTCAGAGCCAGGGAAAATCCCATCTGGCCCTGTCCCCACCGACCAGAGCAGTTCTCCTGCCAAGGAGAGGAAATGAGGCTGTTCCCCAATCCAGGTGGGCTCTTACCTCATTACCTCATTATCCCCCAGGTGCCTATTAAGCACTGCTTATTCCAGTGGTCTTCCAGGTGCTGAGCTTGGACTGACCTGTCTGGATTTCCTAGCTCCCCAGTTATTCCTTTTCAATTGCAAATGTTGTAGTTATATGTAGTTACTCTTCCAGGATTTCCCTCTTCCTCCCTGTTCTCTACCAGGCAAATGTTGAGGATTCAGCTCCTATTTTCTCCCTGCCTCTCCTCAAATTAATTGCATCAATAAAGATGCTAAAAGATAAAATTCCCTTTTTAAATGAGGGATGCACAGAATCCTTAAGCTTCCTCTATTTCATTCATTATTTACTCTGTGTGGGATTATCCAAGGATTTATTTCATTTTCCTATTCATATAGGTTAATAAATCCATGGATTTATTTCATTTTCCAGCTCCATTTCATTTCAGACCTTCTGATAATTTATTTTCCCATTTACATGCCATTCATGATTTGATTCCTTTCTTGTTCCCAAGTAATTCCCCAATGCAGCTCCAGGTTTTTTCTATACCAATTATTTATTTTTCTCTTGGTCTTTTAACAGCCCGTCTTTGTAAGCTTTTGGGTCCCTTCCCTTCCCTTCCCTTCCCTTCCCTTCCCTTCCCTTCCCTTCCCTTCCCTTCCCTTCCCTTCCCTTCCCTTCCCTTCCCTTCCCTTCCCTTCCCTTCCCTTCCCTTCCCTTCCCTTCCCTTCCCTTCCCTTCCCTTCCCTTCCCTTCCCCCATTTTTAGCTTGCACCCTTTTTCCATGAAATAATTCACCAAATTTCTGGAGTTTCCATCCTTGGAGCTCCCACTCCCAGGTATCGTTTAAAGAATTAAGCACATTATTAATATTATAATAATTCCCTGTGGTGAGATCCTGAATCCTCCATAAGAATCTAAAATTTCAGTTCCTCTCCACTGCTTGTTCTGCCAAAGTGTGCAAGACAAGCTGCAGGATTTTCCTGAGGAGATTCCAAGGATTCTGGGAAACCTCAATGGCCAAATTTTTTTCTTCAGGTTATGTTCATGTAAAACCTTGAATGTTTTTTCCAGTTATCCATGGGATGCAGCGTGACCTCCACAAAGAGCACATTGGGAATTACCACTACTGACTCTGGAAACCTTGGAGATCTTGGGAAGCTCCTCTTGCCTTTTGTTTCTTTCCAACTGTTTTGGGATGTGCACATGGGCAGAATGTGACTGTAGAAAACCCATCATCCTCCTAAGAGGGAAAACATTCCTAGCTCCAGGAACTGCTGCTTTTCATCCCTCTGGAATAAATGTCCCAATCTTCACTTACCACATTTATTCTGGAGGCATCCATGGGCTTTTCCTGCCTCCTGCTCCAAGGGCTGCCCACACCTTTCATTTTGTGCCATCAACCCAACTGTGTTGGTCACTTTGTCACCCCAGCAGCAAAATTCCTCATTATCTAATTAACTGTAAGGGCTGCCCACACCTTTCATTTTGTGCCATCAACCCAACTGTGGTGGTCACTTTGTCACCCCAGCAGCAAAATTCCTCATTATCTAATTAACTGTAAAGGCAACAAAATCCTGTCTCAGAGGGCAGAAAATCCCACCAAATTGTCCCTAAACCAGCTTTCCCAGAGACTTTTCCTTCTGCTTTTGGGGCTTGATCCAGTGCCGGTGGATCCTTCCAGCATCCAACAGCTCTGAGGGCTTTGGGCTTCTTCACACAGAGGTGACTTTTGCAGCAGGATGAGGAGCACTTTTCCTGGGATAACATCCCAATTCCATCAAAGCCACAACCCCTGGCATCTGAGGGGATGTAGAGGGAGCTGCCGCTGGAGAAACCACAGGGAAAGCAGCAAAATTCCTGGGAAAGCATCAAATGTTGGGACATGATTCAGCTTCTCAGGTCGAGGGAGCTGCTCCTTCCCTAACCAAAGACCCAGCATCCCAAGAACTCCTTCTACATCCCTAGTTTTTGCCCAAATCTCTCCTGTGCTTCTCTTAGAGCTGGTTTTCCTGCTGTCCCACACCCAATACCCTGGGACAAGCAGCAAAGGGATCAAAGCAAGGTGCAAACTCTGTTGTTCAGCAAGTTCCAACCTGGCTCTCTCAGCAGCTCAGGGCTCCTCACAGACCCCTTTGAAAATCAAATTTTCCCTTGTTTTGATGGGGTAAGTGGCAGAAAAGCAGGAATAAAACACACTGGAAACCTCTGAGCTGTCTGAGCTGGATTTCCTGGGATCTCCTCTCTCTGGGGAAAAGGAAGCAAGGAGGGGAAAATCATAAAAGGATTTCTGCCAGAATAAAACCAGGCAACCTCCCATACAAAAGGGGTGCACGCCGTGAAAAAGTGGGTTTGATATCTGGTTAAATGGGAAATTCATGTCCCTAGGGATTTTTGTGATTTTATAGGATTAAAAGCAAACTTGTTGTGGCTCTGGGGTAAAGGGAGAGTTGTTGTGTGGGAAGAGTATCCTGCTTTTGTCTGGAGTTTGTATGGAAACAGAAGGTGCAGCTTCCACACTTAATAAATCAAACAAAGGTAGAACAGCTCCAGAATCCATGAATATTTCACGGAATTACTCCTCGGAAAATATTTGTTATGAGAATTTGGATGGTGGGTAATGAGCTGAGTAAACAAAGAACTGCCACTCTAGGATTATCCATCTAAAATCCACGAGTGTGGATCAAAATGAATGGACAGGCAGGAACAGGGGGAGGAAAATGGGGAATGTGGGAAATATTAATTTTTAAAAGGACATGAAGGGAACTGAATGGGAAAATCCAGTGGAAAAGACAGCATCCAGCCCAGATCTGGATTTTATTCCAAAGATGTTTCAATCTCAGGGAGTAATTGGAGAAATACTTGCTGGGAGGTGTTTTCCATCCTGTGCATGGAGCTACTTCTGCACAAAAGTCTTTTAGTCACCTCTGGGCTAAAACTCCACAATTTTATGTCCAAATTTATTAATTCCTCTTGGTTATGCACATCCAGACAATAAATGAGATTTTAACATTAAAAATCAGCTTTTCTCCCTTTTATATCTTCAATAAATAACTCTTAAGTCAGTCTTGTAACCCCTTAGAGCAGTAAAAGAGAGCAAATATCTGCAAAAATAATTTAATCTAACAAGGCCTTTGGAAAGGAAAATGAAATATCTGCAGCTCTTGCTGGTGAGAGGTTTATCTCCTGTGAAGTGATGTGATTTGGAGTTATTGCCACTCAGTCTCAGAACATTCCTTTGTGTTTGGATGGGTGTCCTGGAGCCATGGCCACAGGATGCAAAGGGGAAGAGCAGAGGAAGAGCAGGGATGCAGCTCTGATGGGTCCTTGTAGGATGCAGGCAATTGCAGGAAGGGCCTGTGGAAGGTGGTGTCCTTGTATCCAATGAATATTTGATTTGCTTTGTTTATTTTTTGGGGGGTTCCTATGGGATTTTAGCCTCTGCAGCCTTCAGTTATGGAGAATCCATAGTTTATCTTTCAATGGTTTTGAGCGTGTCCCCAGCATCCCATCCTGCTGCCTCATTTCCAATTCATCCATTTATTCCTACTCCTAAATCTGCATTTTTCCCTCTCACATTTCTGTATGGAAATTCTCTCCTGTTCCCCTCATTGCAGATTCCTGATCCCACACATTGAACTTTCCCAGCCCCACTCCAGCCATTCCCAGGGATGAGCAGTGTTCAGGACACAGGGATTTCCCCCTGCCTTTGGTCTGGCCTTCTTTTCCTTCCTTAGCACATTCCAGCACCCATTTCCATCCTGTCTGAGCTGATATTTCAGGACCATCTGTTCCCAAACTCTGAATCTCTTTGGATGCCCTGGCTCCAGGGATATTTCCTGCACAGTAACTGTGAGCTCCAGACCCTCAGCATGGATTGAAATGTAGGGCCCTGCTCCTCCTGTTGCAGAATTCCCTGCTCACCTGTGCCAAATCCCAGCTGGCATTTATTTCCCCATCCAGTCACTGGTGGCAGACTGAGCTGGGCGGAGTTTTCCAGTCCTGGATAATTCAATGCCATCAGCGCTGGGTGTTGCCGTGATATTTTCTGAACAATCCCTTTGCCAGGATTTTTCTCCTGAGAAGCTGAGAAGCCTCAGAGGGAAAGAAAAACAATAATTATCTGCTGCTGTGGAATGTAACAGGTGCATCTTTGGTTGGTCTTATGTGCTTGTTTTTAATTAATGGCCAATCACAGTCTGGCTGTATCGGACTCTTTGGTCAGTCACAAGATTTTATTATCATTCCAATCCTTTCCTTGCTAAACTTCTGATGAAATCCTTTTTTCTATTATTTTAGTATAGTTTTAGTATATAATTTTCTTTTAATACAATATATATAATAAAATAATAAACCAGCCTTCTGAAACATGGAGTCAAGGTTCTCATCTCTTCCCTCATCCTGAGACACCTGTGAACACCATCACATCGGTGAGCCCTGAGTGAGGAACATTGCCACAGCTGGGATCTCACCATTCCTGGGATTTCTAGATCATTTACAAGCACCCACTCCTGAAATCCCTCCCCTGAGAAGTGATTTTCTCATTCTTCAAGCACCCATTTGTGTCAGGTTCTGCCACTTTGTCCCAAGGATGTTGCATTTCTTTGGCTGCTGAGGATCCTGGAAGGGCTGTGGGAATCCAAGGAGGGAGTTGGATCTTGGCACAGATATTTTTCAAAATAAACTTTTCACAAAGGCCTGGAGGGAAAGGACACAGGGAATGGCTCCCAGTGCCAGAGGGCAGGGATGGATGGGATATTGGGAATTGGGAATTGTTCCCTGGCAGGGTGGGCAGGCCCTGGCACAGGGTGCCCAGAGCAGCTGTGGCTGCCCCTGGATCCCTGGCAGTGCCCAAGGCCAGGCTGGACATTGGGGCTGGGGGCAGCCTGGGACAGTGGGAGGTGTCCCTGCCATGGCAGTATTTTGACTTTCCAATATCCAGTATCCTTCTCTGAAGCCTTTTCTCCAGGACTGTTTCACCTCTGCATTCAGAGTTATTCCAATTAAAGTCTTATAATCTTAAACAATTTAATTGTCCTTTGCAGACTTTGTGCTCCCACTGCCTGTCCTTTAGACAGCAAGTTTATAATGTATAGTGAATATTACTTTTACATCTCAGAATTAGTGATTTAACTCATTTTTAAGGGATTAAACACTTGTAATGCAGATTTTTGCCAGCTTACAGCCTCCTTTAATTGAAATTATTTATTTTATAGTGTCTATATTCCCAAATTGGAACTGGGTATGGGAAGGTGTTTTTGGTGTGCTTTTTTCTTTCTTTAAAACTGAAAAATTCCAGCTGTGTTTGTTCTTTGTCTTCCAGACAGGTGTGAGCATTGCTTTGTTATTTGAGGGTTTTTTTCATTTATTATTTCTACACTTTCATTTACTTCTGTTTTCTCTTTATTTCTAGGCCTTCTCATCCTCCTAAATCAAGATCTACTGCTTTCATTGTTTGCCAGGGATAAAACTCCCAATCTTTTCTTCTCCAGGTGGCTCCCAGACACCTGTGCTGGGGATGATGTATGGAGGGAATGTGATGAGCCTGTGTTCAATGGACAAGTTCTTCCCTCCAGCTCAGGGCTGTACCTTGGGTGTTACACTGAGGAGCACACCTGGAGCTGGCCGTGCTCAAGGTGACAGGAGAGCCACCAGAAGCAGCTGATTTTTGTGACTCTCAACAAATACATTTGTTTTTAAGGTGCAGACAATCTAAACTTAGACCTTTTTCATCCATTTTTCATCTAACAACAGACTTTTGTTTTTTGAGTTAAATGTGTACTTCTAACCAAACCCTGTGCTTTAGATCTTACTGAATAAAAAATGGTTTCTCTTCACTCTTGGGGCTCACTTGACTGACAATGCTCACATTTTTGTGGTTCATTTGACTGATGACATTTGACACTCCCAAATTCCTGGGAGTGTCTCCCAGCTGTCTCCTCAGTTCTGGAATGTTCCAGCTTTGGTCCTTGAGTGTGTTCTTTATCCCAGCTCCTCATGCTTAGAGATGTCTCACTCCACCCAGCAGTGCCATTTTACTGCTGGTGGAGCTCTCATGGATTTGATTAGCAGGGAAACTTTCCCTGGCCTTTCTGAGGAGCTGTTGGTGCTCTGAACATGAACAGTGGGGGTTTTAGGTTTGATTAAACATAAAATTACAGGAAGGCAATTGGAAGGTAATTTCCAAATTAATATTTTGTATATTGCTCATCACAGTCCACAACTTTGTCCTGAGGGCAGCTCCAATCTCTGCTCTGGGACAGGGACAGCACCCAGGGCACGGCTGGGGCTGGGCCAGGGCAGCTCAGGCTGAGCTCAGGGCAAGGTTCTTCCCCCAGAGGGTGCTGGCACTGCCCAGGCTGCCCAGGGAATGGGCACGGCCCCGAGGCTGCCAGAGCTCCAGGAGCCTTTGGGCAGCACTGCCAGGGATGGACAGGGTGGGGTTGTTGGGGGTCTGGGCAGGGACAGGAGCTGGATCAATGATCCCTGGGGGTCCCTCCTGCTCAGGAGATTTCATGGTTCTCTGATCTCTCCCAGCCTGAGGCTCAGAAGGTGGAAATGCTTTCTGTAATTGTCTGGAAAGGATTTTCCATCCCCATAAAATCCAATGGAGCCAAATCAGAGGCATTTCAGATTTGGAGCTGCGACTCCATCTGCTCTTCCCTGTGCCTGACCCACACCAGGGTCACAACCCAGCCTCCTGCGCCACCTCCAGCCCTCCCTGCCTGGGCACACTCCTGATCCTAGAGCTCAGGGGCAATGAGCCAACATTGAATGCAGGAAAAGCTCCCTGTGGGGCCTGTTTGTGTCAGGTATGAAGGAGTCACATCTGAGTGGGCAGCGCTGCCAGAGATGCCCAGGGTGGGATTGATGGGGGTCTGGGCAGGGACAGGAGCTGGGCTGGATGATCCCTGTGGGTCCTTTCAGGGCCTGGGTCCCTCAGGATATTTTGTGATTCCATAATAAGGCCAAATCCTTGGTGCAGTTTTGGCCACTGGTCTGGAACTCCAGGGAATTCACAGGTCTCTGACACAGAAACCAAACAGCCCAAAGCAGGACTGGGCAGAGGAAGCTGCTAACTGATATCCAAACCAGCCTGGCAGAAAGCAAAGAGCATTTTAGGAAGCAAAGTCACTATAAACTGTCCCTTCCTGCCACCTCAGGGCTCTTTTTGCAGGGCACAAGTGGAGGTCACCAACAGGGCCTGAGGGCTGGAGTGGGTGAGGCCTTGCTGGCCAGGATTGCTGGGGAATCTTGAAATTCCACATTTTTGGGGCCACCAACAGTCAGGAGAGCACAGGATGGATCTGGCATCAAGGTGGCCCTCAGGTCTGAGGGAATACACAGGACTGATCACTGTGCAAAGGGAAAATGTGAGGGAAAACAATGAGAGAAACAGAGAGGGGGAAAGGCCATGCTGAGCCTGAGTGTGAGTGGTGATAAACCCACAGCTGTTTGTGACTACAACTCATAGTAACTACAGCTCGTAGTAACTCCAGCTCTCACTGTTTCAGCTGCCTGCTGGGACAAGGCCAGGGAAATGCTGATTTCAGCAGAGCCATCAGGAACAGAGTTTTCCAGGAACCACCTTCCCCAACACTGGGGAGACTGCCATGGCTCAGCAGCAGCTTTGATAGGGTGCCATAAACTTCATCTTTTTAATAAAACAGAGGAAAACAAATCACAATGGCTACAACCACTCTGCCATCTCTACCACGTGAATCCATTTCCAATGGAATTACAAATGTTCCCTGAGTGTGCAGATGTGTTTAGTCCCACAAAGCAAAGCTAATTTATTCATAAGCTGATCTGCAAGGCTGCCTGGGCAGAATCCTCTCCATATTCCAGGGGATTATTAAATTGGGAGGGAGGGTGAAGGGTTTCTTTGCATGAATCCAGGGCAGGCAGCCAAATGAGGGGAAAATGGGAGTGACAGGGAAGACAGGCAGGCAAGAGGGGCTGTTTGCATGAGGAAAAATTGGCAGTGACAGACCCAAACTGGCAGAGTTTCAGGAGGGAAAAAGGCTGCACAACACAAGACAAACACCTCCAGAACAGGGAAGAGCCCTGAAGGGACTGATACCTTGGCAGGTAAATCCATGCTCTCCTCTGGGCTGTGGTCTCTGATTTGTGGGAATTCTGGCAGGTATTGCTGCTGGCACCCCTCTGTTCCAGCTGGAAAACACCCAGGAACATCAAACCGGGACAAGGCAGCATCTTCTGCAGCCAGGCTGGTGCTGCCTGCCCTGTGCTGCTTGAAAAATCAAAGAGTTGGGAGGTGAGAAGGAGCTTTTAAACTGCAGCCCAGCAGCTCCTGACCCGCTGCATGTTCCACATCTGCTCCAGTCAGGAATGATTTCACTGCACCAGGCTGAGGCGGCACTGGGCACAACAGGGGGAATATTTGAAGTGCAGGGAGTAAATTTGGGAATGTTTAAAGTGCAGGGAATAAATTGGGAGTGGTTGGCTGGGCCCTGCTGATGTTGAGTTTGTGAGGGTCCCCAGGACGAGGTAAGAGATGAGAATCTGACTCCATGTTCTTGGAAGGCTGATATATTATATTATATTATATTATATTATATTATATTATATTATATTATATTATATTATATTATATTATATTATATTACATTACATTACATTACATTACATTACATTACATTACATTACATTACATTACATTACATTACATTACATTACATTATATTATATTATATTTATCATATCATATCAATGCTCTACTAAAACTATACTAAAGAAAAAGGATACAGACAGAAGGCTTAACAAGAATGATAATGAAAACTGGTGTCTGACTCCTCAGAGTCTGACACAGCTGATGGTGATTGGTCATTAAGTAAAAGCAATTCACATGAAACCAAGCAATGACCAGTTGGCAAACAATCTCCAGACCACATTCCAAAGCAGAAAAAAGTAGAAGCAATCAGATAATTATTGTTTTCGTTTCTCTCTGAGGCTTCTCAGCTTCCCAGGAGAAGAAATCCTGGTGAAGGGATTTTTCCAGAATATGTGACAGTGCCATGCTGACTCTGCTCAGTGGGGCAGGGCCAAGGGCAGGGAGGTGAGGTATGCTCTTCACCTTCCAGCTCCTGCCTCCATGCTGAGCCCCAGTGGGAGCTGGACACGGATCTGGGGATGGCAGCAGAAATGCGGATGGAGATTGTGGGACCTGGGCCAGGCTCTGAGAGAGCTGGGATTGCTCAGCAAGGAAATGAGAAGCTTTGGGGTTCCAGTGCCTGAAAGTGCTGACAACAAAGATGGGGAGAGACAAGAGATGGAGGGACAGGACACAGGGAATGGCTTCCCACTGCCAGAGGGCAGGGATGTGTGGCATTCACACTCTCTGAAAAAAATCCCTTCACCCAGGATTTTTCTCCCAGGAAGTCTCATAGA
Organism: Melospiza georgiana; assembly: GCF_028018845.1. Lineage (NCBI taxonomy): Eukaryota > Metazoa > Chordata > Aves > Passeriformes > Passerellidae > Melospiza > Melospiza georgiana. The sequence goes on along the minus strand of NC_080447.1, from coordinate 13,265,286 downwards.
AAAGGAAAACAATTCTTATCTCATTTGCTTCTCCTGTGTTGTGCTCATGTGGAATATGTTTAGAGATTGTTTACCCACAGGTGATTGTTCCATTGGATTCTGCTGTGAGTTGTTTTCACTCTTTGGCCAATCAGGGCCAAGCTGTGTCAGGACTCTGGAAAGAGTCAGGAGTTTTCCTTGTTATCTTTTTAGCACTGAGTAAATATCCTTTCTGTATTCTTTAGAATAGTAGAGTATTCTTTAATACAATATAGTATTATAAAGTAATAAATTAGCCAACTGAGAACATGGAGTCAGATTTCATCATTCCTGCCTTTGTCGGGGCTTCCCTGCAAATACACTAGGGATGGATGGGATATTGGGCAGGAATTGTACCCTGGCAGGGTGGGCAGGCCCTGGCACAGGGTGCCCAGAGCAGCTGTGGCTGCCCCTGGATCCCTGGCAGTGCCCAAGGCCAGGCTGGACACTGGGGCTGGGAGCAGCCTGGGACAGTGGGAGGTGTCCCTGCCATGGCAGGGGTGGCACTGGATGGGCTTTGAGGTGCCTTCCCACCCAAACCATTCCACAATTCCATGATCAACTCAGCAGCCCCAGCTGGCTTTACCTGAGGGTCTTCTGTCCCCCCAGATTCCAACATCAAGCTGTGCTAGGACAGGAGTTTTATCCTTTCTTGTTTTTACAGATGAATGCCAGTAAAATCAGTGTTTTTTTCTTTTCCCTTTCCTTTCTTTTTTTCCCTTTTTCCCTTGCTGCTTCTCAGAACTTTCTCAACTTTGTAAAAGTGATAGAGCTGAAAAAGAAAAGTGAATTTGTCACAGTGTCACTTTCATGTATTGAAAACATTTGTAAAGTTACAAAGTACAAAAGGGGGGGGGGAGGCAAAAATCACACTTTGTATTCTCACAAAAAGGAGGAGGGAAAAAAAACACCTAAAAACCCAAACCTAGTGTGGCAGGTGTTGAAAATATATCTGGTCCAAACATGGGCAGAGTGGAAAAATGGATGTAGGCCAAATTTCTCGTGGGAGAAGCAATTCCTGGATTGTGAGGATGCCAAACCTGAAGGACGGGCCCACCCAGGGGGACCTGGGCAAGCTCCAGAAGTGACCCATGGGAATCTCATGGGGTTTAACAGCACCAACTGCTGCTGCTGCACTCTGGGCAACCCCAGGGTCAGTCCAGGCTCAGGATGGGCAGAGGGAACAGCCCTGGCAGGAGGATTTGGGGTGCTGCTGGGTGAGAGCTGCCCCAACCCTGAAACCCCCCAAGCCTGGGCTGAGCCCCCAGTGTGGGCAGCAGGGCAGGGGGGATTCTGTCCCTCTGCCCCACTCAGGTGAGACCCCACCTGCAGAGCTGCCCCAGCCCTGGGCCAGCACAGGAGAGACCTGGAGTTGCTGGGGAGAGCCCAGAGGAGGCACCAGAGATGCTGCAAGGGCTGGAGCCAGGCTGGGAGAGCTGGGGGTGCTCACCTGGAGAGGAGAAGGCTCCAGGGAGAGCTCAGAGCCCCTTGCAGGGCCTGAAGGGGCTCCAGGAGAGCTGGAGAGGGACTGGGGACAAGGGATGGAGGGACAGGACACAGGCAATGGCTCCCAGTGCCAGAGGGCAGGGATGGATGGGATATTGGGAATTGGGAATTGTTCCCTGGCAGGGTGGGCAGGCCCTGGCACAGGTGCCCAGAGCAGCTGTGGCTGCCCCTGGATCCCTGGCAGTGCCCAAGGCCAGGCTGGACATTGGGGCTGAGAGCAGCCTGGGACAGTGGGAGGTGTCCCTGCCATGGCAGGGGTGGCACTGGATGAGCTTTGAGGTCCCTTCCCACCCAAACCATTCCATGAAATCCCATGATTCCAGCCCAGTGGTACCTGATGATGGGAGCTGGCTCAGGCCGCCCCTTTAGGAGTAACAACCTGGAAAGTTCTTGGAAATGGAACATCTGTGGAGGAGGAGAACCCCAATGTGCTGCATGGAATTAGCAGAGCAGGGTGGGAGGGCAGGGAAAGCATTCCCAGCTGTGGGAGCAGGGTGGGAGCTCAGTCATGCACTGTGGATTCACCAGGAATGGTGATGTTTTAGTGTTTCCTCCTCCTCTGCACAGGTTCTCTTTTCCCCTCTTTTCCCACCCCTGCTGGAGAAGGGGGAGTTAAATCCTGGGAATCCATCCTGCTTCCTTCTCTCTTCCAGCAGCTCCTGAGGATGTCCCTGCTCAGCCCCGGGACCTGAGTTCACCACACGTTTACTTTGCCAAGCAACTGAGTGAAAATTCCTGGGGAAAACTGCTATCTCTGAAGTCATTAGACTAATTAGGACAGGGATTATTTACACGCTTTCTGCTCTGGTTTAACTCTGGAACTAAGTCTATGTCTTAATTTTGCATTCCCTGAATAACACAGGGAAAAAAGCAGCAGTGTGCTGACTGGCACAGCAGCTCCCAGGACTGACACACAGGTGAGATCTTCCCTGAATCTGGGAGCTCTGCAAACACCGAGGGTTCTCCTGCTTTCAGTGAATTTGAGGGAATTAATCCCAGTGAGACTGGGCCAAGTCAACAGCACTTAAAGAACTGCACATCCTGGTGGGATTTCCTTCCTTACAAGTGGGATTAGGATGAGCCCCCACGATGGCCAGGAAGGCAGGACTGGGCAAAGCACTGGGATGGAACAGTCCCTGGAATCTGTCACCTGCCATCTTTACACTGATTAAAATGGAAATTATTATAATTTCCTTTTTAATCAGTGTAAAGACTCCCATTCCTACAGGAAACCCCAGCTCTGGTAAAGGTGTTAGGTGCCCATTGCTGTTTGCTCTCCAAGAACATTCAGATGAGCACCCCCCGTGCACAGAAAAGTGGAATTGTAAATTCCCTACCTGAATATTCAGGAGGATTTTATTCAGCTGCCATCCCATGGAGGATTCCATGCTGGAAGTGCTTCTGCAGCCACTCCATCACAGAAAGCCACCCCTGGCTTACCTGCCCAGCCAGAGCTCCCTGGTGGAGCCCAGAGTGGAAGTGGTTTGGGAGCTGCTGGAGGCTGATAAACAGCAGTCAGAGGAGCTGATGGATTAGGGGAATAATTTTCACCGGTGAAGGATTTGTCACCGCTTTCCCTACATTCCAAGAAAAAGCCCTTGTGCTTTCCACATCAATTGTTCAAACGGGTTCAGGAATTTGGATTCCTGCACTGGAATGGTTACAGCTTGCCCTGACCTTGGAGAAAGCTCTTTGGCTTTCTTGGCTGTGGTTTTCAGGAATTGCTGATGATTTCAGCAGTGGTCAAAGAGGGACACACAAAAGTGCCTGGTTTGTAGAGATAAGAGCTGGATCCAAAATCACAGAACCATGGAATAGTTTGGGTGGAAGAGGCCTTTGAAGCACATTTGTTCCACCCCCTGCCATGGGCAGGGACACCTCCCACTGTCCCAGGCTGCTCCCAGCCCCAATGTCCAGCCTGGCCTTGGGCACTGCCAGGGATCCAGGGGCAGCCCCAGCTGCTCTGGGCACCCTGTGCCAGGGCCTGCCCACCCTCACAGGGAACAATTCCCAATTCCCAATATCCCATCCATCCCTGCCCTCTAGCAGTGGGAGCCATTCCCTGTGTTGTCGGTTTCCCGGCTGTTTGGGTGACCTGGAAAGGCCTGGGGTGGCCTTGGGCAGCCCGCGCTTCAAAGGACGAGAAGAGGCTTCAGATCTTTTCTCGGTCTCTGTGTTTATTAATTGTTTATCTAAAAGATTTTCTCTTCGCCCGACAGAGGTCTGCTCAGCAGCCAGCCATGAGCACACTGAGAGCCCCCGGGGCGGTCACCTATCTTTATACTCAAAATTACGTATACAATATTTATCATTTTTCCCCAATACCTTTCACCCTTATTAACCAGTGCACTTTTAGTAATAACCAATCCCAAAGTGCCAACATCACCACAGAAGATGGAGGCCAAGAAGAAGAAGAAGAAGGAGGACAGGACACGCCCCAATTCCTCCATCTTACTTCTCTAAATCCCCCTGTACAGAAATCTTAAACCCTGTGTTTCACACTCTAATTAACTTATCCCTTCACCATTCACCCAGTGAAATCCTCCCATCCTCATACAGGTGTCGTCTCCCGTGTAGGATCAAAGTCCAGCCACCAGACACTTATGGCAACGTTCCAGGACTCCCGAGCCCCCCAAGGGTGGTCTCGGTCACTCTGCACCCTGAGATCCCACACTGTGTCCTGTGCCTCCATCCCTTGTCCCTCTCCATCTTTCCTGTAGGCTCTCCTCATATCCTGGAATGCCTCAGGGAGGTCACCGTGGAGCCCTCTCTTCTCCAGGCTGGACAATCCCAGCTCTCCCAGCCTTTCTTCACAGCAGAGCTGCTCCACTCCTGTCATCTTCCTGCTGCCTCCTCTGGACTCACTCCAACAGATTCTTATCTATTACAGCATCCTGAGTGGATCGCTGGAGGTGAGAGAGAGACGAGAATCTTGTTTCTTGATCAGAAGGCTGGATTTATTGATATATGATATATAATACATTATGACTATACTAAATAGAATAAAGAGAGAAGTTTGCAGATGCTTGCTAAGCTAAGAATAGAAAGAAAGAATCTATAACAAAGTTGTGTCCAGGGACTCTGTCCCTAGCTTGCACTTGTGATTGGCCCTTAATTATAAACATAGAAACATGAGCCAATCAAGGTGCATCCCATTGCATTTCACAGCAGCTGATAACAATTGTTTACATTCTCTTTCTGGGGGCCCTCAGCTTCCCAGAAAATGCAGAAATCTGAAAGAAAGGATTTCTGTGAAAAAATGTCTGCAACACTTATCCAGAATCCTGCTCCATTAATTGGGTCACTGTGCTCTCCAAGTGAAGGGAAGTCTGGATCTCTCCAACAAAATGTGGGGTAAAATCAAGGAGTTGACATGGAGCTCCCAGTCTTGCATAATTGTGACTGACATGGAATGCCCACCTTGCACAGCCCTGACTCCCCGGATGGAGGAAGCAACAAAATAATTTTCAAATGGGTCTTGATGTCTTTCATTGACTTCTGAGCTCTGCCCTTTCTCAGGTTTCTGTGGTTGAGATGACCCCAAGGTATCAGAAAGTCTCTTTTTTTTCCCAGCCCCATGACTGAAGAAGAAGTTGAGATTCTTCAGTTCTGCTTTCCAAGGTTGTTTATTTTCTCTTATCTATTCCATTCCTTCTCTGACCTGCTGAGATCTGTCCAGCAGGTTGGATTGAGGCACACTGACTGCCCTTGGGGTGGTGTTAGCTTTTTATACTAAAACCTACATCTACTTTATTTACAATAAATACAATATGTTAGACAGTCTATCTCTACTCTAAACCAATCCAGAAATGCCACAATCACAGCAGAAGATGGAGGACAAGAAGAAGAAGGACAGGACATGCTCAGATTCCTCCATCTTGCCTCTGGAACCCCCATTCTAAATCCCCAAAATTCTACTTTTTCACCCTGTGACAAATCCACTAACATTCTACTCAAACTCTTGTGGCCTGTAAATCTTCATACAAAGTTGGTAATTGTTTCCATGGGCTAAAATCAAAGGCACAGGTGTTTGTGACTCCGTGCCAAGGTCTCTGAGCCCCCTGCCAGGGTCTGGAATCACCCAGGGCAGCCAGAGCAATGTCCTGGGTACCGATAGCCCTTCACTCTGCTCGAGGTGCCAATGGATCCAATCCAGCTCCAGCTGTTGCTCTGGGTGACTTGATCGGGTTACTGACATTAATGGGACTGTCAGGATCTGAGGGGATGAGTAACAACTTCAGGGGTGTTGGAAAGCCTTTGAAACCGCAGGAACTGGAGCCCAAACTTGTACAAATCCATGAGCTGTGATCACTTATCCTGGAGTTTGGGAAAATCCATTTTAAGTGAAGCTGTTGGTCTGGGATTATCTTGTCCCGTGGAAATGAGCAAGAGAAGGCTGGGAGAAATAAGAATAAATCTCCTCAGGTCTGCTCTTCCTTCTGTGCATGGCCATGCTCAGAGCAGGACAGCAAGAGGAGCCCAGGGATGGAGCAGCTCTGCTGTGAGGAAAGGTTGGGAAAACTGGGATTGCTCACCCGGAGAAAAGAAGCTTCAAGGTGACAAAACAAAACGATGGCCTTGCAGGGCCTGACAGGAAAGATGAAGAGGGACAATTTACAAAGGCCTGGAGTGCCAGGACAAGGGAATGGCTTCCCAGTGCCAGAGGGCAGGGATGGATGGGATATTGGGAATTGGGAATTGTTCCCTGGCAGGGTGGGCAGGCCTTGCACAGGGTGCCCAGAGCAGCTGTGGCTGCCCCTGGATCCCTGGCAGTGCCCAAGGCCAGGCTGGACACTGGGGCTGGGAGCAGCCTGGGACAGTGGGAGGTGTCCCTGCCATGGCAGGGGTGGCACTGGATGAGCTTTAAGGTCTCTTCCATCCCAAACCCTTCCATGCTTCCATAATTTTGTAGTTTCAGGATCCCTTGATTCCATATGCAGGGGCATCATCCACAAGGAAAAATCAGTGGGAAAGACAGGACAGGAAAACCCAACCAAGACTGACACAGCTCCAGCCTCAGGGCATCAGGTAAGAAATATCCAGGGAGCACAGAATTCCCAACTCCATGGAGCACACCCAAGATAAAGACACAAAGGATTAGTGACCTCTAGGAAAAGACAGGGGTGGCAGAGGTAATTCCAACACCTTATGCCAGAAGGAGGAAGCCAAACAAAAGAGAGCAGGGGAAAATTTTTTCCTGGCCTGAATTTGGATCAACAAAACCTTGAGCACATGAGCCAGATCCAGCAGAGCCCTCTGCAAGATTCCTCAGTTTTCCAGGTGTACACAGAATTGGGAATTGCATTTCCATCATTTGTTTTCAGCCTTTCAGCTCCACAAGTGGGTATTTCCTGTGTGCTGGAATAATGGGAGCTCTCAACCAGTCCTTCAGAGCTTTCTCAGTGGAAAATGCAGATCCTCTGCTCCATTTAAAAACAGGGGATGTGAGACACATCAGATGGATGTGACCTCTCCAAGAGAAGTGCAAAGGTCAAGAACAGAGCCCCTGTTCCTTATTTCCTACCTCACGGCCCAGCTAGAAGGATAAAAGCTCTTTATTCCTTAGTGCAAGACAATCACACCCCAGAAAATTGGGAGAGTTTCTGCTCTCAGGAGGGACGGGGTTCTTCACAAAGCCCCTAACCCATCTGCAAAACTGCCACCCCAAAATTCCTGCTGGTTTTAACAGGGATTTTCAGGTGTTCCCTGTCCCCTTGCACAGGTCTACACCTCAAGTCAACACTACACACTGAGTGTGAAGTAAAATCTCAGGGTTAACTCCTCCAGGTTTTCCAGAGTAGAAAATTTCCTTCCCTAGAGCTCCCTGTGCTAAACTTCTCCAGGTATTTCTTGTTTAATTAAGGCTTTTAGCAATAAACCTGTTAAGGATTAGGCCTCGGAAGTAATTAAGCTCCTAAGAGAGATGGCTCCCAGTTTTCCCAAATTCCATGAGATATTCTACAGTAAAAAAAAAAAAAAAAAAAAAAAAAAAATAAGGGCAGAACCTCAGGTGCAAGAGAGAAATGTTTTATCTTAAACAAATCCCACTCTTTTCTGTTAATAAAATAAAAAGAATTGGCCTGATAGTGCTTTATTTGATAGAGTAAACCAGAAGTACAGTGAGTAATAAAAATGTTTTGGCATCAGGAATGTCTGTAAGCCCAGTGTGGGATTGGAGCCTCAGTATTCCAGGTGTTCCGTGGACATGGATACAAATACACAGACAGACAGGATGGCTTAGGAGTTAAAATAACATCAAAATAAAAAGAAAAGGCATAAAAATAACCTGAGAGACAGAAAAAATCCATTTCCAGACAAGTAGCCTGCTGTTCTCTAAGCTGTAAAAACTGAATCTCCTGGGCTGTTCAGAAGACAATTCCCAAAAACTCCACATTTCAAACATTTCCCATAATAGCCTTAAATATCTAAGATATTTGACTGCCTGTGGAAATTTGGACCTGATGGTCCAAACTCTGCACTGATTTTAGCTCCTCCTGAGATCGTTTTTGCTCCTTTACGTGGTTGCAATCCCAGTGTTCGATATTCTCCAGCCCAGCTGAGCCCAGAGGATGCAGGATTTGGGATCCACGTGCTGGGCAAGGATTCAGGATTTGGGATCCATGTGCTGGGAAAGGATTCAGGATTTGGGATCCACGTGCTGGGCAAGGATTCAGGATTTGGGATCCACATGCTGGGAAAGGATTCAGGATTTGGGATCCATGTGCTGGGCAAGGATTCAGGATTTGGGATCCACATACTGGGAAAGGATTCAGGATTTGGGATCCATGTGCTGGGCAAGGATTCAGGATTTGGGATCCACATACTGGGAAAGGATTCAGGATTTGGGATCCACATGCTGGGCAAGGATTCAGGATTTGGGATCCACGTGCTGGGCAAGGATTCCTGCTGCTCCCAGGGCCATAAACCACCAACAGCAGGACCTGAGCTCAGCCCTCTCGCCAGAATCAGGAAATCACCACAGGATTAAACCCATTGCAGAATCTCAATACAAAATTATCCCTGGGATCATCCTGCAGATCCCTGTGTGCTGCAGCTGCAGCCCAAGGATTCCCAGTGGGGAATCCCCAGGAAAACCCTTTGGAGCAGACATTTCCCTCTCTAAATGGACTCAGCTTTCCCTGGATCACAGCAGCAGTGGGACAATCAGCAAGGAAATGCTCCGGAAAAGCTGAAAATGGCTGAACACATCCGATGGAAATTGGAGAGGCAGGACAAGCTCCAGATTTTTGCCTTTGAAAGCCAATCCTCATGGGAAGGGCCTCACCCTCCTCCAAGGAGTGCCACAGCTGCATCCTGCAGAGGTGCCCACAGCAGGAATTCCAAACAGCTGCTCCAGATGTACCCTCTGGCCAATGCTCCATCCCAAGGGAGCAGATGACTTGGGAAAGGCTGATATTTATCCAGGAGAGCCCATGGCCATGGAGCCAGGCTGAATCCAAGGATTCCAAAAGTGTCCATCCCTCTGAGGGTCTGCCAGGAACTTTCCTGGGGCATGGAAGCCTGGACACAGAGCAGGACTGGAGCAAGAGGAGAGGACAGGCCATCCTGATAAACATCTTTATAGCAGTTCAAAAGGAGAGGGGAATAAATAGAAGGAACTCCGAGTCTCAAGTGGTGCCCAAAAATATGATTTAATTTTGGAAAGGCACTTATTTTTTTTGAAAGTCACACAGATGGGAAAAAGAATTAGTGCTGCCATGAGGCTGGAGAGGAACACAGAAGGTAGGAAAATGCAGGAATATTAAAAATCTCCAAGTGCAAAAGCAAATGTGAGGCCTTGTGATCCCTCAGTCTGCACCTCCACACTCCCCTCACAGAGAGATCAGGGTAGAAAATTCTCTGTCCCTCCACATCACAAAAAGACACCCGCAAAAACATGAAGTTGTTGTTTCCAGGGGGCTTAAAACATTGTGATAAAATGTGGACAAAGGCTGCAGCAGAGTCTCAATTCTCCAGAGGTTGTTTTAATGCAAAATAATTCCACTGGGATATAAGAAAAGCCACAGGAAGCACAGTGGGATGGTGATTGATGCTAACAAGGAAAGAGGGAGAGAACTCCACTCAAAGTGTGATCAAGGAAGGGCAGCAATTAATGATCCTTAAATGAGCAAGGAAGAAAGCAAGCAAAGTACAGACACTGAGGTTTTGGGAAACAGACTCTGGGAACTTCAGGGAGCTGATTAGTGCTCCTAATCAAAGCCCTGGAAGAGGATAGGGAGCTCTAGAGGAATAAAGGCATCTTAAATCAACTGATAGCAAGGGTGGAAGTGAAATTTCTGCCTGGAAAGAAAAGGAGAGGAGAACGAGGAATGACCAGCTTGGTTGAATTAGTAGGGGGGAATTTTTTTTCTTTCAAAGAAGGGAAAAACAGGTCATTGCTGAGGTGAATACTGTGGAATAAAACAGATTGTCAGAGAGAAAAAGAGGGATGTCTTATGTTGCAAGATTTAGCTGGGCTGTGTGTTCTATCCCCATCTGTCAGAGCTGGGGCAGTTCTCTGCTGTCCATGGGGCAGTTTTTTCTCTCTCTCTCCCACAGCCAACCCTCCCTCCAGGAGATCTCTGCTGTCCATGGCCACTGAGTGTCCCTGCAGGGCTGATCCAATCCCAGCATCCCATGGGGAGATGCTCCGCCCAGGGGAGGAGCCAAGCATTCCTGCCTGGATCCAATCTGAGCCTGGCACAGCACAGCAGCCTCTGCCCCCTGCATTGCCAGAGGAGCAGCTTTCTGCTGCCCTGCATGGCCAGAGGGAGCCCAGGCCCATCTGCAGCAGCCCTGGAGCTGCAGAGGAAAACTCCCCCCTTGTGCAGGATCCCTGCTGCAGCAGAGCCACAGCTGGCACTGCAGGAGGGCTGAGCCCCCCTGGGATGGGGCTGGGACACCTCCTGACACACACGGGGCAGGGACTGCTCTGACTCTGGCAGGGTTGTTGTGTATTACTGCATTTTCTTTTTTTTTTTTAATTTTTTCCTAGTAAAGAACTGTAATTTCTACTCCCACATCTTTGCCTGAGAGCCCCATAATTTCAAAATTATGACAATTTGGAGGGAGGGGATTTACATTTTCCATTTCAAGTGAAAATGCTCCTGCCTTCCTTAGCAGACACCTCTCTTTCAGACCAAGACAAGGTGTGAAAGGTTTCAAGGTTTCAAACCAAGACACAAATTAAATACTATGCAGAAGGGGGATCAGGAGCTGGAAGAAGACAAATTTCAGATGCTTCAGGAACAGGTGTCAGGCCTTGGGAAGCAGCAGTAAAAGGGAGAGAAAGATCCAGTTAGCAACAGGATTAATTGGGATCACCCACAGGAAAGTTCATTTTTGGTGGATTGTTCATAAATGCTCTCAAATTATCCTGTCCTAAAGGAATTCCTTCTGCTCCAGCCAGTTCTCCAACCTCAGAACAGTTCTGGGCCTGTTTTTGTGAGTGGGATGAGATGTTTTCCACAAGGATGAAAAATTACAGGCACAGGAAGAAACATAAATCAGAGAATGATGAACTTCTCCCCAGATCCAAATACAGAACACCCCAGTTCTGTACCGCCAGAACATGACAAGAGAAAAGAACAACCAACAGATTTGTAAAGAACAAATTCTGTCAAAGCAGAGCCATTTGCATCCCTGGCAGAGCCAGAGGCTCCGTGGAGAAGGGCAAAGTGCAAAGATGGGATTTTGGGGAAGATTTCTGTCACTCTTGTCAGGAAGCTGAGAAAACACAGGCGAGGTGAAAGCTGCTCCCAGGGGCCACTCATCAACAGCTCCCAATTAGTCTGGAGCTCAGGTTCAGGTGGGATCCTGGGAACACCTGTCCTGGGTCTGGGAATTGTCAGTATTTTATTGACAAGCTGAAATAATGGGATGAAACATGGGGTTATTGTTTGCACAGGAGATGAAAAGGGTTGAGAGCATCTTGGGTAGAAAAGGATTGAAATTTAAAATGGTCTTCACATATTGGAGAAACAGGGAAGAGCAGGGTGGGTTTCTGGAAGGAGATATGCATACTTATAAAGCTAAGGGAAAAAGATTATTTGCTAAAAACTAGGAATGAGTGGCCAGAGACTCCTACAGAAGGAAAAGAACTGGAAGGCAAGGGGCGATGTTGGAATCTTACAAATAAGACTGGCACCCTGTGCAGGTCTGAGATCTGAGAAGGACAAACATCACAGAATTCCAGATTGTTTGGGTTGGAAGGGACATTAAAGCCCATCCAGTGCCACCCCTGCCATGGGAGGGACATCTCCCACTGTCCCAGGCTGCTCCCAGCCCCAATGTCCAGCCTGGCCTTGGGCACTGCCAGGGATCCAGGATGGGCACCCTGTGCCAGGGCCTGCCCACCCTGCCAGGGAACAATTCCCAATTCCCAATATCCCATCCATCCCTGCCCTCTGGCACTGGGAGCCATTCCCTGTGTCCTGTCCCTCCATCCCTTGTCCCCAGTCCCTCTCCAGCTCTCCTGGAGCCCCTTCAGGCCCTGCAAGGGGCTCTGAGCTCTCCCTGGAGCCTTCTCTTCTCCAGGTTTATCAATCCCCCTTATCAGACTCCTGCAATTCCTGCTGTGTTCCCCTTGCTCTGCAAGACCTCGGGTGCAGCAGCCTGTGCTCTGAGCACTGCTGGAAGTCCTGAACCTTTGGGATTACTGAGAACAACCCAGAACTGTGTGGAGTTACTGGGAACAGCCCAGAACCTCTGGTGTTTCTGGGAACAGCTCAGAAACAGGAGAAGGTTGGAGGTCTGGAGACCTGCCCCCTGTTTGAAGAGTTCTCAGTCTTTCAAAAATGGGATGATTTTCTTCTCCAGCAGGAAGGTGAGGAAAGGAATTGTCCTGGATTCAGCTGGGATCATGCTCATTTTATCCTGGAACCTGGAGCAGGGCTGGTTTGGGATTCTGTGTGATGATAACGTTGATAAAACACCAATGTTGTGGTTGGTGCCAAACTGTCCTCACTCCAAATCCAGGACTTCAGGATCCCAGGCTCTGCCAGTGAAGAGGGGCACAAAAAGTGATGGGAAGGACTGGCCAGAGGGCATTCCAAAGTATAGTTTGTAATTTAGAATATAAACTGGGGGCAGTGACCGAGAGTCACTGGTCACTCACAGTGACTGGTGGACCATTGATCAGCAATTACAGCAAGAATATTTTTTTCTCTAGGATTTTTTTTTTCAGTTATTAAGCTGTTCTTATATCAGAATCTTTTCAGCTTTTCCTCTTCCTCCTGCCATGCGGTGTCCATGATGGATTGGCTCCATTGTGCTGAATTTCCAGCTGGGGTTAAACCATGGCAGAAATGGAGATTTTCCCAGGAAAATTCTTTATCCCCGTGGAATCTGAAGAGCAGGATGGGAGTCCCACACTTGGTTCCTGCCTTTATCACAAAGATGGGCTGGACCACCCAAATCCCTTCTGTCCAGATTTTCCATGCATGGGGTTTGTACAAACCAGGATTTTCCATAATCAGCTGAGCTCCAGTCAGGTTACAAAGGTCCTGATTCCCAGAAAGACTCCTGATTTCCAGGCCACCCCAGTTTTCCTTTAGGGTGAGCAGTGCTTCGTCACCTCCAAGATGCACTGGTTTGTTGATTCCAAAAATTCCCACTGTTTGAATGCCTCCAGGAGGAACCTGGAGATACTTTGAGGAGGACCCAGGAGATGCCTTTAGGAGGAATCCAGAGATGATGTGAAGAGGAATCTGGAGATGCCTCAAGGAGGAACCTGGAAATGCCTTGAGGAGGAACCTGGAGATGCCTCAAGGAGGAACATGGAAATCCTTCAAGGAGGAACCTGGAAATATCTTGAGGAGGAACCTGGAGATGCCTTGAGGAGGAACCTGGAGATGCTTCAAGGAGGAACCTGGAAGTGCCTCCAGAAGAAACCTCAAGGAGGAACCTGGAGATCTTTCTATCCCTGTCAGCTCCTGCCCATCCCACTGTGGAATGGTTCCTTCCATTATGTCTTATGTCAAGTTTTAATTTCTGCTGGATCCCTGATTTTATGCTTGGAATCCCAACTTACCCATAAATGGGAGCAGCAGCACAAAAGGGATTTGTTGTCCTCTTGCAGTGTCCCCAGAACAAAACAAGCACTTCCAGGGTGTTTTTCTGGAGTGGCTGTATCCCTGCTGGAATCCTTCTCCCACCAGGTGTGTGTGAGGTTTTCCATGGCATTCCCATCCCACCACAGCTCCAAGTGCAGGGCCAAAGGAACATGGGAATGGCCAGCAGGATCTTGGCTGCTCCAAATGAATTTTCCAAAGTCACCACAGATAACCACAGCTCGGAGCTTTCCCTTCCACCCAAGGGCCTGGGAAGCCGATACTGGATGATCCAGAGCTCACGGAATGTTTCTTTCAGCACTGGTCCTTTATTTCCATAGGAGTCTCTACTCCATGGGATCAGACCTCTCAGATGTTCCCCACAACTTCACAGTGCTTAGAGGATGCTCCTTTCCCATTTTTGTATTTCAAACACCTTTTCTAGAGCTCCTGATGGGAAAATTCCTTTGTTTTAAAAACCTGTGAGCTAAAAACGGGGATAAAACAACTTTTCCTTAGGATGTTTTGAAGATCCCAGGGCAGGGAAAGGAGCTCCTGCGGCTGCTGCCTCTTGGAATTGCTGCTGGGGAGAGAAGGCTGGAGTCTGCTTCACTTTTATTTTTGGGGGGATCAGAGCATCCTTTCAGCCTTAAAACAAATGATGCTGCCAGGAAATATTTGTGTGTGGAGCATCAGGGATCTGCTGTTCCGTGCAGGAAAACAGAGCTCCCTGTTATTGGTCTGGGGGAAGAACTGATTTTTCAGTTTGACAGCAAAATTGAAAAATCAAGTGGAAAAAAAACCCCATTTTGCTTGGATCATGCTGGAATATTATTTTTGTTGCTAAACCAAATACATTGTTCCATTGGGTGTGAACTAATCCATCCAATCCCAAATGGAATGGTTGATTTATTCCGGAAGGAAAAGGAGAGATGCACAAACATCTTAAGGAGCCTCAGGATTGCAGCTCTTCCTGCCTGGAGATCTTGATATTCCTATGAAAATCTCATGGATGGAGCCATGATTCCATGAAAACCAGGAATTTGCCCTGTCCTGCCTTGCAGTGGGAGCCACAATTCCTTTGAAAATCGGGAATGTTCCCTGCCCTGCAGTGCTGGGTGCAAATGACGGGAGTCTGTGGATTCTGGAAATGGCCCCATTCTTTCCTCATTCCGGTTTTTAAATGCCCTCAGGACATCATTCCAGCTATTCCATCATTCCAGCCACTGGGATAAGCTGCACATTAGCCAAGAGCTCCCAATTAAAATGTAAAAAAAAAAAAAAAAAAAAGTGTATTTTAGAACTTTCAACATCTGAACATTGAAGAATTTCTCAGGGATCTATAATCCTTCACTTTTCTTCCCAATCTCTCAGAGGTTTCCATGAGCAGCTCAGTCCTGTGCTCTCACCTGGAGCCCAGGTGATTCCAGAGCCCCAGGAAGGTCTGTGCTCCCTTCACTGGAGCTGTCAAAGTTACCAAGAACCTTTCCCACCTGCTGCTGGAAAGAATTCCCCATCCTCAGCTGCCCTTTGCATCAGGAAGAACAGAGAGAAACTTTTGCTTCACTGGGCAGCAGAAAAATGAGTTGGTCACAGTTTCAATGAAAGATGCTTCTCTTCTTGGAAAATTGCCCTGGGGGTGAGGGAATGACAAGGGAATGACAAAAGCCTCATTTTTTTCTCTCTCATTTTTGCTCTCTCTCCATGAAACCTCAGAATGCAGTGATTCTGAGCACAGCCTGCTGAGCAATTCCAGCCTAATACACAACCCATAAGGATAAACCAACATATGGACCTTAGATCCTGCCATGGTTTAGCAGAACTTAATTGGATCATCCATTTTTCCCAATATTACCATATCAGGGCTGCTGCTAATCCCTCAGGAGCTGCTGTGTGCTGCAGATTAAAGCCCTGGCCACAATCTCTAGGATATGCTTGGCTAAACAATATTAGGGAACTCAGTCTCCAAACATTTAACTGCTAATTTAATGTCATTTCACCATGTCTGAGGCCTTCTGGGGGTGCTTTTGAGATGTATGGACACAAAAATAAATTTAATAAGATAATCTACCCCAAATAATCTGAATATTCCAGGGGATTCATCACTTCAGTTTAAAATACTGCAGCTGGAAGGGCATTATAGAGATTTATTCTACCAGAAAGAAACAAAATCTTTGAAGGATTGGTCCTTTCTTGAAAGGTTCACCCCAGGCTGCTCCTGGGTGCTGAATTATCCAAATTCTACATTCTGAGCAAACAAAATTCTGTATGTGAAAAGCAATGCCTGCATTCCAGATTCCCCCAAATTCAGAGCTGTGGCTGTGGATGAGGTGGATTCAGCTCCCTGTGAGCAGAAGATCAGCTCTTCCATGTTTGCATATTCCAAGGAACAACAGGCTGGATAAGCCCACAGAGAATTTTAATGGCAAGGCTTGGTGGAGGCCTTGGCACCATGGGAGCATTCAGAGGACTCCCACAGGGCAGAAAGCCAGCACAAAATCCAGTTATTTCTCTGAATTCAGGAAAAATCCTGGTGATCATGAGTTCAGAGAGCCATGGAATGGTTTGGGTGGGAAAGGACCTTAAGGAGCATCTCAACCCTGCATGGCAGGGACACCTCCCACTGTCCCAGGTGCTCCCAGCCCCAATGTCCAGCCTGGCCTTGGGCACTGCCAGGGATCCAGGGGCAGCCACAGCTGCTCTGGGCACCCTGTGCCAGGGCCTGCCCACCCTCACAGGGAAGAATTTCCTTCCTTCAGCTCCAAGCCATTAAATTGTTTAAATTGCTCATAAATAACCAGTAAAACTTTGAAGATAAAATGCACATTTTGAAGTTTTAGCTGCACATGAACTTTTGGGTAGAGAGGGGCTGAATTTTCTCAACGAAATGTAAAAAGAAACCCCAACAAAACTCACAAAGGAAAGTTAGCAATAAAAAATATTCCAAATGCCACAGGGAGGGGATCAATGACCTGACCACCGAGGGGAATCCAATACTCCCAGAACTGAATTCTAATTACAATGGATTTGTGGCACTAACTACTCATCCTTCCTCCCTCTCCAAATGTATCTTTGCTACAGATAATTACACTGGGATAATTGTGAAGATTCCTCATATTGTTAAATAATGTGGATCTCTGCAGGGAAAACAGCAGGACAGGGAGTTCCTGTCAGCCCTTGAACGTGGAGGGTGATAAGGAAGATGATAATGAAGTTTAAATCACCAATATTCAGTGGCCTTGTGGCTGATTGCCTATTAAAAATCATCTCATGGATCTTGCCCAAGTCAACATAGTCCAAATAAATGTTGGGAAGGAATTGTTCCTTGAGAGGGTGAGGGTGCCCCTGGATCCCTGGCAGTGCCCAAGGCCAGGCTGGACATTGGGGCTTGGAGCACCCTGGGACAGTGGGAGGTGTCCCTGCCCATGGCAGGGGTGGCACTGGATGGGCCCTAAGGTCTCGTTCCACCCAACCCATTCCATGATTCTGATTCCATGAAATAAAAAAATGGATACAACACCCTTGGCTGATCATTGCACTGTGCTGAGCAATGAAGATTGAAGAATACTTCAAGAGGAGAATCCAGTGATGGATCAAAAAATGTGATTTTCCCCAATTTTTAACCAGAAAAAAAAGGAGATCCTGCTAAGAAATTAATGGAGAGAACCACCTCATTCTACTGGGTAAATCCACAGTGTTTTCCCTTCTGAAACATTGTCTGCAACCCTGATATCCTGGTCTCAGAAAGACTTTTACAAAATGGCAACAAAAGAGAGAAGAGATGATGAGAGGCGTGAAATGACATCTGTGTAAGAAAAGGGATCAATAGACTGAAAACCTCCAGCTTAGGAGAAATGGGGTTGGTCATTTCTCCAGGGAGAATCCTCCATGCATTAGGTGGAAATGGAACCAGCAGAAAGAAATTGTGTCTCCCAAGAGTCTGGAAATGATGTGTGAAATTCCCCAAAGCTTGTAGGAGCTGCTACTGTTAGAATATTGGAATGCGAATGGAAGAAAAGGAAATATGCCAAGGGTAGGTTAAGGGGCTACTCTGGATTATCTTAAATGTCTTTTCCAGCCTTAACAATTCCATGATTCTGGGATCAGCTGGTTTGTCCATCCAGGGAGTGGAAGTTCCAAGAACAGCAGCAGGCTCAGGTTCACATCTGAAAAGAAAAACTTTTCCCTGGTATCAGGCAACACAAAATGGAGTTTGTTTACATGCAGGCCTCAGAGGCCTCTGGTGTGAGAGCAAACCTGAAACAAAGGAAGAAAACAGAGGGAAGGAGGCAGATTTGTTCCAAGTATTCCTTTTCTTGTTCTGTCTCACTCTGGTTTTAAAACATTCATTGTTTGAGGGTTTTTTCCTTCACTCTGTTGGTGTTTGTTGCTATTTGTTTGCAGGAGATGATTCAGACAAATCCATCTGCAAGCTCTGATTGACCCCAGCTCCCATCACACATCCCCACTAAATTTTTTAGCATCAAACTGCTTCCCTCTCTTCCACTGAACATTCTCCAGGGATGACCCAACCAACAAATCAATCCCATTTCAGAGGAGGAGCTCTGGAGCCTTTAAAATCACCTTCAGAAAAACCTGGCAGGGCTCCCAGTGTTCATCCAGAGGCTCCTGCACAAAATGTTTTTATCCATCACAAGGGTTGCACCTGCATCTTCCTCCCTTCTCTGCATCCTTCCAGACACCAAAGTACCTGGAATAACCAAAATTCCCAGTGCATGCAGGAGAATCACAGGGAGAGCCTGGAGAGGCTGAGGAGACAGCAGAATAATGGAGGTTGTGTGCACCAGCGGATTTTTTTTCCATAAGCAGTGAAATTTTTTTTAGCAGATTACAGTGACTGGGGGGACTGGGAGGTTTGGGGGGCTTTTAGGGGGTCCTGGAGTTTGAGGACTCCCTGGATTGGGGGATACTGGGAGGTTTGTGAGGGTTTTGGGGGGAGGGAAAGAGTTTTGGGGGCTCCCAGCTCTTCTGGGAGGTCACACAGCTCTTGGAGTCCCTCTCAATCCCATCCCTCAGCAATGATGGATCATGCTCCAAACTGGTGCCACTTCTCCTGCAAGGTCTCACTGCCAGGGGCATCGATCTCCTGCAGCCTTTTGATTTACTTGGTTCGTCTAATGGAGCTGGTGGAGACAGGACCTGCTGTGTCCACTCCAGCACTTCCCCTCCAGGATGTGAATTCCCAGCACCTGGAGGGCTCTGCTGAGGCAGCAGCCCTGAGGCTCACCAAGGAGAAGCTGAATTATTAATCTGCCCATCCAAGAAGGGAGACAAAGAGGTCTCCAATACAGCAAGTCCTGGAAACTTGTCGGGCTGTAAAAGCTGCTTTTCTTTTTCCAAAACAATCAGAACCATTCCTTCATTCTCTAGACCCCTGGGAATCCCACTAGCAAGAGACAGCTGAACTGGAAACCAGTAAATAAAGCAATTTGTTTGTTTATCTGCACTGGCTTATCCCTATGGATTGGGTTATTCCAGAAACTGGAGAAAAGGGTTGAGTTGAGGACCAGGAAATCAAAGTGGAAGTGTTCATATTCCTTGGAGTAGGTTCCGTTCCTGGCCTTGTGTTCTGTGAGTCCCTGTAATTCCAAGCAAGATAAGGATACGCCTCTGTAAAAGAGACTGCCTGAGCTTAGATACTCCTGGAAATTTCAGCTTCCCCATGGAGCAGGATGTAGTTCAAATGGTGTCCAAGGAAGACAAACTTTTCTCTTCCAAACCCCCCTGGATGTATGCAAGGTGGTGGAAGTGGTTTTATACCATTTAAATTAAATTTTCACGAGGAGCAGGAGCTGGAAAATGTCAGGATCTCCAGGATCCTCCAACCCTGCTGCCCTCAGGAATGCTGCAGAACACTCTGCTCATCCCAACCTTAATCCTTGCTCTCCAGAGCTGCATCCCACTCCTGGCTCTGAGGATGGCACCTCCTCTTCTCCAGCATCTCCTCCAAGACTTTCACACCCATGGATGTCTCATTCTCCTCCCATCCAAGGGATAATGGCCCTGGAATGGCTCTCTGCCATGATCATCACCCTGGGTAAGTTCTGTTCCACTGCTTCCTGAGAGGACTCAGCTACTGAGCAAACAGAGGGGAGGCAATTCCCTGTTCATCAGCCAAGGGAAATCCCAGCTGCCCTTTTAAACCGGGAAAGGAGACCAGGAATCCTGGGAGAAGGGCAGTGCTGGCACTGGCAAAGCAGAAGAGGGAATATCACAGGCCACAAACATCCTCACAGTGCCCCAGGAATGTCCAGCTTGGACTATTGTGCACAGCCAGGTTCTCCATGGAAACCATGCTGAGGTGAACTCTGTCCTAATCCTGAGGATGAGAGCCTACTCCAGCATATTCTGGGATGCAGAGCTCTGGATCTGCACTCCCACACATCCCTCCAGCCTGGCTGAGGGTCTTTTAATGCCCAGAATTCCTCAGGCCCCAAACTGGGGGCTCTTTTTGAACCTGTTATGGATTGGGAATCCTGAACTTGGGCCTCTTTTTGAATCTGTCATGGATTGGGAATCCCAAACTGTTGGAACCCAGGGTTCAGGGAATATTTCTCTGCCTGTTCTGAGATGTCCTGATCCCTAGGAGAACACTGTTTTAAACTTCTGTCCATGGAGAAAGTTTCCAAGACTTAAGGATGAATTGAAATCTATAAGTGTGTGAAATAGATAGCAGTATAGCTTACCACAGGGTGAAAAACTTGGAGTTTTGGGTTTTTAGTATGGAGGTGGATAGGAGACATGATGGAGGATTTTGGGCATTGTCTGATCTCCTTGGTCTTCATCCACTCCATTTTCTGCAGAGTTGGTAGCACAGAGTGATTGGTTAGAAAGAACCACAATGAAGATGTTGAGTGGACAAAAAAATAATTAGTATTGGTAGGAATAAAGTACATTCTAAGAGTTAGTTGGACAAAACAGCTTTAAAAGACCTTGAGTCTGTGTGTCTTGTGACTTTTGGTGCCTTCTCTTTGTACACTGAGTCTGAGATGTAGATGGCATGCAGAACTTCCAATAAGAGAAAAATAAACAGCAAGATGAAAACAAAAAAACCAGGAGTCCTGTCTGTCTCTCATTCCTGGCACAGAACTTTTTAGGGGGTCTCCCCATCAGGGGGACCCACGAGGAAGGTTTTGACACTGAGTGGCCTCACTGCTCTGATGAGCTGAAGCTCAGGATGATGTGTGACACTCCTGCACCCCCTCATGCCATCCTGGGCTCCCCAGAACCCCCTGAGGTATTTTCCAGCACACCAGGCACCTCTCTTACCTAAACTGGGATCTGCTGGTCCTGGCAGTGTCAGTGCCTCCCTCTCTGTTGGAGGGTATGAGTTCAGAACCTCTCTGAATCCTTCAGAGAGAGGAAGAAATGCAGGAGTTGAATTAAAGCCTTTAGGGAAATTAAGATCTATTAAGCCACATAGATATGAAGTAGAGGTGTAAGTTTAAGTTTTAAGTAAGTGGAAGTGTAAGTTATAGTTTTAAGTAAGTTTAAGTTGTAAGTTTTAAGTACAAAAGTAGAAGTTTAAGTTTAGAAGTCTAAGTTTTAAGTAGAAATACATTTGAAGTGCCTTAAGAAACTGCTCGGTAGTAAAGGCCTTAAGGTCTAGTTTAAACTTCAGTAACTTAGCTCCAGACATAACAAAAACATAGCAGAGCCTTGCCACTAGAACAGATAGAATTGTTCATGTTAAACACATAAAACTACATGTGTAAATAAATAGAACTATCCGCCTAGATAGATAAACTTATATGCGTAAATTTTAAGTAAGAAAATAGAAAGCACATTTGTGTAAATAGATAATAATATATATGTAGGTTTTTAGGTAAGAATTGATACTGCTTTTGTATTACTTTTGCACATTTGAACCAAGTTCAGTTTGGTTCAGAAAAAACATTTTAGAATCATGCTTTTAGCTGACTGGATGGTTTTATTAATAAAATGTCCTTTAATGGGGTGCAATCAGCATCAAGTCAACAACAACCTCATCAACAAGAAGAAGAAAAGAAAAAAGAAGAAAAAAGGCTGTGGTCCCTGCTGCTCTGCAGCTGTTGTGTGGGACTCTGTGAAAAATGCGTATTTTATGATTGGCTTTTTCCAAATATTAAGATGGATATTATATGTGTTGTGTTAGAAAGTGATGATGTGTTAATTTCTTTAGTAGTGTGTTAAATATAGTTTTAGGTTATGACATAATGTTAAAATAGAAACTATTTTAAATGCTGTCTAGGATACGTTTTAAAGAAAGGACTCACAGTGAGATAGCAGCCACAGGACACCTGAATCTTTCAGAGAAGGAGAATTTATTGCTCCATTATCAGGAGAAACGAACTGTTTCCCACCTCGCTCAGCCATGAAGGCGCCATCAGGATTCAAAGGAAGAAGCTGGCACTGCCCAGACAGAATCCTGTGTTTGAATGGAATTTATGCATCATGTATGAGGTGTATGAATATGCAACAGGCTGTTGCTTTTAAGGGTTAATCCTCTGTTAATGTGGGTCCTTTTTCTGGTTTATGCTGCTCAGAAAAAGGTACCCAGATGTCTGTAACTCTTTGTTTCTGTTGTCTCATATTGCCCTAATAAAAATTGTCCAAATTATTATTATTCTAATTATATTGCTATTTTTATAACCAATTTTTTACAATTAAACTTTTAAAATTTTAAAAACGATTGGGGTTTTTCACAGACTCTATGCCTGAAAGCTTTTGCACAGACTTTAACACCTTGAACTCTTTGCCTTCCAGACTGATGTATTCATGCAATAAACAACTTTAGAGCAACTGACAACTGCTCGTGTCTCTTTGAAGACCCAGAAACACCTGACACCTCTCCAAATCCTGTCTGATGGACTCCAGGGGCTCTCCAAAATGCAGTTTATTGTATCCAAGAGGTTACAGCAGCCCAGGGTGGTGGGTGACAGAGCCTGTGCCCACAGCTGTCAGCTCCAGCTGCAGGCAGCCCTGGAGACCCTTTGGTTTTGGTTACATTGCATTATAAACTTTTCTTTAGATTACATTGCATTCTATACTTTTCTTTGCTGAGCATCTTAATACAGCAGAACCAATCTAGACCTTAACTTTTATCTATAGCCTATCATAACTGCTATAATTACCATATTAATGGTACTGTTCTCCAGTCACTAACAGTCAGTACATTACAGTTTAAGCTAGAAGTTGATTTTCAGTTTTCTTGCAGTGGAAAATTCTGAGACCTTTTTTCTACTTGCCACATTTGCTGACTTTTTTGCCTGTGCTCTCTTTCTGCTTGGTACAAACATCTTCTTGTTTAGGGTGGGTTTATCCTTTGCTCTAAGCCATAAAAACCCCTTCTAACTAACACACCCTTTGCCTCCTTGGTTAGCCAGTGAGACTGGCTCAGCAATTCTTCTGTATCAGAACCTGCTTCCATCTCTATTCCTTCATCAGACTCTACATTCAAAAATCTTTCTGCCCAGCACACAAATCTGTGTTCTTTTCAAACTTTCATCCTTCCCAACACCTGCCTCCCACAGGAGCAGCAGGCATCCACACTGGGGGGAGCAAAGCATCCCACAAACAGTTTGGGGTGATTAAAGTTATTACTGGGATGCACAAAAGAGCACAGGGATGGAGCAGCTGGCAAATGTTGGATTAGGAGGTCTCAGAGTCACCATGCCAGGAACTTTGGGCCAGATGTTGACAGGACTTGGGCAGAGGGGGATTAATTGACAGGAGGGAGGGAGTTAAAGGGAAAAATCACTCCCTAAATGAGGGAAGATCCCAGGGAATCCACGCAGTGATTAGAGAAGCTGCTGCTTAGCCTTTAATTCAACAGGCTGCGGGTCTGCTCTTTATTCCTAAGGCTAAAGCCAGCCCTCCCCTCACCCTGAACTCCCAGGAAATTAAAGCTGCCAGAGCCCACAAAGCCCAGAGCAGCCACAGTGACCCCTGGAGAGGGAGGTCAGTGCCTGGGGACACTGCAGCCATTGGCAGGCTGGAGAAACCAGGAAAACACTGGGGTTTCATCAACGGGTTGGGAAGTCAGAGAGATTGGGAACGGGGTCAGAAATGGCACAAGCACTGCCACTGGTGCCACAGAGCATGCTGGAGAAAGGGGGAGAGCTGGGAATCAGGGAGGCCTTTGGAAGGGATTTCTGACTGCCTGTGGTCCCTGAACCCTTCCAAGCTGTTCCATGCTCACCAGGAATTGTGTGTGTGCTGTTCTGTGCTCACGTGTTTGCTTCAAGCTGATAAAAAGCACTGATAGTCCAGTCTACGCTTTTCCTGGAGATTTTTCACACTGTTGTTTTTAGGAGAGATAAGGAATATGTGATGGAAGACTCCAGTGCTGTTGTGGCACTGCATTTCCACGGTTCCATTCAATGAAATTCCAGTGCCGGGGCAGTTTTGGGTGCCACAATATAAAAAAAGACACAAAAGCGTTGGAGAGAGTCCAAAGGAGGCCACGAGGATGGGGAAGGGTGAATGAGGAGGGGCTGAGGGACATGGAATGTTGAGCTGGAGCAGAGGACACTGAGCTCAGAGCTCACCAGGGGCTGCAGCTCCTCCCGAGGACAGCTCCAATCTCTGCCCTGGGACAGGGACAGCACCCAGGGCATGGCTGGGGCTGGGCCAGGGCAGCTCAGGCTGAGCTCAGGGCAAGGCTCTTCCCCCAGAGGGTGCTGGCACTGCCCAGGCTGCCCAGGGAATGGGCACGGCCCCGAGGCTGCCAGAGCTCCAGGAGCCTTTGGGCAGCACTGCCAGGGATGGACAGGGTGGGGTTGTTGGGGGTCTGGGCAGGGACAGGGGTTGGATCAGTGATCCCTGGGGGTCCCTTCCAATTCAGGATATTCCACGATCCTGTGACTGTGACACACATTCCAGGGGTGCCCACGTGCAGGGGAGTGGGTGAAGGGCTTTCCTTGCCATCACTTAGACAATTTCAAACAAGGACTCGCCCAACCAGAGGGTGAATCCAGCTGCAGGGCTGGGTGTTATCATGGAATCATAGAATCATTAAAGTTGGAAAATGTCGCCGGCCGGGGGCTATTTACAGATCACAAACAGGACAGGACTGCTGGAACGTGTCTTGAGCTGTTTTATTCTCCAGCATCAGTCTCACTACATGGTTATGGCAATGGGAAGATGCCACCAGCTCACTGGGCAGCAAAGAACTTAATGTTACAACTCACTTTATGAGTTTTTTGACCAATCACACAAAGCAAAAGCACACTGACAGTAGTTCTATCCAACCACTATAAGCACAGGTACCTTTGGTTAAACAATGCTTGCTTATTTCAAATACAATACCTGCTTGCAAGCCTTAAAACACAATGCACAGAGCTCCATTATTAAGCTTAAAACTCCCTAATATCTCACTAGATAAACTTTTCTGTAGCTTAGAGAGTTATTCTAGACAAGCATTAATACTCAGACCATTGTTCCATTTGTCTTTGCTTTTCTACAGTTTAAATAACTTTTCTGCTGACCAATCTCATGGCTGCTGCTTAGCTCCAGTCACAGTTCTGCTGTCTCTGAGCCTGCGTTTTGCAGCTTTCGCAAAACTGTTGAAAGCGAAGGAAGCCAACCCACCTTGTCGTTGATCAGCATTGACTTCGATTTATTGATTAAATCAGCCACTTTATATAACAGTATTAATTAACTTCATGCATATTGCAAAATCCAAGCTCACGATAGGTTAACAGAGAAAACTCTAACCCCTCCTTTTGTTTTACCATACCTATGATTGTTTATTGAAAACAAGACAGCGTTCTCACTGTGATATGAAAAGTTCCCAAAACTTCCATATCTGTTCCCAGGGAGCTCTCTTTTCCCAGAGTGCCCAAGGACAGAGTGTTTTGCCTGTTATGGGAAGACTGTCTGAGAACCTTATTGTTTATAAAGTGGTGCTTGAGAGAGCCTAATTGTTTATAGAATCAATCCTGGGAAATGCTTTACAACTACCTTTTACTTTTCCCACTGCTGTATACCTTCATGGCCTCTTTCTTTAAGCCATGCTAGAACCAGACTCTCCACACAAAACCCTCTGATTTTGTGGATTCCCACAGAAAAGACCTTCAGGACCATCAAGTCCAACCTTCAAGGATGGATGTGATTCAGGCCAAATCCCCCCACGTCAGCAGCCTCTTCCTTATTGTCTACAATGATCCAGAATTGCCGTGCTCCTTCATCCTCTCTGGGAATTAATCCTGGTCTCAGCCAGGTGTCCCCTTTTCCTGTGCCTGTGAAGGTGACAGGGACTGAACAACGTGTGAGCAGGGCTCCTGGGGATGTGCACACCAGAACAAGGCGCTGGTTCCACCACCCCCCTTGTGTCCAGCTGCTGGATTTAGGAAGTCGTGTCCTCTGCTGAGCTCAGGCTGCCCAAACCTTCTGTTCCAGGACTTTACCGAGCATCATGTGGAAGGAATTTGCTTTATTAAACTGGAGATTTGGGTTAAAAAGATTCAAGTAACTAATTCTCAAAGCTCTCTATCCTCTTACTGCACTCCTGCCTTTAGTGCCATTTCTCTGTCCCTTTCCATGCCAGCCAGTGTATCACAGCTGCTGATTCCAGGGAATCCCTGCTGGAGCCACCTCAGCAAGCCCCCCATGGCAGGGCTTCTGGAATGCAAAATGGGATAAAGCCAGGGATTCTTCAGTGAGGAAAAACCCAGAGGGATTCACTGAATATTTTTATAGAAGCATGGAACATCCTGACCTGGAAGAATCCCACCAGAATCATGGATCCAGCTCCTGTCCCTGCCCAGACCCCCAACAACCCCACCCTGTCCATCCCTGGCAGTGCTGCCCAAAGGCTCCTGGAGCTCTGGCAGCCTCGGGCAGCCTCGGCCGTGCCCATTCCCTGGGCAGCCTGGGCAGTGCCAGCACCCTCTGGGGGAAGAACCTTGCCCTGAGCTCAGCCTGAGCTGCCCTGGCCCAGCTCCAGCCATGCCCTGGGTGCTGTCCCTGTCCCAGAGCAGAGATTGGAGCTGCCCTCGGGAGGAGCTGCAGCCCCTGGTGAGCTCTGAGCTCAGTGTCCTCTGCTCCAGCTCAACATTCCATGTCCCTCAGCTGCTCCTCACACAGCTCCTCCAGAGCCTATACCCTCTTCCTGTCCCTCCTTTGGTCTCTCTCCAACAGCTCTTTAGCTCTTTCTGAGTTTGTGGCGCCCCAAACTGCCCCAGGACCATCGGCAAAGGCTCCTCCCCTCTCAGACAAAGCTCTTCTGGAGCTCTTTTGGATGACATTCCTAGGCTCTGAGCTGGAAGAAGCTGCTCCAGGACTGGACTGCAGAGGAAATCCTTAGGGAAGCTGCTGCCATGAAGAATATCCTGCTGCCAGTCAGAACAGCCTGTCCAGGTGGAACTCCCATCCCTGGAAGTAGTAAAATAACATTTAGAGTGGTGTTGGGGATGTGGGTTAGGGGTGGACCTGGCAGTGCTGGATTAATGGCTTGATTGATCTTAGAGGACTTTTCCAACCTTAATGATTCCATGAAGATTTCCTGGCCAGCTGCCTTTTTTTTTTTTTTTTTTTTTTTTTGCTCCATCATTGGCTTTTTAAACCATGTCTTTTAGGAGCACAGGTCAGTGAGGTATATATTATACATACTTAGCTTTCTTTTCTTACCTTTAAATCCTGTTTTAGGTCCCATAAAATCACCTATTTGCCTGTAGGGGAAAGTAGAGTTGCACAAAGCTGTTTTCATCCCAGCCCCTGATGCTCCCTACAGGTGCTGAATGGCTTTAATTGCATCAAAAGCCTCCCAGTGCCATTCCAGGTGGGAAAGAAACATCTCTGGGGTGTTTGTCAGGCAAGGAAATGAAGTTTGAGTGAGTGGGAGCTAAAAGGGAGAGTGGAGTAAGAGACAGCTCAGACCCTGATACCCAAGGAACTGGGATTGAAAAGAACCAATCAAATCAAACTAAACCAAAACCCCAAAAGAAATTAAAAACTGCATAAAAGTAAGCCAAAGAGTAGCCATAGTCCTAGCAGATAAAACTTCCTCAAAGAGCTACAGTGAGCCAGAGATGTCTGGGTGCGGGGGCAGAGGGGAGTTGTGCCCAAAGCCATGTGGAACACTGGGGCCTGGAGCCACCTGGGACAGTGGAAGGTGTCCCTGTCCATGGCAGGGGGTGGCACAGGAGGAGCTTTAAGGTCCCTTCCAACCCAACCCATTCTGGGATATTGTTCAGCCCTGAGAGCCTTTTGGGGATGAATCCCCTAGATCCAGAGCTATCACTTCTCAGGGATTATTCATGTCCAACATTTGTGTCAGACATCAATTCCCCAAAACCTGGATATTCTTCCAGAGCCTCTTTGTTCTCCTCCTCACTCTCACTACTACTACTGCCAAATTGCAGCCAAAACAGCAACTGGGATAGAAAAAACCAAACCCCCATAAATTAAGTTATTTTATAACTTAATGTCTCCCATTTGAAGTGATGTAAGCAGCATTTCATTAAGTCTGGTTCATCTGATCTTATTTTGAATTTATTGATCTTATTTTGAATTTATTTACTTTTCCTGCTCGTGTGGTCAATGCTGTTTCAAACCAGCCCAGTCCTGGGAGCTAATTGCTGTACTGACACCAACTTTGGGGCTCCCACAGCAGAATTATTTCACTGTTTGCAAGAACCACACAAATCCCTGCACACATTTCAAGCTAAGGGCTGCCAATCTGCTCGCAGGGCTCTTATCTGGGGGGATTAGGGAGTTATCAGGAGCGTCTGAGCAGAGATAAGGCCCAGCAAATCCTCCCCTCCTGCTCCTGACACAACAGCGGCGCTGAGGGGAGCCCTGGGAGCCGAGAGGGATTGGGAACCCTCTGGGGCCTGATCCAGCTCCCTCCTCTGCTGCTCAGTGATTGAGTTCTGGTTTCACAGGAGCTGCTGTCAGGAAAAGCAGGAGCAGAGCACATCCAGCACCTCGTGTCGCTCTGGTTTCTGAAGTTTTTCTAAGCCTTCTGATGTTTAGATTC
Source organism: Melospiza georgiana (assembly GCF_028018845.1). Classification (NCBI taxonomy): domain Eukaryota; kingdom Metazoa; phylum Chordata; class Aves; order Passeriformes; family Passerellidae; genus Melospiza; species Melospiza georgiana. Next base: position 13,236,729 of record NC_080447.1, on the reverse strand, counting down.
TTATAACAAACTTTCTCACTCACTTTATGTCAATAACTCATTGTTTTGCATTCTTATATGGAAGAAGAAAAATTTGATAAGCTGTTCGTTTGTCCAGTGTCATTGGAGAGGTGGCACTGTCACCCTCCAATCCACTGTCACTTTTAGAAATCTATAAATGTTAGAGTCAGAAATTAAATATGCTCTTTATCCTTGTGAAGAGCTGCATGTCCACATTGTGTTATTTCATGTCCTACAGTGACAACCTCCCGGGCCTGCAGAGCAGCACTGGGCTCCAAACAGAATTCCCTGGCACCAAAACCAGATTTCCTGAGGGCTAGGAAGGGCCAGGAGAGCCCCACTGCTCCTCAGCTGTGGTGGTGTTCACAGGGGTCCCAGGGGTGAGAGAAGAGATGAGAACCTTGACTCCATGTTTCAGAAGGGTGATTTATTATTTTATGATATATATTATATTAAAAGAAAATTATATATTAAAACTGTACTAAAAGAATAGAGAAAGGATTCATCAGAAGGTGGGAAAGGGAAAGGGAAAGGGAAAGGGAAAGGGAAAGGGAAAGGGAAAGGGAAAGGGAAAGGGAAAGGGAAAGGGAAAGGGAAAGGGAAAGGGAAAAGGAAAGGAATCCTGTGACTAACCAGAGTCCAAGCCAGCTGACTGTGATTGGCCATTAATTAGAAACAACCACATGAGACCAATCCCAGATGCACCTGTTGCATTCCACAGCAGCAGATAACCATTGTTTACATTTTGTTCCTGAGGCCTCTCAGCTTCTCAGGAGGGAAAATCCTAGCAAAAGGATTTTTCATAAAAGATGTCTGTGACACTCAGCCCTGTGGCAAAGGCTTCAATTTGTCCCAAGGGCCTCAATCAGGAATTCCTGGGGAATCCAAGAGCTGGCCTGGCCTGTGGGAGGAGGCTTCCAGGAGGGAAGTGGCTGCTTCTGCCCCAGCTCTTCACAGGCACTTTGGGCCCAGCCACTCCACAGGCACGTCTGGAAGGTGAAAATTGCTTTTCTTCAGCTGCAGCCCAAGGAAAAAGGGGAGAGGGCACCCCTGGGACAGCCAGGGGCTGCCTGGAAGCTCCTGGGGCTCAAGGAATGAGCAGGAGACCCCAACAAGGAGGAAGCTGCACAGTCCCCAAGTTTCAAGCCTTCATTGCTGGATCTCCATTGCGCATTCATTCCCCAAAAGTAATTTCTTCAGCAAAGTCCTGTTCATTCCCCAAAATTCCTTTCTTCAGCTCCACTGATGTTGTTAAAGCAGTTCTCTGAAACAGAAGTGCTCAGTTCTTCCAGCTTCTCCCTTCAATACATCCTGGTGTTGCCAGAGTTCTTCCCCAGGCCGGCAGGCCCAGTTTTGCTGCTTTTCCAGACATGGATTTACTCTCCATGCCACATTTTCCTACTCGTATCCATGGGTTTCCATTGCTTCCAGTGCCACATGATCCATCATCAACTCCATTCCTGCTGCAGGATAAGGTTTTTCCCAGCCAGGGAGAACAGATGGCCCCTGAACCTTCCACCATATCAGACATTCCTCAGTTAGAAACCTTGGCCAGATCTCAGCCTTTGGGGTTATTCCATCATCCTTGGATCTGGGTCCAGTTCCCTCCAGCCCCAGGGAACAGGCTGAGGCTGGATGCAAATTTGGACTTTTCTAAGCAGGTTTTTTGTTGGGGCAGTTGGATTTTCTGTGAGCAGGGCTTTGAACTCCCCCCAGTGCCCTCCCTGTGGTTTTCCAGCCTCCAATCCCTGTGTCAAATCCCCCCAAAGCAGTGTCTGCCACAGCTCCTTTATTTATTCCCTGGGCATGTGGATCCTGTGTCCTTTTCTGATTAAATGTGGGATTGCTGCTGTTTAAGAACAAGATTCCACATGCCTGGGCCATGCTTTAGGAGGGTTATAATTCACCCAGCCAACTCTAATTTGACTTACAGGATTTTCACCCAGGAGTGGAGATGGATTGAGAGCAACACCTGCCTGGAAATGGAATTCAGAGCTGCTGGGCACCTCTCCTGTGGAATGTGCCACTGGATCCCCACCTGCAGCTTTTGGACAATGGGAATTCTCAGCAATCTGGGATTTCTCCCATATCCTGCTCCAGTTGCAGTGCTGAACTCAGTCAGACTTGTCGGGTTTGCTGTTTGATATTTGCTTTCCCCAGATGTGCAGGATGTCTCTGATTTGGTGCGCAACTGAAGAACGAGTCTGGACTCTTCAGTTTTCAATCTTGAGGTTGTTTATTAATTCTTATCTATAAAATTTTCTTTCTGCCCAGCCGAGATCTGCTCAGCAGGCCAGCCACAGGCACTCTGTGTTGTCCTTTTATACTACAAACTACCTATAACATATTTACACTTAATTCCCAATACCCATCACCTATGTTAGACAGTACACTTCTACTCTAAACCAATCCCAAAGTGCCAATGTCACTGCACAAAATGGAGACCAAGAAGAAGAAATAAAAAAGGCTGGACATGCCCAGATTCCTCCATCTTGTCGCCATAACCCCCATACCAAAAATCCCAAAATCTACATTTTCACCCTGTGATCATTTTGTTATTACACTATTCAAAGCTGTGTGACTTTCAGGTCCTCATACAAAGCTGCCAATTTACTCCAGGGGTCACAATCAAATCCCCAGGTGCTCTGGGCTGTGTGCCAGGGTCTCTGAGCCCCCCAACACCCAGAGGGATGCACTGAGTTCCAACAAGACTGGCTTGGGGTGAGCACAGCTCAGCCAGGCTGGTGTTCACCCCTGCACAGGGGGAGGGCAGCACCTCTGGAGTGTCTGCTCAGCCCCCCTGGGATGGGGCAGTTCCTGACTGGTGAGGAAGGGATGAAGCTGATTCTCAGCATCACCCAGTGGCCAAAGCTCTCCTCCATACCCAGATTTTGGCTGATGTTCCCATTGCTCTAGAGGGACCTGGTGCACAGCCTCTCCTTCTCCTCAGCACAGAGCTGCTTCTCTCTTTTTTAAAAACAAATCACCCCAGATCCAGCTCAAAAACAAAACCAGTTCATTCACAGGCTCTGAACCTCCCTGCAGCTCAGCCCAGACCCCCCAAATCTGTCACAGCAGTGGAAGGTGGTGTCTAAATCCCCCCATTCCCTGTGCTGCATCTCCTCTGCTCTCCTGCCTCAGACAGATGTGCTGGGGTGCATTCCATGCTGACTGGTTGCGTTTAGTCCCTCAGGGGATTTCTTAAAAGTATTATTTTTATTTTCTTATTGTATTTATTATATATTTCTTATATATCATTATATATTTATTATTATATATAATTTATTATTGATATTTTAAAAATAATTATTATAATTTTATATTTATATTTTTAATTTTTATTTTTATTTCCATTTACTTCCTCAGGATATCCATAAAGCTCCCAGTTGCACACGGGTGTCTCAGTTTGAACAGCCAGGTGTCGGCTAAGGAAGGCAGGAGCCTCCCCTGAAATGGAAAATGTAAACCTCCTCTCTCTGAATTGTTATGATTTTGAAATTAAGGGGCTCTCAGGCAAAGATATGGGAGCAGGAATAACAGTTCTTTCCTAGGAAAAATAAAAATTATAAAAATGCAAATGCAGTAATACAAACCCCCACAGCCAGAGTCAGACCATGCCCTGTCCCCTGTGTGTCAGGGGGTGTCCCAGCCCCATCCCATGGGGGCTCAGCCCTCCTGCAGTGCCAGCTGTGGCTCTGCTGCAGCAGGGATCCTGCACAAGGGGGGAGTTTTCCTCTGCAGCTCCAGGGCTGCTGCAGATGGGCCTGGGCTCCCTCTGGCCATGCAGGGCAGCAGAAAGCTGCTCCTCTGGCAGTGCAGGGGGCAAAGGCTGCTGTGCTGTGCCAGGCTCAGATTGGATCCAGGCAGGAATGCTTGGCTCCTCCCCTGGGCGGAGCATCTCCCCATGGGATGCTGGGATTGGATCAGCCCTGCAGGGACACTCAGTGGCCATGGACAGCAGAGATCTCCTGGAGGGAGGGTTGGCTGTGGGAGAGATAAAGAAAAAACTGCCCCAGGAACAGCAGAGAACTGCCCCAGCTCTGACAGATGGGGATAGAACACTCACCCACTGCCCCATTTCCAACCTAAGACAAAAGGTCACACTGTCCAACCCATCCTTTGATCCCAGAGAAACTCTGCTGTTTTCCCAAAGAAACAACTGTAAGACTAAGAACACCAGTGACCTCCCTGCCTGAGGTTTGCCATGCCCTGGACTTGGAGTTTGTATCCAAAACATCCTTTTTTTATCTGCTTTTATAAATCATTCCACATCTGTTTGGATTTTTTTCAGTTCTGCTCTCTCCCATTCTGCTCTATTCTGTTGTACTCCATTCTAAACAGGACTAGTCCATGAAAATTCTGATTTCCCACTGCTTGTCATTCAGCACAAGCTGCCAGATTTTCGAGAAACCTTTGGAGACTTTGTGCAGCTGAAAATATTGACAGTCTAAAGCAGCTTCATGTCCATCCAGCTGAGTAGCCAACCTGTGATCCTCAGTAGGTAGATAGGAAATAAAATGGCCCATGTGAAGATCTTAATCCTAATCCTGAGAGTTTCAAATGGATTTAAGCCTTGGAGCAAGCAGTTTTATATCCAGTCCAAAATGCTCTTTACACCAGCTCTGATAACTGGGGCTATTCTGATTTTTTTCTTATTTATTCCAAGTTTTGAATGCAGTTTATCTTTTGCCTTCCAGAATCTCTTGTGGAACGAGTCCCACAGTTTAATACTCCAAGGAAACAGCTCACCTGACTGAGCCAAATTTATTCTGGGCTGGCTTGTTGTCAGTCAGGATCTCATCAGCAGAGCACGACAGGGAGTTACCCACCCCACAAATGAATATTTGCATTTGGGCAGGATTTGCTCCCCAAAAGGGCCCTTTTCCCCACCCCACAAATGAATATTTGCATTTGGGCAGGATTTGCTCCCCAAAAGAGCCCTTTTCCCCACCCCACAAATGAAAATTTGCATTTGAGCAGATGGATTTGCTCCCTGGAAGAGCCCTTTTCCCCATCCCACAAATGAATATTTGCATTTGGGCAGGATTTGCTCCCCAAAAAGGCCCTTTTCCCCATCCCACAAATGAATATTTGCATTTGGGCAGGATTTGCTCCCCAAAAAGGCCCTTTTCCCCATCCCACAAATGAATATTTGCATTTGGGCAGGATTTGCTCCCCAAAAAGGCCCTTTTCCCCATCCCACAAATGAATATTTGGATTTGGGCAGATGCATTTGCTCCCTAGAAGAGACTTTTCCCCATCCCACAAATAAATATTTGGATTTGGGCAGGATTTGCTCCCCAAAAGGGCCCTTTTCCCCACCCCACAAATGAATATTTGTATTTGGGCAGATGGATTTGCTCCCTGGAAGAGCCCTTTTCCCCTCCCTGTGTCCCAGACAAGCCTGGAAGAGCCATTTTGGGAGCAGGTGTCTGCATTGTGCATCTGTCTCATTGGTGAGGCTGAGTTCTGTCTCACTGTGCAGAAGAAAATGTCATTTCATCAATTCTGGATTTGCCACCTCTCAGTTTAATTGAAAAATCTGCTGCTGCCTGTGTCAGGAGCAAGAGAGGACTTATCTGTACCTGTCTGTTTTACAGACACTTAAAACACCTTTTGTTATTTTTCTGCTCACCCAAGGAGTCATTTCTAATCCTCCCCAGCCTCTTTCAGGGGGAGTTTTTGGTCACATTTGTGCAGCCCTGGACCCAGAGCCTTTTAAAAATTATTTTACAACAATAGCCTCAAGGCCCTTTCAAACATTTGCCCCGGTCTGGGTCTCTAGACAGGAGCTGAAAATTTGGCTCTGAAAATTTGTGCCCTGGAAATTTGGCTTGGATCCATGTCCAACTCCCAGTACCCTCTTGGACTATTGGTGTTTGTAAATTCCATTAATTTCTTCAAATCCCGGGATCACAGAACATCCTGGCTGGGAAAGGACTCACCAGGATCATCCATTCCAACTCCTGGCCCTGCCCAGAACCAAATATTCCAGGGCAGAACCAAAGCCTGGCTGTAATTGGAGAGCACCTTTATATTCCAGGTGCTTTCTCTTCTCTTCTCTTCTCTTCTCTTCTCTTCTCTTCTCTTCTCTTCTCTTCTCTTCTCTTCTCTTCTCTTCTCTTCTCTTCTCTTCTCTTCTCTTCTCTTCTCTTCTCTTCTCTTCTCTTCTCTTCTCTTCTCTTCTCTTCTCTTCTCTTCTCTTCTCTTCTCTTCTCTCTTCTCTTCTCTTTTCTCTTCTCTTCTCTCTTCTCTTCTTTCTCTTCTCTTCTCCTCCTCTTGGCTTTGCTGTGACCCTCCCAGGTGTGGCTGCAGCTGCTGGGTCTCCCTGGGAGCAGCCCTGGGGGTCTCTGGGGTGCCCACCCAAGGGAGAACCCCAAGAAAAGCCCTCCTGGGTCCTGGGCTCTCCCCTGCAGGCTCCCACACCTGGCTCCAAACAGCCCCAGGGATGTGGGTGCTGCTCTCCCACTCCTTGGTGAATGGCAGCCGCTGTTTAAGCAAAAAGATGAATTGTTTTCCATTAAAATGCAAAAGTCCACCTTTAAAATCCTGTGGCTGAACCAGCAACACCCTCCTGCCCTTTATTTGCAGTCCCCTGCCTTTGTCACTTGTCACAGCCAAGTGAAGCCAGTACAGAGCTGGGCTTTTCTTCCAGTTTCTCCTCATTCCATTTGCCAAGCATTGATTTTCTTTTCCTTCTACCAGCAGAGCTTGAAATTAATAATTTCTATTTGATTTTGTCACTTGGGTGTCATCGATACTGGCAGGGCTGGACACGGGAGAAGCCAAATGTCGAGGGAGATGGAAGCCAGTGAGGGGGAGCAGCCAGCCTGGATCAATGAGCAGGTCATGGAGCACATCAGGGAGAGCTCCTGGGGACAGGCTGGAGATCTGCTGGAATTCCAGCTCCGTGCCAGGTCCCCATCTCCACATGGCAATGGGAACATCTGCAGGGAGGGTTTCTCTCTGTGCCAATGGTTTTAACGCCAGGAATTTCTCCATTGTCTTGGTTTGGAAAGCCAGGTATCTGCTAAGGAAGGCAGGAGACTGCCCTGAAATGGAAAATGCAAACCGCATCTCTACAAATTGTTATAATTTCGAAATTAAGGGGCTCTCAGGCAAAGATATGGGAGCAGGAATAACAGTTCTTTATTAGGAAATTTTAAAATACAAATGCAATAGTGCAAACAACAAAAAACCCCACTGCCAGAGTCAGAATAGGGGCTCACCCTCTGTGTGTCAGGGGGGTGTCCCAGCCCCATGCCATGGGGGCTCAGCCCTCCTGCAGTGCCAGCTGTGGCTCTGCTGCAGCAGGGATCCTGCACAAGGGGGGAGTTTTCCTCTGCAGCTCCAGGGCTGCTGCAGATGGGCCTGGGCTCCCTCTGGCCATGCAGGGCAGCAGAAAGCTGCTCCTCTGGCAGTGCAGGGGGCAAAGGCTGCTGTGCTGTGCCAGGCTCAGATTGGATCCAGGCAGGAATGCTTGGCTCCTCCCCTGGGCGGAGCATCTCCCCATGGGATGCTGGGATTGGATCAGCCCTGCAGGGACACTCAGTGGCCATGGACAGCAGAGATCTGCTGGAGGGAGGGTTGGCTGTGGGAGAGATAAAGAAAAAACTGCCCATGAACAGCAGAGAACTGCCCCAGCTCTGACAGATGGGGACAGAACACACAGCCCCAGCCACACCTTGTATTTCCAATCTAAGACATCCATTCACATCCCTAGACCAGATCTTGGCAAACCTGACAAGGGAAACAGGGAAAAGGGAACAGGGATTTGCACTGAGATCTCCTTTTCCTGCCCTACACTGCTGTGTGAAGGCTCCAGGTGCTGCTGCAGGGAACAGCAGCCTGGCTGTGGCACTAGCATCCATGGAAAAGTGTTTCCAGTCAGATCTTATGGATGTTCTACCATCCATGAGCAAAATGTGAAGTTCCACATCTTGTTCTAGACCAAAGAGAGAAGAGGACAGGAAAGATGGGAGGATAAACAGAGGCTGGGCAGAATGAGAGCCTGGAAGAGTTGGAATGGGAAGAATTTCTGACTCTGCCTTGCTCCTGCTCCCCTCGGCCTCCACATACCTCAGTTCTGCATTTGAGGGTATTTAAGGTCCCTTCCAACACAAACCATCAGGCAGTTCCATGATTTGAATTGCTTTTGTGATAGGGAGGTCACAGAGCATCCTTCAATCAGGACCTGCAGCTCCTCCCGAGGACAGCTCCCATCTCTGCTCTGGGACAGGGACAGCACCCAGGGCACGGCTGGAGCTGGGCCAGGGCAGCTCAGGCTGAGCTCAGGGCAAGGTTCTCCCCCAGAGGGTGCTGGCACTGCCCAGGCTGCCCAGGGAATGGGCACGGCCCCGAGGCTGCCAGAGCTCCAGGAGCCTTTGGGCAGCACTGCCAGGGATGGACAGGGTGGGGTTGTTGGGGGTCTGGGCAGGGACAGGAGCTGGATCAATGATCCCTGTGGGTCCCTCCTGCCCAGGAGATTTCATGGTTCTCTGATCTCTCCCAGCCTGAGGCTCAGAAGGTGGAAATGCTTTCTGTAATTGTCTGGAAAGGATTTTCCATCCCCATAAAACCCAATAGAGCCAAAGCAGAGGCATTTCAGATTTGGAGCTGCGGCTCCATCTGCTCTTCCCTGTGCCTGACCCACACCAGGGTCACATCCCAGCCTCCTGTGCCACCTCCAGCCCTCCCTGCCTGGGCACACTCCTGATCCTGGAGCTCAGGGCAATGAGCCAACATTGAATGCAGGGAAAGCTCCCTGTGGGGCCCGTTTGTGTCAGGAATTAAGGAGTCACATCGGAATCGGCAGCAGAGCAGCAAAGGTGCCAGAACTCCGTGCCCTGCTCACAGCAGCTCCTGTCAGAGCCCTGCAGGTGCCCATAAACCACTTAAATGGCCATTAAAGGTTCAGGGAGCAACAGAAACTGGCACTGGAGCACTCAGCCCTTTGGCTTCAAGCATTTATCCAAGAGCAGATGAGCAGGCAGGAATTAGAGCTGGAAGCACAACACCCTGGAGCCCCTGCTCTGCTGGGGAGCTGGGGGATCCCAGCAGCTGCCCTGGGATGGGATGTTCTGTTGCCATGGCCATGGGAATCAGGGCTAACTGGGCTCCCCACACCCACAGCTCCCAGCTCTGAGGATTTAGATCCACATCCCAGCACTGGGAGCTCTGGAGGAACTGAAATCTTTGTTGCTTTGCCATCAGACACAGTCACACACACACAGGGCGGGGCTTGGGGACACACAGGATTTGGCTGCTGGGCCCTGATAAAGCATTTGCTGTGCACTGAGGGGGAGAGCAGAACTGATGGCCGCACTGAATTATCCAGCCTCACAGAATGATCCAGCCTGGAGAGCCCTTCAGGATCACCTTGACCTCCAGTCTCCCCAGCACCACCGGAATCCTCCCTAGACCACATCCCAAAAAGCCACATCCAGATGTTTCTTGAACACTTCCAGAGATGGTGACACCGCCATCTCCCTGGGCAGTTCATTCCAATGCCTCACCCCTCTGGCAGGGAAATATTTTTTTTCCCAAAGTCCCCCCTGCCCCTGCCCTGGCCCAGCCTGAGGCCGTTCCCTCTGCTCCTGTCCCTGTTCCCTGGAGCACAGCCCGACCCCCCCGGCTGTCCCCTCCTGTCAGGAGCTGTGCAGAGCCACAAGGGCCCCCTGAGCCTCCTTTGCTCCAGGCTGAGCCCCTGCCCAGCTCCCTCAGCCTCTCCTGGGGCTCCAGCCCCTTCCCAGCTCCGTTCCCTGCCCTGCACACGCTCCAGCCCCTCCAGGTCTCTCCTGTCAGGAGGGTCCCAGAGCTGCCCCAGCCCTGGAGGTGCCCCAGCAGTGCCAGCTCAGGGCACGGGCACTGCCCTGCTCCTGCTGCCACCCCAGGGTGACACAGCCCAGCTGTCCTTGGCCTCTGGGCACACCTGGGCACACCTGGGCTCTGTCCAGCCGCTGTCACAGCACCCCCAGGTCCCTTTCTATGAACACCTCTCAAGCCCCTCCGCCAAGCCTCAGCATTCCACAGGCCAGCTGGAGCTTTTCCTAAATCAGTCCTCAGAAGGAAAGGGAGGTGGGAAGAAGCAAAGTGCCCCCACCAGCTGAGTGTCCATCATTAGCAGAGTGTCACAGACATCTTTTATGGAAAATCCTTTCCTTAGGATTTATGAAAAATTCTTTCCTTAGGATTTTTCCTCCTGAGAAGCTGAAAGGCCTCAGGAACAAAATGTAAACAATGGTGATCTGCTGCTGTGGAATGCAACAGGTGCATCTGTGATTGGCCTCATGTGGTTGTTTCTAATTAATGGCCAATCACAGTCAGCTGGCTCGGACACAGAGCCCGAGCCACAAACCTTTATTATCATTCTTTCTTTTTCTAATCTTAGCCAGCCTTCTGAGGAAATCCTTTCTTCTATTCTTTTAGTATACTTTTAATATAATATATATCATAAAATAATAAATCAAGCCTTCTGAAGCATGGAGTCAGATCCTCATCTCTTCCCTCATCCTCAGACCCCAGCAGAATCATCCCTGGCCACTGTCACCAGCACATCAGCATTAGGATCATTTACTCCATCCCTCCTGAGATCAATTCTCTCCCCAGCTGTGAAGGTAAAGGAGATAAAAGAAGATCTAACAAGGACCCAGCTGTGCCCTCCTGCACATCTGGGCAGTGTTCTCCAACCCCACCTGCAGGAACAGCCCTTCCCTGCTCCAGTGGCATTCCCAGGCAGGGATGGAGAGGAAAGGAGCCCTGTGAGGATTTCCTTCCTTCCTTCCCCCTCTGTGTCTTTTTCACCCCTTTTGCCTGCACAGCTGCCTTCTTCTCTCTAGCCAAAATGGGTCACATTTGCCTATTAAATCCTTAAAGGTAATGGGGTTTATCCCAATGGATCACCCACATTCCCTGTCACCACCCTCACCCACTTTCATGTATATGAAAGATTAGTTGGATCTTGAAGCTTCGTTTATTTTTCAAACAGCTCCAGGTTTGTTGTCCAAGTCCATCTCACCTTGGAGTAACTCCACAGGAGGAGGATGAGGCTGGATTGAAAGGAGACCTTGGGGGACTGAATGTGTTAAAAACCAGTTTTAAAGCTTCAGCTGGCTGGGTTTAATCTCTGAGGCTTTTCCCAATGGCAAACCAGCAACAATTACAAAGAAAGGAGCTGGGTTGCAGATACAGCAATTATTGTTAATAACAGGAACCCTTTATCCAGTGGGACTTAAATTTGTGTTTTGGGTTGGTGTGGACAGGTTTGGCAGCAGGGAGGTCACAGGGGTGGCTGCTGTGAGAGCTGCATGAGGGGGATATGTGTGTGTGTGACAGGAAAATCTGGAATTGTGTGTGTGTGACAGGAAAATCTGGAATTGTGTGTGTGTGACAGGAGGGTTGGAATTCTCTGTGTGTGTGACAGGAAAATCTGGAACTGTGTGTGTGTGACAGGAGTCTGGAATTGTGTGTGTGTGACAGGAGGGTCTTGAATTGTGTGTGTGTGTGACAGGAGGGATGGAATTCTCTGTGTGTGTGACAGGAAAATCTGGAATTTTGTGTGTGTGACAGGAGAGTCTGGAATTGTGTGTGTGTGACAGGAGGGATGGAATTCTCTGTGTGTGTGACAGGAGGGTCTTGAATTGTGTGTGTGTGTGACAGGAGGGGCTGGAATTGTGTGCGTGTGTGACAGGAGGGTCTGGATCTGAGGGATGAGGCTGAAGGACTGGGACAAGCACTGGGAGAAGCCTGGGAAGGGCATGGATGGGGAGATCAGGGGTGGCCCTGTGAGTGGGGCACATGTGGAGCAGAGCAGCTCCTCTCCTTGGGCACATTTCCCACACCCCAGAGAAGACAAATGGGGTTTGCTTGTGCTTATTGTACAAATTTACAACAGCCTGACACGGGGCAGAGCAAGCAGCAGCCTCTAATAGAGACAGATGACAAACACATTTAATGAATGAAAGGTGATGGAGTGTTCCTGCCACAGCAAACCCCCCCAGCCTGCAGCTGGCACTGAGCTGTGTCACACCACTGTCACAGAGGCTGCAGCAGATCAATGCCAGCCCCAGGCTGAGCCATGAAGGGCACTGGGGTGGGCTCCAGACCATTCACAGCACCACAGGATCACGGAATGGTTGGGGTTGGAGGGTGCCTGAGAGCCCTTCTCATTCCACACCCCACCACAGACAGGGAGATCTCCCTCTGGGCCAGGTTTGGCACTAGGATTTTATGGTGGGATGCTGAAATTTTTGGTTGTTTGAATGATGGAGAGAGCAAGCTGAAATTTAGGGGTGGGAAAGACCAGATTTTGTGATCCATCCTCAGTTTGGAGTCTTCATCTCAATGCAGTGCTGATGTTGAGACCACATAAAAAGCAGCAAAAAACCCCCCAAGGAAAAGGTTCATGCCTTGGCTATTCTGGGGATTGAGGAGTGGAGTGGATTTTCCTGAACTTCAGAGCTAAAGACAAACCATGTTTGGTGCTCATATGGGGTTGCTGTGGGCTCAACACCTAAAAATTAGGCTCAACACCTCAAAGGCAGGCTCAAAGAGGTGGATGCCCAGCAAGGGCTGAGTTTCACTCCAATCATGCTCCAGATCCAGCTCCAACCTGGGCTTACAGCCTGATTTGGGCCTGCAGAGATTTGGTGACAGGGCTGGGTCACACAGAAATTAAAGATTGAATCTAGGCCATGATGAGCTTAGAGGAGATGATCTTGAAGGCCTTTTCCAGCCTGATTGATGCTGTGATTCCCTGGCAGGGCACAGGTTTCCCAGGCCTTTGCTGGGGCAGTTTCAGAACTGGGGCTGGAGGGTTAAGCCTGGCTCTGTGTGAGTTTAGGGGGCTCTGCTGCAGGCTGGAGCTGCCAGGGCTGAGCTGTGCTGAGCACAGAGAGATTGCAGTGACAAACTGGGCAGGGAAAGCTCTGCTGTGAATTAAACCCCATCTGGGCCTGGGTTTGAACAGACAGGTGTCTGCTGAGGAGGGAGGACCCTGCCTTGGAATGGAAAATGCAAACCCCCTCTCTTGTTATAATTTTGAAATTAAGGGGCTCTCAGGCAAAGATATGGGAATAGGAATAACAGTTCTTTCCTAGGAAAAAATGAAATTAAAAATGCAATAACACACAACAACACTGCCAGAGTCAGAGCAGTCCCTGCCCCCTGTGTGTCAGGGGGTGTCCCTGCCCCATCCCATGGGGGCTCAGCCCTCCTGCAGTGCCAGCTGTGTCTCTGCTGCAGCAGGGATCCTGCACAAGGGGGGAGTTTTCCTCTGCAGCTCCAGGGCTGCTGCAGATGGGCCTGGGCTCCCTCTGGCCATGCAGGGCAGCAGAAAGCTGCTCCTCTGGCAGTGCAGGGGGCAAAGGCTGCTGGGCTGTGCCAGGCTCAGATTGGATCCAGGCAGGAATGCTTGGCTCCTCCCCTGGGCGGAGCATCTCCCCATGGGATGCTGGGATTGGATCAGCCCTGCAGGGACACTCAGTGGCCATGGACAGCAGAGATCTCCTGGAGGGAGGGTTGGCTGTGGGAGAGAGAAAGAAAAAACTGCCCATGAACAGCAGAGAACTGCCCCAGCTCTGACAGATGGAGACAGAACACATAGCCCCAGCCACATCCTAAATTTCTAACCTAAGACAGCCTGGCTGCCCCAAATCTTCCTCCCAGCCCTGCTGGGATAATCCAGGTCCTTCCCCAGGACTGTGCCCACCAAGGGCTCCCAGAGCCCTCCCAGTGCCACTATCAACAAGGACAGCCTGTGCTGGGGAGCAGAGCTCTGCCAGCAGGGAGGAAGAACTCCCTCCTCATTCCCTCCCCACAGGAAGGCTGGATGTGAGAAACAAGGTTCACTTTCCTGGTAAAATTTAAAAAGTTTAATAAAAAAACAGTAGGAGATAGAAATAAAGCAAAGATTATTATGGTCAGGTGCATCTTGACACTCAGCCAAGAGCACCCTGTTATCTTCTGGGTACCCCTTACATACCTTTAATTACATCAGCCTGTTGCATATTCATAGACCCTCATGCAGAGTAAACTTTTCCCCAAACCTGTTCACATGGTCCAAGAACTGTTCAGCCTGGCTCCCCCTTGGGTCTGCCTTTTTAGAGTATGTGAATTCCTTGGCTGTGGCTTTAGTCTGTTCTCATCCCCTCCAGTTTTTGTGCCTTGCTCCACACTGCCTGCAGCCAGCCAGTGCCGATGGTTGGCAGATCTGTACAGATGTTCTCATCCTGTGTTCACTGGGTGTTATCCTGTCCCAGGTTACAATATAAAAATGTATTCTGTTCCCATCCTCAAGGGCTGCTGAAACCAGGAGGGGCATCATTTTTTCCTTACTTCCTGTTAATGTGCCCATCAATGTCTGACCACCTGACTCAGAGATAACAGAGATTTCTGTTTAATGGACCCCCCACATGACTCAGAATGATAACAGCCCATTGTGAGATGCTCCACCCAGGGGGGAGGAGCTAAGCATCCCCACCTGGATATAATAACCCCACCTGGGGTTTGGGACAGAGCAGTCAGTCTTTCCACTGCATTCCCAGAGGAATGGATATCTTTTCCACTGGATCTTCAGAGGAAGTTCAGATAGCAAGATAAACTTTTCTGTAGCTTAGAGAGTTATTCTAGACAAGTGTTAATACACCAACCATTGTTCTATTTGTTCTTGCTTCTCTACTTTTTAAATAATTTTTCTGCTGACCTATCTCATGGCTGCTGCTTAGCTCTAATCGCAGTTTTACCGTCTCTGAGGCTGCCTTTTGCAGCTTTCCCAAACCCTCTGATTTTGTGGATTCCCACACACCCTTTCTACAGGATCCCTGCTCCAACAGAACCACATCTGCCACTCCAGAAGGGCTGCACCCACCAATCCAACTGGACTGCCACCAACAGCCTGACCAACAGGGTGTCAGGTTGTGTTCTGACTCCGTCCGTGGTTTTTCTTTTGTATTATTGAATGTATTTTCATTTTGTTTTCCCTTTTCATAATAAATTGTATTTCTGACTTAAAGTCTCTCATTGGTTTTGTTTTCAAACCAGAACATATCCCATCCCAGCAGGCATTTTAACACAAGCACACCGATATCAGCTATTTCACTAAACTTAATTAACAATAGGAATAAAAACTATATCTTTGTAATGAAGTTACTTTAACACCACACATATAAAATCAATTTTAATATTTGTCAAAAGCCAATATTATAATATGTATCTATAACACTGAGGCACATCTTCGTTTCCCACCAAAGCAGCCGCAGCAGGGCTGGAGCCAGAGCAGCAGCTCAGAGCTTTGGGGACAGGACAGGGCTTGTCCTGCAGCTGCTGTGGGGCTGCTGTGCCCAGTCCCTGTAGTTTTGTTCCCTCTGGGAATTCCATGTACAGCTGCCAGGATCCTGCTCTTGCTGGGAGCAGCCCCAGTGCTCCCTGTCCCAAAGGGGGCTGTGGGACCCCAGAACATCCCTCTGGCTGTCCAGGATGGCCAGGACCCCTGCCAGGGGGCTCAGAAGCCCAAAACACCTGTGGGCTTGATTATGACCCGTGGAGCAAATTACCAGCCTTGTATGAAGATCAGCAAGCCACAACAGTTTAGGTAGAATAATAGTGAATTTATCACAGGGTAGAAAAGTAGATTTTAGGGTTTTGGTATGGGGGTTCAGGAGGCAAGATGGAGGGAACTGGGTGTGTCCAGCCTTTCTCCTTCTTCTTGGCCTCCATCTTCTGCTGTGATGGTGGCACTCACAGATTGGTTTAGAGTAGAAGCTCACTGTCTAACACAGGTGATAGGTATTGGAAAGCAATTGCAAACATTGTACACGTAGTTTTTAGTATAAAGACATAACACAGCCCTGGGGCAGGCAGAGTGCCTGGAACTGTCCTGCTGGATGGACCTTGGCAGGGCAGGAGAAAATTTTTTATATATAAGAAACAATGAACAACCTTGAGAGCAAGAAATGAAGAGCCCTGACTCCTTCTTCAAGTGCCGGGCTGGGAAAAGAGACTTTTAACAATCTTGGGGTCACCCTGACAAGCTAAAGATCCTGAGAGGGAACTGGAGCCTTTGGAGAGGCAAATCCCCCTCCACTGCAGGGCCATTCAAACATCCCCCAGTACCAGATCCGTGGGTGGTGCCTGCAGAACGTTCTCCAGGGGCCAGGAAGCACCAGAACTGGGAGATTTTTGAGGGATTCCCTCGGTGAGAGCAGAGGGAAGCGCAGAGGGTTCTGATTTCCTGTGGAGAGCACAGATCCTGAGCTGTTCCTGCTCAGAAAAGTCCCCTGCACTGCTCCTGCCCTTTTGTTTCCCTCTGCTCCTGATTTTGTCCACTGGACCAGACCAGAGCAGCTTTATGGAGCTGGGAGCCCTTCAGCTGGGCTGGCAGGGCTGGGATTGTTCAGCCTGGAGATGGGAAAGCTCCAGGGACACCTCCCTGTGGCCAGGCTGGATGAGGGACAGTGTCCTGTGAGCTGGACCAGGGTCAGTGTCCCTGCCCATGGCAGGCCTGCAACCAGATGAGCTTCAAGGTCTCTAGCAACTCAAACCATTGGAAATTATGATCCTACAGCCTTCCAGTACTTTACAGGGGCTGGTGAAAATGAAGAGGAGCAATTTTTCCATGGTCAGAGAGTGATAGGACAGATGGGAATGGTTTTAAACTAAAAGAGATTTAGATGAGATGTTAAAAAGAGGGTGAGGGTGGGCAGGCCCTGCAGGCCCTCAGACACAGTGTGCCTGTTGCTATAGGGCATGAAATAAAAGGACACGCACGTTCTTGGAACTTCCAAGGTAAAAAGAAAGGAATTTTATTTTCTGACTCCAGCATTTACAGACTTTCAAAAGTGACACTGGATTGGACGATAAAAGTGCCACCTCTCTAACGACACTAGACAAACGAACAGTCTATCAAATTTCTTCTCTTCCAGAAAAGAATGTAAAATAATTATTTACAAAAAAGGGCATTAAAAAATTCATTACAAGAATATAAACATCAGAAGGCTTACAAAACTTGAAAAAACCAAAACAACAGGTGCCCAGAGAAGCTGTGGCTGCCCCTGGAGCCCAAGGCCAGGCTGGACAGGCCTTGGAGCAGCCTGGGACAGTGGAAGGTGTCCCTGCCCATGGGGTGGAATGGGATGAACTATCGCAGACATCTTTTATGAAAAATCTTTTTTTTTTGAGATTTTTCTTTCTGAGAAGCTGAGAAGCTTCCAAAACAAAATGTAAACAATTATTATCTGCTGCTGTAGAATGCAACAGGTGCATCTGTGATTGACCCATTTAGATGTTTGTAATTAATGGGCAATCACAGCTCAGCTGGCTGAAACAGAGAGCCCAAGCCACAAACTTTTGTTATCATTCTTTCCTATTCTATTCTTACCCAGCCTTCTGATGAAACCTTTTCTTCTATTCTTTTAATATAGTTTTAATATAATATATATAATAAAATAATAAATCAAGCCTTCTGAAACATGGAGTCAGATCCTCGTCTTTTCCCCAGTCTGAAAACCCCTGTGAACATGGTCACAACAAAAAAGTGCGTAAAAAAATTCATTACAAGAATATAAACATCAGAAGGCTTAAGAGACTTAAAAAAAACAAAACAACAGGTGCCCAGAGCAGCTGTGGCTGCCCCTGGAGCCCAAGGCCAGACTGGATGGGGCTTGGAGCAGCCTGGGACAGTGGAAGGTGTCCCTGCCCATGGGGTGGAATGGGATGAGCTTTTAGGACCCTTCCCATGCCATTGTTTTAGGAATCCCTGAGCCTCTCTCACCCCACAGCCACCCTGGCACCGTGGGCAGCACAGATCTCTGCAGGGCAGCTGCAGAGAAAACCAAAATCCTCCTTTGTGAGGCCACTTCTGTGGGACAGCCCTCAGAAGCACCTGCACAAAGCTGGTGACAATCCCAGTGCCCCCAGCCAGCCCCTGTGACAGACCAGACAGCTCAGCTGCTCATTCTCCTCTGTGTGCCCATGGCTCCTCCTGACCAGCCCAGAGGACACAGATTGCTGCCCAGCCCTGTGATTTATTCAGCTGCCTGATGCAGGCTCTGCCAGGGCTGCTCTGTCCCCGCTTGGGCTGAACACTCAATAAAACCTGTCCATAAACACAGGGTCCAGAGGGGAACATGCCCTGACAATGGGAATAAACAAAACAAGGGAAGCTCTGGGTGCAGGAGACAGAGGCAGGAACAGGCTCTGTCAGGGCAGGGGAGCCCTGCAGGGTCAGGATCTGCTCAGGGATTTATTAACGGCACAAACGATGGGCCAGAGATGTGCTTAAAATCTCCAAACTGAGCTGGAAGGAGTTCAGAGAGCAGGGCTGGGATTCAAATCTGACCTCCCTAAATAAAAATTAACGTTGCAAAATGAGTAAGAGAAAACTCAGAAAGATAAATGAGGAGCAATGAGCTCAGGGAAGACAGAACTCCATGAAAAAGCAAAGGACGAATAGGTGAGGAGGCCAGGCAGGTCTGAGCCAGGTGTGCTGTTCCCTACAGGAAAATCCTCTGTCCCTGCAAGGATAAGAATCCTGTGTGACAGTGTTCACAGGGGTCTGAGGATGAGGGAAGAGATGAGGATGTGACTCCATGTTTCAGAAGGCTGATTTATTATTTTATGATATATATTACAATAAAACTATACTAAAAGAATAGAAGAAAGGATTTCATCAGATGGCTAGCTAAGAACAGAAAAAGAAAAAATTATGACAAAGGCTTGTGGCTCAGACTCTCTGTCTGAGCCAGCTGACTGTGATTGGGCATTAATTAGAAACAATTGGGCATTAATTAGAGACTAATCACAGATGCACCTGTTGCATTCCACAGCAGCAGATAATCAATGTTTACATTTTGTTCCTGAGGCCTCTCAGCTTCTCAGGAGGAAAAATCCTAAGGAAAGGCGTTTTCATAAAACATGTCTGTGACACCCCTGAACCCCAGGGTCAAGACTTGCAACTGGAAAATCTCATTTCACTTTCTGGGACAGGGACAGCACCCAGGGCATGGCTGGGGCTGGGCCAGGGCAGCTCAGGCTGAGCTCAGGGCAAGGTTCTTCCCCCAGAGGGTGCTGGCACTGCCCAGGCTGCCCAGGGAATGGGCACGGCCCCGAGGCTGCCAGAGCTCCAGGAGCCTTTGGGCAGCACTGCCAGGGATGGAAAGGGTTGGGTTGTGGGGGTTGTTGGATCTGTGATTCCTGGGGTTCCTTCCAGCTCAGGATATTCCAGGATCCTGTAGTCCCCTGCTCGGGGCAGCTCAGGCTCTGGTGAGCCATCGGGTGTCCAAAGAAATGAGGATTTTCCCACTGGGTGTTTTCCCATCTGAACAGGCCTGGCAGTGCAGAGGGGACAAACTGAGCATCCCCCACCCCTGATGCCCACATCGTCTGAGCCAGGAACAGAGCCAGGCAGAAGGGGAGGGAGGGGAGGAAACCACAATGGAATGTGCTGGAAAATTGTCAATCCCATTTGCCCCCAGTGCCGCCCTGGAAGGTGTGTGAGGCCTTTAGAACCCCACAGAGGCCTGTGGGGCAGCCACAGAGCATTCCCTCCATTCCCTGCTTCAGGGTGATCCCTACAAACTGCCCTTCCCACTGCTCATTAGCCAGGAAAACTGAGGAGATGGATCTGGCTGACCACAGGGTGAAGATTTCCTACATGGAACCAACATTTCTATGAGCCCCAGAATGAAACAGGAGAGAATTTCCAGCAGGGCAGGGACAGCCTTTCTCTCCATCTGCCTCTCCCTGAGATTTTCCAGTCCATCACATCCAAGAAGGGCTAAAATTCCAGCAGGTGTTCCTGGAATGATGAGCAATGAGGAGAGAATGGGTTCTGGATAAGGAACAGCGAGAGTTTGGGGTGGGCATTTTTAAATTCCAGCCAGGCTTGGAGGAATGTTGCTCCCAATAAATCCACTGGAGAAATATCCAAGGAGGGAAAGAGGCATTTAAGCTGAAAGCAATATTATCACAAGGAGAGGTGGCTACAAAGTGACCAGGGATAAATCAGGCTGGAAATTTGAGGAAAATGGAAACAGGAAAACAGCTGGAAAATGAAGGAAAAAAAGGGAAGGGAAGGGAAGGGAAGGGAAGGGAAGGGAAGGGAAGGGAAGGGAAGGGAAGGGAAGGGAAGGGAAGGGAAGGGAAGGGAAGGGAAGGGAAGGGAAGGGAAGGGAAGGGAAGGGAAGGGAAGGGAAGGGAAGGGAAGGGAAGGGAAGGGAAGGGAAGGGAAGGGAAGGGAAGGGAAGGGAAGGGAAGGGAAGGGAAGGGAAGGGAAGGGAAGGGCCTTTTTGTATGAGCAGAAGGGGATTTCTGACTTAAATCCTGGTTCCACTCTTCAGCAGAGCTGCCTGGAAGCTGAGAGGAGACAGTCCAGCCCCAGAGCCCAAATCCAGGAGAGCAGGGAGCTGAGGGGACAGAGTGAGAGGAATTGCCAACATTTCCAGCTCTACCAGGAGTTCTTGCCATGAATTAGGAAGAAGGGATGTAGATAAAGAGCAGTGCTCTTGCAGACATCACTGCAGCCCAGAATTGCCACAGAACCCCAGGAGTGCAAGCTGAGAGAGCAGCCCCTCCCCAGGGACAGCAGGAAGGGGCTCTGGGAGATCATGGGACAGCCCTGAGGAGGAAAATGTCCCAGGCAGGAGCAGGCTGAGGGAGGAAAGTGCTCTCCTGGGGCACTGAAATGCTCCCAGCCTTGCTGGAGAGTTGAGCAGGAGTTTTTTGGTGTTTCTGACCCGGTCTGGGGCAGTCCCACAGCCAGGGCAGGCTGCACACCTGGGCACAGCCCCAGCTCCATCTCCCACACCCCAGGAACATCCCAGGAACATCCCTGTTGCCATGGAAAGAGCAGAACCACTGCTTCCCAGGGCTGGATGGGCACAGCCAGAGATGTTCTGTGATATCAATTATCACCCATCACCTAATGAGCCCTTCCAAGAAACCCCTGGCTGGGCTGTTCAGAGCCCAACAGTTCCCCCTTTTCAATTTGCTGCCTCTGTCACAGGGAAGTGGAGTTAATTCATGGAGTAAACCTCCTTCAAGAGGTGTCCCTAAAACTCCAGAGTGACTTTAATCCTCAGGGGAAGCTGTTGCAGAAATCTGCTTTAAAGGAGCAGTTTTGAGTCACTTCAAGGCAGCCACGATGTGGGACCTGGGAGCTGCTGGGTCCTCATTTGCTTTCCTGATCCAGGAAGGAAAAACAGCCCCTCTCCACTTGAATTTATTTCTTCACCGAGAAAAACAAAAACAAAATTTTAAAAAAGACAAAAAACCAAAACAAAAAAAAAAAAAAACCAACAAAAAAAAAAACAATTAAAAAACCAAAAAAAAACCACCAAAAAAAAAAGCCGAAACAAAAACCAACCAAACAAACAAAAACACAAACAAAAATACACCAAAAAAAACCAAAAAAACCAAGAAGGAAGAGTAAGAGGGCTCAGTACACTGAGTATAGATCAGATAAATGAGAGCTGCATGTTTTATGTCCTCTGCAAAAGGATTCCACGAGGAGAAGATGTTTCTGGGCTCAGCAGGTGGACAAAAGGATGGATTGGGAGAGCTGGGAAAAGAAAAACCACGGCAGGCTGGGATGATGGGATGATGCAGAAAAGGCTCACTACAAAATCTGTTTCAAATGGGTGTTGAAGGGATCTCGGGGCTTTGTCTAAACCCATTTGTGTGTGTGTGGAATGAGCTGGTGCTCCATGGAAACGTGACCCTGGTGGAGCTCCCCACTCCAGCACTGTGGGAATGCTGATCCCAGAGCTGGGGCTGCTCCTGCTCCGTGCCTGCAAACCCCTGGAATGCCCAGTGGGCTCCTGCTCCTCCCCACTGGGAGGCTGATGCCTCCAGCACCTGAAGCTCATCCCAACAGTGCCATTTCAGGACACACAGCCACAAAACACTGGCTTCTATTTTCCTCAAAAAAATCCCCATTTGCAGTTGAATTCATGTGGCTCTTTTTTCTTTTTGTCATGTTTTCCTAGAGGAAGACGCTTCTTTTGTAGCTGCTCAAATAATCACCGTGGAGCCTGCCCACCACGTGCTGTCAGAGCTGTGTGACCAGCCTGGAATTATTGATCCTGGCAAAGCCAGAAACCTCAGATACAGCAAACTCCCAGGGAAACCTTGGCAGCCCCGGGAATGCCAGAGCCCTGATGGAACTGCCAGGGCAGGTTCAGCTTCAGGGGCAGCACTGCAGCCCCTGGGCTGTGTGACAGGCACACCCAGCCACACTGGGGAGACACATGAGCAGGGCCATGGTTGGCTCTCACAATTGTCAGGGAAATTAACCCACCAACACCAGAGGTTTATGTCCAAAAGGGAGACAGAGGAGTCCTCTGACTTTATTTGAATAAAGGGAGAGGCCATGGGGCATTCCCCTGGGATCTCTCCAATTTTTGGAGGACCCAAACTCGCTTTTTATCCCAATTTCCCAGCCACATTTCCCTTCTCTCTTTCCCCATTTCTGAGGTACTTGAGAGGTTCAGGCTTCCCAAAATGCCCTAATACCGAAGATTTCCCTCTAATGTATAAACTTCCTTTTAATTTTTATTTATTATGGAATTTAGGGCTTTTTCTTCCCCATTGTTTCTTTCATTTTTAAGTGTCTAATTTCATTTATCAGCAACCCTACAGTTTATTTGTAAAAGCAAATATCTTTTCCCATTCATCAATCAGTGGAATCCTTCCCATTGTTTATCTCTCAGTGTTGGTTTTATCTACCAGCAGACCCACAGCTTGTTTGGAAAGACAAATCTGCTATTCCTCTCACAATTAAAAGGCAAATATCATGTATAAATGTTAAGAGAAGTTTTATAGATTTATAATTATGTTTTACCCTCCTTGTATTGTTATCAGGGGTGCCCTGGGTTTGGGACATTTGGCACAGTCACTTGTTACTGTGGCAGCACCTGAGCTCCAATCAGGATTTAAGGCAGTGACCTCCAGAAAAATATAAATATAAATATAAATATAAATATAAATATAAATATAAATATAAATATAAATTTCTATATTTGGACAGGGAAGGAGGAGTCAATGAACAGAACTTTGGGAGAGCTAAAGGGTTAAAATGTGAAACCTCCATTGTGTGGTTGAGCACAGGGTGGGAACAATCCTCTGCTCCTGGTGCTGTAATATTTTCTCTGTTCAGTCTTCTGTTGTGTTTTTGATAAAGTTTTAAAAAACTTTTTACATTTTGGAAGTGAGTATAATTTCATTCATTTTGGTAACAAGTATTCCACAACACTTGGAACAACCATCCCTGCTCCATGTTCTCCTTCCCCCCTGCTTCTCCTGAAAAATGGCTTCTTAATGGATTTTTCTATCATAAACTTAACGTCTCCAGATTTTATTTCCCACTTGAGGTCTAAATCATCTTTGCCATAAATGTAAAACAACTCAGCCAATGGTTTGGTGGGGCAGGTTTACAATATATCATTCCAAGAATAATTTAGAAACCTGGGAAGTTTTTCTTCCCTATAAATTCACTCAGCTCATTACTGAAATAGGCTGTGAAATGAGTGGATTCCCACTGGAAAATGGGAGCAGTGGAAATCTGAGGGCAAGGAGTTGGTTTTGATTGCTTTGCTGCACTCCAAAACAAGTTTCTTGTAAGCAGGGGGTGGATGATCCATATTGGATCACGCAGGAGGGATCCAGAGTGGCTCTGGATTAGCCAGGATGGAACAGCTCAGAGACTGAGGGACAGGGACCCTCTGAGCCTTCATCTCCTTGACCTTCCCTCAGCATGAGGAAGGAAAATGTGAGTGCTGGAGCAGGGCTGGGAAATCCATGGATAACAGCTCCAGCTCCTTTGATCCTGGATTAGACCTGGTGTTGTTTGTGGGGCTCTAAGAGTTTGAGGTCCACAAGTCTCAAACAGGGAATTCTACCTGGAGAATCCCAACTCAGCTTCCTGGGAAGAATTCAGGATGGAGCCAAGACTGCCTGGATGGGAATCCTGCACCAGGGGAAGTGCAGGAAAAAATTTTTGGCAGAAAGAGTGGTCAGGCATTGGCACACACACTATGGAGTCATCATCCCTGGAAGTGCCTAAAAATGTGGCATTTAGGGACATAGTTTAGTGGGAATGGTGGGATTTGGTCCAAGGTTGGTTGATGATTTTGGAAGTCTTTTCCAACCTGAATGATTCTGTGATTGTGGGAACTCAGGAGGAAATGAAGTTGTTCTGAGCAGGGAGAACATTCTACCTTTTTCTCCCTCTCCAGGTCACTCCTGGGACAAGCCAGGAGTCACTCCTGGGACAAGCCAGACTGCAGGAATTGGAGTAGAAGCACCACAGGTTGGTTAGAGTTTGGATTTCACTGCCCCTGAGGTCGGCCCAGAGAGGCACTGCCAGGTCTGGGAGTCAGCTTTGTGCTCCCAAGCCAGACAAGGAGAACATGGATGGATCCTGGGCAGGGTCTTCACCAGACTGCCCTCAAAAGTCATTCCCAGTGAGGAATTCTTGCAGGTCAGATCTCCCCTATCACATTTCTGGGCTCGTATTTTAGTTTCAGAAGGGTGCAGCAGACCCACGTCCCTTTTGGGTGTTCGGGGTAATCTGTCCCCCCTCACAGGTGACACAGACCCTCCCAGCCATGACCACACCCCACAGAGCCACACACAACCACACCCTGTGTGGGCTCCGTGGCTGTACCCTAATGCAGGGGGCGTTTAAACCAAAGATCCAGACCTGAATCTGATCAAATTCTATCATCCCATGGGGAGATGCTCCGCCCAGGGGAGGAGCCAAGCATTCCTGCCTGGATCCAATCTGAGCCTGGCACAGCACAGCAGCCTTTGCCCCCTGCATTGCCAGAGGAGCAGCTTTCTGCTGCCCTGCATGGCCAGAGGGAGCCCAGGCCCATCTGCAGCAGCCCTGGAGCTGCAGAGGAAAACTCCCCCCTTGTGCAGGATCCCTGCTGCAGCAGAGCCACAGCTGGCACTGCAGGAGGGCTGAGCCCCCATGGGATGGGGCTGGGACACCCCCTGACACACAGGGGGCAGGGACTGCTCTGGCTCTGGCTATGGGGTTTTGTATTACTGCATTTGCATTTTTATAATTTTTATTTTTCCTACTAAAAAACTGTTATTCCTATTCCCATATCTTTGTCTGAGAGCCCCTTAATTTCAAAATCATAACAATTCAGAGAGAGGAAGTTTACATTTTCCATTTCAGGGAGGCTCCTGCCTTCCTTAGCAGACACCTGTCTTTTCAAACTGAGACACCCGTGTGCAACTGGGAGCTTTATGAATATCCTGAGGAAGTAAATGGAAATAAAAATAAAAATTAAAAATATAAATATAAAATTATAATAATAATTTTTAAAATATCAATAATAAATTATATACAATAATAAATATAGAATAATATATAAGAAATATATAATAAATATAATAAGAAAATAAAAATAATACTTTTAAGAAATCCCCTGAGGGACTAAATGCAACCAGTCAGCATGGAATGTACCCCAGCACATCTGTCTGAGGCAGGAGAGCAGAGGAGATGCAGCACAGGGAATGGGGGGATTTGGACACCACCTTCCACTGCTGTGACAGATTTGGGGGGTCTGGGCTGAGCTGCAGGGAGGTTCAGAGCCTGTGAATGAACTGGTTTTCTTTTTGAGCTGGATCTGGGGTGATTTGTTTTTAAAAAAGAGAGAAGCAGCTCTGTGCTGAGGAGAAGGAGAGGTTGTGCACCAGGTCCCTCTAGAGCAATGGGAACATCAGCCAAAATCTGGGTATGGAGGAGAGCTTTGGCCACTGGGTGATGCTGAGAATCAGCTTCATCCCTTCCTCACCAGTCAGGAACTGCCCCATCCCAGGGGGGCTGAGCAGACACTCCATCTGGCTCTGGCAGTGGTTTGTTTTCTTTTTTGTACTATTGCATGTGTATTTTTATTCTTCCTTAGTAAAGAACTGTTATTCCTATTCCCATATTTTTGCCTGACAGCCCCCCTAATTTCTAAATTATAATAATTCAGAGGGAGGAGATTTACATTTTCCATTTCAGGGGAGGCTCCTGCCTTCCTTAGCAGACACCTGTCTTTCCAAACTGAGACAGAATCCAAGAACTGATGCCTTAAAATGCTCCTGGTTCTGTGTACAGGGCTCAGTAGAAGTTCTCTTCCCAAGGCAGAGCCCAGCAACCACCTGCCAACAATGAATCCTCCTCCTATAAACTTCCCAGCTTTCCATGATGTCAACAGCCTCATGGATTCCTGAAAAAGCAGGGAATTCCTTTAGATAATTTCTCATAAGTGACTTTAAGAAATTGATCATTTCTCGCTCTGGAATTCCAACAAAAATCCCAACAGTCCTGGAGTCTACCAGGAAAACCCCAACCCCAAAGCTGAGGATCTCTGCAATCCCAGGTGAGCAGCCTGGGTACAAACATTTCTCATCCCAAAGACTTTCCCTCCAGAGCTGTGCCCTGCTCTGTGCTGGGCTTTGTGGCCCCGTAAAGGCTAAAAAAGGCCCCAAACAGGGCCTTAGCAGGACCCAAACAGGCCCCAAACAGGGCCTTAGCAGGCCCCAAACAGAGCATTCACAGAGCCTAAAAAAAGCCTAAACAGTCCCCAAACAGGGCCTTAACAGGTCCCAAACAGAGCTTAAACAGGATCTAAAAAGAGCCTAAACAGGCCCCAAACAGGGCCTTAACTGGGCCTAAACAGAAGTTCAGTTGTGAACCAAGGGGTGACCAAGGTGTCCTAAGCCCCACAAGTGTCCAGCAGAAACCCAGAATTTGGTATTAAAGTGCCATAAATACAGCACAGGGAAATGCACTTGGAATGCAATGATCAAATCTGCATCCTGAAATACCAATAAATCACCTGGCCAAGGCCTTTCACTTCCAGCCCAGGAATTATTCCCACTCTATCAAACAACTCCTTTCATCAACAGCTCCATCTCCAGATAATTTATGGGCCCTCCTTCCTGTCTGCTTCTCCTCATCTCCGTAGAGACAAATGGATTTGGGACAGCATGGGAGAATTTCACTCTGTGGATTGTTAGAAATCTTCTAATTTCCAGCCTTGCTCCACTCAGGGCTGGTTTCTATCTATTTGATCTATTTCCATGCTATCCCTTAATAGCTTTTCCACATTGGATATTATCCCCCAGATGTGTTTCTATTAAGAGCCATCACCCAGCCCCTCCGAGTCATTTTGCACTGTTGACAAAGCAAAGCTTTCCAATTGTGTTTTCCCAAGGCAGGTGCTCCAAGCTCCCTGGTCCATCATTCCTCACACAACTCAAAACTCATTCTTAGGCCAAAGCCATTAATTGGATAATCTGATTCTTCATGTGAATTAAAACTGAAGAAAATCCAAACATTTTTGTCTTCTCAGAGGGGAATGTTTAGGGTTTTTTCCAAAATCTTTTTTTGCATCATCTGTTTTCTGTTTAATTCCCTCAACAAAGTTTAAACCCCCCTAAAATTGGAATTCAACTTTTTCTTTTATCAAAACAGAATAGTCTGCTTGATCCAATTTTTTTCCCCAGTGTGGGGGAAAAGAAAATTCATTTCCATTTCACTTTGTGGAATCATGGAGATGGGAATTAAATGAGAAATGACTTGTGGACCCAGAAGTGTTCTGGTTCCCTGGTGAAGTTGAAGATGTTCCTCCCAAAGTTCCTGGAGGCAGGAGGGCAGCTGGCACTGCCATTCTAGTGGTGGGATGGGACTGGGACCAGCACAGTCTGGGACTGGTTTCTGACATCCTTTGGGAGCTGGGAGAGCCAGACTTTTCCCAGGGAGAAGATCCTATTTACAAAAATCCGTGACAGATTGACAGATTCCACAGCAAATTCAATATTTGCCAATTCATGACTCAGTTCCTCCTGCTGGGGTCAGATTCCCTTGCAAGAGCCTCATTCCATTTCCCAGGAAATCATTGCTCTTCCTCATTCCCGGTGCTCCCTGCTCCAGTCCTGAGGCAGGAGGGAGCAGATGGAGCTGGGGTTTGGTTCTCCTGGTGTCTGTAACTCCCCTGCTCCCAGGGCTGGGATCTGGGCGTGTTTCCCAGCTGTGCCCACACCTGGAAAACCAGGAACAAAGCTGGGAACACTGGCTCATGGAGGGCTGGGATGGCAATTCTCTTCCTGGGCACTGCTCCGGCCCCTGGATCTGGGAGCACAGTCCTCTGACCCATCCTGGCAATGCCAGGCTGTGGAAATTACCCCTGGAAAACTTCTTCATTTCCTTATCAATTCTGCTCCTTCAGGAATCCCCTTTGCTTAGAAGGATTTCTGCTCAGAAGGATCCCAGTCCCAAGCAGGGTTTTCCAGCAGGATCCTGACTGGATCCCAGCTGTTCTTGCCTCTCACCTGCACCCCAGACTGATCTTATCCCTCCCTTTTCCATCTGCCCACAAACTCTCACCTTTACACTTCAAGCTTCTCAAGCTGTTTCTTTGCTGTTCTCCTGCAAACACCCCCATTCACGTGGAACAGCCTCAAAATCTTGGCATTTTCCTTCCCTGTTCCTGCATTTCCCTCTTTCACTCTTTATCTTTAGGTGTATTTTCAACATTTATTAATTTAAAATGAATTCCTGCTCCAGTCCTTTCAGTGGAGAACTATTGAGAGATGCATTCATCAATCCTCAGGCAGATAAAAGAATCCTTTTTACCAGCGTTACAATCCAGAGGCAAAGGGAAAAGGGACAAGGGGAAGCTCTAATGTGGAGTCTCCCAGCATGTCCCACTCTCCATTATCCCAGTGGAGAAAAAATCAGAGCTTTCAGGCTGGGATTCGTGAGATCAAAGGTAGGCAATCATTTTAATTGGAATAAATTGCACTGCTCTGGAAGTGTTGGCTCCGGGGGAGCCTCCACCGAGGCTCTGAGGGAGACACAGATGTGGGACACAACAGATCCAGGCGCCCTGACCCAGATTCCCTGCATTGGGCTGGGGGCCACAAATGGAGCTGGAGGCCAGGCCAGCAGATCCTTCACCCTCAGCAAGGGGCAAAGAAATTGGAAAAATGAGGGAGCAGGAAATTCCTGCCCTTAGGAAAGGGCTGCTGTAGGAGCATTGGGGGGTAGCACGGTGGGGATGGACGGAGACCAGAGATCTCTGAGCCAGGTCAGGAACTTGGGGTTCATTGCAAAGGGCCTGGGTGCAGGGCCCTGCTGGGAGCTGCCAAACACAGCTGGGGCAGGGCTGAGAGAAGAGAGGGGCAGAGAGGATGAGAGGGTGAGAGAGTAAAAGGGGTAAGAGGGTGAGGTTCCTGTTCCAATACCATAAATCTTCTTCTGTGTTGAATATTCTGATTCTCACTAACCAATCTAGTACAAGATACAAATCCTATAGCATTTACATGCAGCCTGTAAGAATCATTACATTACCATACTGTGCTACATTTTAAACACTAAAAACTCCTCTTTGGGCCCTTCTGCCAAGCTGTAGGGTCTGCTCTGACCTTTGGGCCTGTCTGCAAGGAGAGGGTGTTGTTCCATCAAAAGGAGATTACCTTCAGCTGGCCACACCATTCTTTTCCAGTTGTTCAGTAACTGAGGTATCTCAAAGCTTGCTTTCATTTCAATCTAACTTATAGTTTCTATATTCTCAAAATCTTTTGCCAGGCAATCATATTTATAAGGCTTTCCTGTTTCATCTTCCCCAACAGGCTCCCTGCTGGAGTCAAGGGCACGTGGATCATTGATGGACTGGTCTCCTTCATGGAAACATTTGAGAAGCTTCTCCCTGAAAAGGGGACTCTTGTCCCCAAGCTGGTGTCCCCACCCCAAAGGAGGCTGGCTGTGCACCAGGGCCCTGTGCTGGCTGCAAAGGGGCAAGGACAGAACAGGAATCAGCCTTTGGAGGCACTGGAATGTGGTTTTGGAGGAGAGGCTTGGGCAGGAGGTTTAGGGAAGCTCAGGGAGTGTCCGTCTCTTCCCACCATCCCTTTTCACATCCTTCTGGAGCAGGGCATGGCCTTCTGCTGCAGGGTGGAGGCTGAGGGGAGATCTGAGATCAGAAAGATGGGAATCCTTTCCTTTTGGGGATCCTTTCACCATGGGGATCATTTCCTTCTGGGAATCCTTTCCTTTTAGGGATCCTTTCCGTGTGGGGATCCTTTCCAATGGGGATCCTTTCTCAATGGGGATCCTTTCCCTGTGGGGATCCTTTCCTTTTGGGCATCCCTTCCTTCCAGGGATCCTTTTCTTTTAGGCATCCTTTCCTTTTGGGAATCCTGTCCCTATGGGGATCCTTTCCCTGTGGGGATCATTTCCCTGTGGCTCCAGATATTCCTTCTGCACAATTCTCCCTCCTCTGCCGCAGCAATTCTACCTCCCAATAATGTCAAGGCTGCAGCTCCCTTGTGTTGTGCACTGATCCCTTTGGACACTGGGAGTACCAGGTCCTTCACAAAGCCCATGGAAATGCCTCTGGAAGCTGCAGGAATTTTGCAGGCAAGCTCTGCACAAAGTGACTCATCCAGGCTGGGCAGATCAGCCCATGGGTTTCTTTTTTATCTCATTTTTTTCACCATCTCCTCCTCTTCAATCCCCAAAATAAAAAGTCTCCTCATGGGTAACTTGAGTGAAATCCTGGGGATGTTCCTCATGCTCTGCCCTTTCCTCATCTTTTCCAGGAGCAAGTTCCCATTAAAGTCCTGCTCTGTTCTGGCTTCAGGCATTCTGCTACAAATCCCAGGAAGATGTTTCCTCTCCTGTCCCTCTCCTGAAGGAGAGCCTTGGTCCCACAGATTTGTTGATGGAGCAACAAGGATTTCCCCAATTTCTCATGGAAAGGGCCTGGAGGAGGTTCAAGGTGGTAAAATTCTTCAGTGACAGAGTGATAAGCCCTGGGACAGGCTGGGGTGGAGTCCCCATCCCTGGAATTGTTCAGGAATGGAGCAGACGAGGCACTTCACTGTGAGGTTGAGTGGAGATGGGGATATTCAGTAAAAAGTTGGATTGATGGCCTTGGAATCCTTTTCCAACCATAATGACTCTGTCATTCCATGTCTGGTGAGCCCTCAGTGATTCTCGTGGATCTCCTGTCCAGCCCTTCACTGGCAGAGGAGGAGATTTCCCAAGTTACCATGGAGATGAGAGCGATGGAAAAGAGCTCGGAGCAGATGGATGCATCCCAAGTGAGCTCCTGTTGGCACTCCCAGAACAAGGGGAGTATAAAGATGCACAGCATTGGAACAAAACGATGGAAATGATTGATATAAGCACTGATATGCCAGGGATGAGAGTGAGGCTGTGAGAAAAGCCAAGGAGCAAAGGGAAAGAGAAATTTCCAACTAGGAAATGGGGGGGAAAATGAAGTTTTTGGAGATCCAAGATGGACAAAGGGGTTTAATCTTGAAAATGCCTTTGGGATTTTTTCCAGAGACGTTGGCTGCTTTAATTAAAGTGATTGATTCACTCCAGAAATATGTCAGAAGTCACCTTTCCCTGGTAAAATCCTTCCTAATGGGAGAATATCACTCATGTCCTGAGGCTAATTAATGTCAGCAGTGAGTGATCCCTGGGCCTGATGGGGTCCTCCTATAAGGAGAAGTTTTATCCAGATTTTCTGGATAAAATTTCCTGGCACAGGGTGCCCAGAGCAGCTGTGGCTGCCCCTGGATCCCTGGCAGTGCCCAAGGCCAGGCTGGACACTGGGGCTGGGACACCCTGGGACAGTGGGAGGTGTCCCTGCCATGGCAGGGGTGGCACTAGATGTGATTTAATGTCCCTTCCCACCCAAACCATTTCATGATTTCATTATTTAGTCTCTTCCATTAGAGCTTGTCATGAATTTGGGAACACTTTTTTAGGAACAAGGGCATGAGGTGAGGACACATGGCCAGGATGCAGCAGGGCAGATCCTTGGGAAATTTGGGATTTATCCATCATGGAAAGCACTGTAAGAACATGGATGTTTATCCCATATATCATCTGCAACCCCCATTTCCCCTCCTTGGTGTGTGGGGCAGTGGCAGAGTGAGGCTCTTTTCCCAAATCCCAGGGGAGCTGTGGGCTGGGGACAGCCTGGACTGGGGGAATTTGCAGCTCCTGGTGCCTGGGGCTGCAGTGGGACCCAGGAGCAGCACTGAGGGGTCTCTCTGCATTATGGGATTTTGTAACAGGACCCAAACCCTCCCTACACCAATGAGATGCCTCTGATGAGCCATGGCAATGATGAAAGATGTGAGAGTGTCACAATTTGGGATCTCAGAGGAGCAACCTTTCCTTGGGAATCGCCCTCTCTTTTTGCAGAGAACTGGGAACTCCTCCTCCAAGGATCTCTGTATTCTGACAAGGGGCTGGGGTGTGAGAAGGAAACACAATAATTTTTTGGGAAGCAAAGGTGACCTTTGGAAAACCCCACAGGCCCTTCAGGAATGGTCCCCAGGACAATTCAGGTGGGCAGGGATGGGTTTAGATGGAATCAATGTCAGGTGAGTTGTGACAGCCCCAGCTGCCCCTCTCCCCATCCCAAACTGCCCAAAGATTCCCTGCGGAGCAGAGGCTGTGTCTGCCTGTATATTTATCCAATGTGAGCCTTGATCCTGAATAAACCTGCCAAGGACAGAGCAAATTGTGACAGCCGAGCCTGAAATTCCCATTTTAGCATCATCATTGCTCCACACTTTGCTGGGAAATTGTGTGTTCCCTTCTTTTTGTGGAATATTTCAATCCCTAATGATGCACAGAGCTGCTGGTTATCATCAGCAGTGTAACACATCCTAAATCAGTGTCACCATCCAGGGATGCTAACTGTGAGAGAATCATGGAGCTGTTAGGAGGCAGGAAAGTGGGGAATGACTCGTGACTGGAAGGGGGGGTGTGTGGAGTGCCCCTGTCTCTGCACATCTGCACCCATTACAGCATAAAATCATTCCCAGAAAAACACAGGAAAAATGTTGGGGAGCCACATCCTGAAATGAGAGGCAAAGTTTGGAATCAGAGTCGTTAATGATGATTGTGTTTAATGATAGGGAATAGCACAGGGAAGCTGCACACAGGGAATTGGTGTTCCTGGAAGTGCTGTGGGGCCAGAGCCCTGTGAGGGGGAAGCTGGGGAACTGCTGGGTTTGGGGAGCTTTGGGATACACTGAGGAAAGTGTTTGGAAAACGTGGGAGTTTGTGAGGAGTAAATCATTCCAGACAAACACGATTCCTTCCTAATGGAATAACTCTGGGGCTAGGGAGAGAGGGACCAACAAATCCCATAAATCTGGGAAGGTTTTCCATATGCCTTGGCTTGCTGCAATTTCCCAGGATGAATTTCCATGAAGCCTTTTAATCCTGGCCTGGCACTGAGCCTGGCTGGGTCTCTCCTGTGTGAGGGTGGAGGCTGGGATGGGCATCCCAGGAAATGCCAGATCCACATCGGCTTCCCACAGCCTCTGCTTGATCTGTGCGTGTCCCAGCCCCTGCTGGCACCACCTGGGACACCTGACAGGTGTCACAGCACCAGGACAGTTGTCACCTCAGGTGAGGGTTTATTCAGCCTGATTTGGGTGCTGCCATTGGGTTGGTGACTGGTCACCCCCTGGCTCCGTCACTAGGACAGAACTGTCACCTGCAGCCTGCAGAGGACACAAGGAGCAGCTCCTGGCGGGAAGCTGTGCCATGCTGGCATGGGGATTTCATGGACACCCAGTATTGTCTGGCCCATGAATGATCTGAAAATCCTGGTGAACCCTGGAATTCAGGACCTCAAAGCCCACCCAGTGCCACCCCTGCCATGGGCAGGGACACCTCCCACTGCCCCAGGCTGCTCCCAGCCCCAGTGTCCAGCCTGGCCTTGGGCACTGCCAGGGATCCAGGATGGGCACCCTGTGCCAGGGCCTGCCCACCCTGCCAGGGAACAATTCCCAATTCCCAATATCCCATCCATCCCTGCCCTCTGGCAGTGGGAGCCATTCCCTGTGTCCTGGCACTGAGTGCCCAAGCAAAAATTCCAGGGTGTCATTCCAGGACAGCCATGGTTCGCATGGAGTGACTTTGTGTTCCTGAAGGAGTGCTTGGAATCAGCTCCCAGCAGGAGCTCTGAGCCAGACTCTCCTGATCCTGATCACACAGATGGATTTACCTTCCAATGGGAGGAAAAACTCATTAAAATGATAACAGGACAAGGCAAAGCTGCTGAGCTAACCAGAGAAATGAAAAGGGCTTTAGGGAAGGAGGAAAGGACTGCTCATGGAATCATGGAAAATGGTTTTCCTTCATGTAATCCTAATCCAATGTGGTCCCTATAAAAATCCCCAAACCATTCCATGATTTCATGGTTTGGTCTCCTCCATTAGAGCTGCTCATGAATTTGGAAATATTTTCTTTAGGAACAAGGGCTTGAAAGGAGGTAATTTGGCCAGGTTGCAGCAGGACAGATCCTTGTGCAATTCGGGATTGGGTAATCATGGAACAGTTTGGGTGGAAAGGACCTTAAAGCTCATCCAGTGCCACCCCTTCCATGGTGGAACTATCCCAGATTGCTCCAAGCCCTGTCCAACCCAACATGGCCATTCCCAGGGATGGGAAAAATAAAAAGCAGAAGAAGAAGAAGAAGAAGAAGAAGAAGAAGAAGAAGAAGAAGAAGAAGAAGAAGAAGAAGAAGAAGCAGAAGAAGAAGAAGAAAAAGAAGAAGAAAAAGAAAAAGAAAAAGAAGAAGAAGAAGAAAAAGAAAAAGAAAAAGAAAAAGAAAAAGAAAAAGAAAAAGAAAAAGAAAAAGAAAAAGAAAAAGAAAAAGAAAAAGAAAAAGAAAAAGAAAAAGAAAAAGAAAAAGAAAAAGAAAAAGAAAAAGAAGAAGAAAAAGAAGAAGAAAAAGAAAAAGAAAGAAAAAGAAAAAGAAAAAGAAAAAGAAAAAGAAAAAGAAAAAGAAAAAGAAAAAGAAAAAGAAAAAGAAAAAGAAAAAGAAAAAGAAAAAGAAAAAGAAAAAGAAAAAGAAAAAGAAAAAGAAAAAGGTGTTTCAGTCCATTCTCCATGGTTTTGAAAGGAAAATAAAGCCAGGTAAAATTCTACATCATGTCAAAGACTTGATCCCATTATTCCAGAAGACACTGCCAGCCATACATCTATACATTTTATCCCACTCCATTACTGCTCTGTCAGGGAAGCATATAAATGAATAGGATCCAAATGAAGGCCCTACAAAGTAAGATAAAAGCAGAATGCAGCTCACATGGGAAAATGTGGGATTTTGAGACAGTTTGAGACAGCTGAGAATCAAATGTGCTCCCAAAAAAATATTCTCTCTGGGGAAGAAAGAGGGAGAGAAGAGAAGATTGTTGTTTCACTGCCACCCACAGAAAGCTGCAGATTATTTTAGGGAAGAGCTTGCACAAGCTGCTCCTTGGGAATCTGCAGGATGGAAGAAATCCCAAATAACTTCTCTGCTGAGGGCTGTGCTTGTTCAGTCCTTTGTATGGCACATCCTTCAAATCCCTGCACGGGTGGAAATCATGGAAACCTGGAATTGTTTGGCCTGGCAGGAACATTAAAGCCCACCCAGTGCCACCCCTGCCATGGCAGGGACACCTCCCACTGTCCCAGGCTGCTCCAAGCCCCAGTGTCCAGCCTGGCCTTGGGCACTGCCAGGGATCCAGGATGGGCACCCTGTGCCAGGGCCTGCCCACCCTGCCAGAGAACAATTCCCAATTCCCAATATCCCACCCATCCCTGCCCTCTGGCACTGGGAGCCATTCCCTGTGTCCTGTCCCTCCATCCCTTGTCCCCAGTCCCTCTCCAGCTCTCCTGGAGCCCCTTCAGGCCCTGCAAGGGGCTCTGAGCTCTCCCTGGAGCCTTCTCCTCTCCAGCTGAAACACACATTTCCAAAATTATGTCAGGAAAATTGAGACACCAAGCCTGTTTATCCAGGCTTTTTCATCTTCAAAAGAAATCACAGCCTCATTAATGAGTGCCTGAAAGGTGTGAGACAGGAAACGCTGCTGTTCTGGATCCCTGAATCCAGGAAAAAAAACAGGAGCTATGGCTGGAGCAGGGATGTGCCTGTGCCAGGAATGTGCCCTGGAGCATTCCTGAGTCGGGGATGTGCCACAGGAACCAGGAGCTCCACTGGTGTGACATGGGGAGATGTCGCTTTGGACAGGTGGCCTGCTCTTCCCACGGCTCTTCCCTGTGGGATGCTGTGGGATGAGCCCCATCAGCTGCTCCAACACTCTGAAATTCAGGATTTAATTCCAGGCAGAATGGGGAGTAGTCTGGGCTGAGAGCACTTTGTGTGACTCCTCCCCACCCAGCCCCTCCAAACAGCAGGGATGTGTTTTCCAACATTTTCATTCCCAGGGCTGAGTGGGCTCTGCTGGATCCCATGGGAATGAGAGCCTGCCTGTTCTTCCCACCTGGAGATGAGACAGCTCCTCTGGAAACACTTCTTGTTTCATTTGCATTCCTTGTTTAATTTGCATCTTGTCACTGGAAAGCTGCCTTTCCACTGGAGTTTGATTTTAATGGAAGATTTTTTGGATGGCTGCAGGAATTCTGTCCTGAGCTTCCCGTGGCCTCTGGGGTCTTGGGAAGCTTCTGGGTCAGATAAGATGTGAGATGATTGATTCCCAGCCTCATCCCAAGGTTTTTCATCTGGTTTCTAAATATTCCAGCATTCTCCTCTCATTTAAATTCCTCCCTGTTTGGAAGTTTTGGAATCAGCTTAAGAGCAAAAGGGAAAAAGGGAAAGCAAGGAGAAGCTGTCAAAGAGCTTCCCAAGGGACTAGGTAGTGTCAAGGTCCTCTGGATGTATCCCAAGTACCCCAGAGTGTCCAGCTCTGCTGAAGGTCACTGACACTGTCACCAGGAGCTCCCCTGGATTGTCCCACCCTGGGTGAGCCCAGCCATGGCACTGGGAGGGATGGGGCGGAAGGATGGGACACTTTGGACTGGGAATCTGCCCTGGGAGTGAGCACTGAGCCCTGTCTGTCCTTTCCCAGGAGTTCTTTCCCATCTCCCAGAGCTCTTCTGGCAGATTTGGGGATCTATGTTATTTCTGGCTGGGGTCTCTGTACAAATCACAAACAGGACAGGGCTGCTGGAACTGCCTTGAGCTGTTTGATTCTCCAGCATCAGTCTCACTACATGGTTATGACAATAGGAAGATGCCACCAGCTCACATCCCAGGCAGCAGACACAGAACTCAATGTCACAACTCACTTTATAAGTGTTTTGACCAATCACACAAAGCAAAAGCACATTGACAGTAGTTCTATCCAACCACTATAAGCACAGGTAGCTTTGGTTAAACAATGCTTGCTTGTTTCAAATACAACACCTGCTTGTGAGCCTTAAACACAATGCACAGAGCTCCATTATTAAGCTTAAAAGTTCCAAATATCTCACTAGATAAACTTTTCTGTAGCTTAGGGAGTTATTCTAGACAAGCATTAATACACAGACCATTGTTCTATTTGTCCTTACTTTTCTACTTTTTACATAATTTTTCTGCTGACAAACCATAAGAGTCATAGTCTCTTACGACTACTGCTTAGCTCCAGTCACAGTTCTGCTGTCTCTGAGGCCTTTTGTAGCTTTCCCAAACCCCTCTGATTTAAGGATTCCCACACATGTGGGCACTAGCCCCGGAGTGGCACCTCCAACAACACTTTCCCAGTGACATTCCTGGGCTGGAAATCAAGGGAAGGAGGAGAACTCTCAGAATTTATCTGGGTGCAGTTGGACATGGGGATGGCTGGGCTGCCTTGGAATGAGGTGGCAGGGAAGGGCTGGAGCATGTCATGCTGGAATAACCAGGTTAGGGGGATGGTGTCCATCACTCTGCTGCCTCTGCAGCTTCTGGATGACATCAGGGATGCTGCCATTTAATAAAAACAGGAATTTTGGCACCTGGAATTCCGTTATGACCAAACTAACAGGGAAATTTTTCCTACAAATTCCCTGTCCAATTCCAGTGCACTCAGAAAGCTCTGCCCAGCTTGAAGTTGAATAATCTCATCCTTCTGTGTCACAGACATATTTTATGAAAAATCATTTTGTTAAGATCTTTTCTCTTAAGAAGCTGAGAGGCATCAGAAACAAAATGTAAATAATGATTATCTGCTGCTGTGGAATGCAACAGGTCTCATGTTGGTTTTTTTTTTAATTAATGGCAAATCACAGTCCAGCTGTTTCGTACTCTGGTCAGTCACAAGATTTTATAATTATTCTTTTCTAGACTTCTGATGAAATCTTTTCTTCTATTCTTTTAGTATAGTTTTAATATGTAATTTTCTTTTAATATAATATAGATCATAAAATAATAAATCAACCTTCTGAAACATGGAGTCAAGATTCTCGTCTCTTCCCTCATCCTGAGACCCCTGCAAACACCACCACACTTCCGCCTCTCTAATTTTTTCCATAAATTCAGCATTAAGGATTAGAAAGGGAATTTCTTTCTGGAGAGTCAAGAAGGAAGAGAGCTGGCAGGATTTTCCTGGGAGGGAGCAGGATGAGTGTGACTGGGGGAGGAAAAGATGGGCCCAAAGACAGGAAAGATGGTGAAACCTCACCCAGCGCTAATCCTGCTCGCTGGGTTAAACCTCACCCAGGGCTAATCCTGTTCCCAGAGTTAAACCTCACTAGGATTAAACCTGCTCCCAGGGCTAAACTTGCACACGGGGCTAATCCTGCTCCCAGGGTTAAACTTCACCCAGGGACAATCCTGCCTCCATGGTTAAACCTCACCCAGGGCTAATCCTGCCTCCATGGTTAAACCTCACCCAGGGCTAATCCTGCTTCCAGAGTTAAACCTCACTCAGGGCTAATCCTGCTGCTAGGATTAAACCTCACCCAGGGCTAATCCTATCCCCAAGGTTAAACCTCCTCCCAGGGCTAATCCTGCACCCATGGTTAAACCTCACCCAGGATTAAACCTGCTCCCAGGGCTAATCCTGCTCCTAGGATTAAACCTCACCCACGGCTAATTCTACCCCCATGGTTAAACCTCACCCAGGGTTAAACCTGCTCCCAGGGTTAAACCTGACCCTGGGCTTTGCTAAAGTGCTTTAAGCTGGTGTTTGCCAAGCCCTGAGGTTCAGCCTTTCCTCTGCTCTTCCCAAACATTTCCCAGTTTGTGTTTGCTGGGATATTTTGGGAGGGCTTTTTTTTCCTTTGCTTTTTTTCCTTCCTGAATTGGCCCAATATTTGCGTTTCATTATCCCTTATTTGCATTTCAGGTGTTGCTGGTGGTAATTTGCTGTCCTCTGGAAAAAGTCCCACGTTGTATTCTCAGAAATTAGAGTCAGTCCTGTGGGGCAGGTGAGCTCTCCATGAAAAACAGCTGCAAACCAAGGGAATTTGGGACAGGGAGCTCAGGGGTGAGAAATGCTCCAGGGATGAGGGCCAGGAAATGGGGCAGAGATCTTAAAGTGAACTGAACAAGGGAGGGATTTGGGGAAAAAATAACATAAGGAAAAAATAATTCCAGAGCATTTGTGGGAGTAGCACAAGGAAAATTTGTGGAGTGTATCAGGTCAAAGCATCCCAGTGCAGGGAAGCTGCTCCATGAGAAGAGGATGGAAACTGGGCCAACTTGGGAAAAAGTCCCACAGAAATAAGAGGAACATTTCCAGGTGTAAAAAGCAGGAGAAGGGAAACAATCGGCAGGTACATGAGGAGTGAGAAATCCTTCTGTAGGCACCTAAAACAGGGAAAATTCATCTGGTACTCCTTGGGCAGGGAAAATTCCCAAGGGAAGTTTTGATGCCTTCCCTCTGCCTTTGCAGAGCTTGGGAAAGAGAGGCAAAGCTGTGGGAATGGGGCTGGAAGGGGGAAAAGCAGGGAGGAGCTGCAGAAATATGTGATTCTCACATGCTCTGAACCTGGCACAATTCAGCCCTGAGTGTTCCAGGCAGCTCTGAGCTGCTCATTCCTGTCTCCAAGAGCACCTGGAGAAGGAGGAGGGAGGCTTCTGGATTCTGTCTTCATTTCTGGAGGCTGGAGAAGACCAAGAAGCCTTGGGAGGAGGGATATCCATGGGATCAGAGGGGAACTCAGCCTGGAAGGGATCTCAGGGGTCCCTGATCCTGTCTCAGGCTCAAAGCATGGTGAGCCACAAGATCAGCACAGTTTGGGCTTGGCTTTTTCCAGTTTGGGCTTGGCTTTAGCCACCTTGGGCAGGGCTTTAGCAGTTTGGGCTTTGAGCTTGGCTTTAGTAGTTTGGGCTTGGCTTTTTCCAGTTTGGGCTTGGAAATCTCCAAGGCTGGAGTCTCCCAAGCTGGTCCACTGGTGGGATAGAACCACAGGGATCAGCTGTGATGATGCTGAGAGGTCTCTTTGCTATCTGGTACCTTTAAGGGCTCCCCCTTCATTTCTAATTAGCAGGTGAATATTTTGGGGTCTCAAATTCGAATTGTGGGGTCTCACTTTTGGAATTTGCTGCTCCTGGGTCCCACTGCAGCCCCAGGCACCAGGAGCTGCACATTCCCCCAGTCCACAGCTCCCCTGGGATTTGGGAAAAGAGCCTCACTCTGCCACTCCCCACACACCAAGGAGGGGAAATGGGGAGTGCAGATTATTTATGGGATGAACATCCAGATTATGTATGGGATAAACATCCATGTTCTTACAGTGCTCTCTATGATGGATAAACCCCAAATTGCCCAAGGATCTGCCCAGCTGCATCCTGGCCATGTGTCCTCACCTCCAGCCCTCATTCCTAAAAAAAAAAAATCTTCCCAAATTCATGAGCAGCTCTAATGGAGGAGACTAAATCATGAAGTCATGGAATGGTTTGGGGATTTTTTTATAGGGACCACATTGGATCAGGATTGCATGAAGGAAAAACCCTTTTCCAGGGGGATTTTGCAGGCTGCAGCCTCCATCCCTCAGAGAGGAGCAGTCTGGATCTGCTCCAATCTCAATCAATCAGCAGCAGACACTTGTCTGACATTAAAACTCCAACCCCAAGTGCTGCATCCATCACATTTCTCTTGGGAAGAGATTAAAACGCAGCAGGAAAAACTGCAGGTTTCCCTCCATCCAAAAACCAGACAGGAGGAGGTTTATTCCTTTATTTTGAAAGCTTTGTAAACAGATCCAAAGCCCACCTCTACCATGCTGGAGACAGACCTGGAAGAGGCAGGAAGCTTTTCCAAGGGGATAATTCCCTGCAGGAATCACCACACGTGCCTGGGGTGTTTTGTTTCCCCCAAACACCCAAAGTTGTTTCTCTGTCACGGACAATGTATTTCCCAGCAGCGATCAGAAAACAGGGAAGGTCTTCCCTGCTCCTGATCCTGCTGGGGATGGAATGCCTCCAGCTGCTCCCTGGAGCAGCAGCAGGAGCTGGCCAGCTTCCAGCCCACCAGCATTTCAGCTGAAGTCAATGAGCTTGGAAAAAAAATCCAAGCATCTGCTGCAGATTATCCAATTTCTTTCCCTCTTTCATTTGGCAGCCAAGAGCTCTGGCAGCTGGGCCTCAGAAATTGTGGGAGCCTTTAAAAACCCTTTGGTTTGGGAATTCTGGGCTTTTTTTCTTGCTCTCTGCCCAGCTCAGGCTGGTTTAGGATTTTGGAGGCTGCCCCAAACACAAGATTCAAGTCCAGCACTGCCAGCAGGGACCTTCCAGAGTGAAGCGATTCCTTTAATCCCTGGGGAAAACAGGGAGTTCGTGGGTGTCCTGCAAACTCTGTGCATTATCCAGCTACCTGGGCAGCCATTAGGAGAATTAAACCCCCTTTTTGGTTTGGGGTGAGTGGCTCTGAGCCCCAGCAGCAGCTGGAGCATCCATGGTGGGCTCTTCCATCCCCCTTTGCTCCCCAATACCCACAGTGAACTGCAGGGAATGTGCTGGGATGTGTTCGCAGGGCTGTAGCCCCATGCCTGGCCTTTGGTTTAAGTGGTCCCAGCTCCATCCCTGGCCCCATTCCACCTCCAACCCAGCCTTGCCCTGCTCCCACCCTTCCCTTCTGAGGAGCAGAGCCACAAACTCACCTTTAGAATCCCTTTTCCCTGTTTCCCAACTCCTCCCCTGTTTCTGAGGGACAGGGGGCTGTGAAACCTCCCTGCTCTGCTTTACAGCTCAGTGCTGGCGTGGCCCCACTCAAATAAATTTTGGCATCCCCAGGCTGGTCTCTGCAAGCCTTTATTTATTCAGTGGGAGTGAAGGATTCATCCCCCCCTGGACTGAGGGAGCCCAAGGATTCCCACGTGCAGCTGAGCCCCTGCACTTCATCCTCAGCTGCTGGAGCTGTTTGCATCCATCCCAGAGCTATTGCCCCTCATTCCTGCCCAACAGATTTTTATTTGGGTATGAAATCAAAATGTGACAGCACATGGAAAGTTAAGGAATGGAGAAATCCATAAATTACCTTTATACAGCAGAGCTGATGTGAGTGTGCTGCTCTGGCCTTAACCAGTGCTCAGCCAACCTCAAGTCTAAGGTTGGTTTTAAGGGGTGCACAAATCACCCTGAGCTTTGTCTTCCCTAAAAATCCTTTCCTAATAATCCTGATTATGAGCCAGGAATGTTTTTACTCCAGCAATTCTGCCCTTGGAGCCCTGCTGGGCTTGGGGTTCCCCCCCAGCTCATGGTTCCTCCACCTTCCTGTGCATCCACATCCCATTCCCTGGGGAAATTGCTTGGAGGTGTTCCCACATGGCAGGAGATGTTTCTGCTGGACAACAGGAGCTTTGGGAAGTTGGGTGGGACTTGTGGAGACCCTTCATGTGCTGATCCTTGACCTATGTGCCCAGGCAGTGGCAGGGCCAGGGAGGAGAGCATGGGAGATCAGGCAGGAGCTGCTTCTCCTCATGGGCAGCACAAGGACAGAGCTTCACTGGAGATTCCATCCCCTCCTCATCAAGACTCTGCCATCAGCACTTGGAAACAGGATCATGGAATCATGGGATGGTCTGGGAGGGAAGGGACCTCACCCAGTGCCACCCCTGCCATGGCAGGGACACCTCCCACTGTCCCAGGCTGCTCCCAGCCCCAGTGTCCAGCCTGGCCCTGGGCACTGCCAGGGATCCAGGATGGGCACCCTGTGCCAGGGCCTGCCCACCCTCCCAGGGAACAATTCCCAATTCCCAATATCCCATCCATCCCTGCCCTCTGGCACTGGGAGCCATTCCCTGTGTCCTGTCCCTCCATCCCTTGTCCTCAGTCCCTCTCCAGCTCTCCTGGAGCCCCTTTGGGCACAGACATATTTTATGAAAAATCCTTTCATTAGGATTTTTTCTCCTGAGAAGCTGAGAAGCCTCAGAGGAAAAGAAAAACAATGATTATCTGCTGCTGTAGAATGCAACAGGTGCATCTTTGATTGGTCCATGTGAGTTGTTTCTATATGATGACCAATCACAGGTCCAGCTGTGTTGGGACTCTGGTCAGTCTCAAGATTTTATTGTCATTCCATTCCTTTCTTTGCTAGCCTGATGAAATCCTTTCTTCTATTCTTTAGTATAGTTTTAACATATCTCTTTCTTTTAAAATAAATGTTAAAATATTTCTTCTGAAACATGGAGTCAAGATTCTGATCTCTTCCCTCATCCTGGAACCCCTGCAAACACCACCACACCTTCAGGCCCTGGAAGGCCACAATACAATCCCCTTGGATCTTCTCTTCTCCGGGCTGAACAATCCCAATAGCATTAAAAGCCAGCTCTTTTTTTTTTCTTTTTTCTCATTAAGTTAAAAATTACATTCATTGGCTTTTTAAATATTTGTATTAATTATTCCAAGTCATTTGCTGTATTCCATGATTAATAACTCTGTCAAAGTTCTTCCAAAGTCCCTCTTTTGCTATATTTTACTTGTTTGGAGCCCTTACCTTGAGGGGTTTTGGTCCTCAGCTTATACCTGAGGGGTACAAGGACAGGGATATGGGGACATGCTGGGACAGCAGAATCTGGGATTTCTAAGCTGTTCCTCTGCTCCATATGGACAATAAGGGATGTGTTGAAGGAAGGATGAATAAAGGAGAGCAGTGTGTGAGCAGAAATGGTGGGAATTATCCCCTGGATCATCTCCTGGTGGGACACTGTCCTAGGGTGATGTTATGCTGCTTGTATCCCCACTCCTGTGCTCTGTTCATGCTGGGTATCCTGTTCTGTGCCTTCCAGACTGGCTCTGCAGAGCGAATGTTTTGTTTGGGTTTTGCTCTCAGCCGCTGCCCCACGGCTGGTGGGACACACAGACAGGGCAGTGCATGGTGC
Source organism: Melospiza georgiana (assembly GCF_028018845.1). Taxonomy (NCBI): domain Eukaryota; kingdom Metazoa; phylum Chordata; class Aves; order Passeriformes; family Passerellidae; genus Melospiza; species Melospiza georgiana. The sequence continues at coordinate 13,192,616 of NC_080447.1, read as the reverse complement.
TGCTTTTGCTTTCTGCTTTGCTCTTCCCTTTGCTCTTGCTCCTGCTTTGCTCCTGCTTTTTCCTCCTGCTCATTAGTTAGAGAATGAAAAAAGCAGGATTTATTTTGGGATTGCTGATAAGGAGGTGAAGGTCAGGAGAGCCCTTTGGAAAGGCTAAATGAGGTTCCCACCACGGAAACACCTGGCAGCTCTTCCCAAGAGCATGGGAGCCTCCCACAGCCACAGCATCCATTGGGATTTGGGAGTGAAAACCAGTGGGGAAAAACCACATCACACTAAACAGCCCCTATTCCCAGTGTTTTCATGGCTTGTTGCCCAGTTCCTGGGAGCCCTCCTGCCTCCAGGCAAGTGCTTAACTCTGGATGCTGCTCGGAGCTCATGGATTGATGGATACTGAGCCTCAGGACAACACAAGGAGAGGAAAATGCTCCCAGCCCAGGAATGCTGGAGGCAGCCACAAGCACAGAGTGTCCATGGAGTTTGGACATTTTAAAATCCTAAAATTAGGATTTTAGCCAAAAAAAAATAAAATTAAAAAGCCAGTGGTTGTGACTAAATTAGGATTTCCTTCACAATTGTCCAGCATTCCTGAGAAAAGTGAGATTCAACTATTCAGGAAAATAGACAAAGGAGAGTTAGCCATTGAACCCATTTGTTTTCCAAGTTTTTAGATATTTTTTACCAAACAGACCACATGAAAAACAGAACGAGAGGAATTTATATGGGATCAGCATCCAGCCTTTCTTCTGGAAATCTGTGCACAGCTATCCCTGGAGAAGGAGTTGCACATCTCCTGCTTGTTCTAGTTGTATGGTTCCCAAATTAAACCCTCACTTCCACCTGGGAACGTCTCCCAGATCCAGAGAAGGAAGCAGGGTCTGAACTTGGCCCATCATTCAGAACTGGGTAGGAGAGGAGGCAACCTTTCTCTGCATTTTATTCCAATAAAAATGGAATAAGAATCCTTTCCAGATTTTAGGAACATTTAGAGAGCAAATTAATACATTTTGGTTCCTAAGAAAACTATTTAAGATTTCTGTCATTCAAGTTTTCATCACAAAATCTTTTTTCCTTTTTTTTTAACATGTGAAAAATTGAGCATTTTCAGGAGAAATTAAATTGTGCTGAAAACCCAACAAAGGAAGGTTTTCATAAGAAAAACACAGCCTGGAACTTGTTGACATCCAGAAATCTCCAGGGCCCAACTTCAGGAGAGGGCCCCCAGGAAAACCCTGCCAGGATTTGGGGCAGGATGGGAATTCCAAACCATCCCTGTGGGTGTTTTGTGCAGGGGAAAATGGGATCATCCAGAGCTCCTGGGCTGAAGGGCCCAGAGCTGCTTGGTTTCCTCTGATTTCATCCATACCTGGGATCCTTGGAGAAGAAAGCGTTGGATTGGACAGGTCTCCTCTAATGCTGGATTTGTTTCCAACATCAGGGATGGCCCTGGATCCCTGGCAGTGCCCAAGGCCAGGATGGACATTGGGGCTGGAGCAGCCTGGGACAGTGGGAGGTGTCCCTGCCATGGCAGGGGTGGGATGGGATGGGCTTTAGGTCCTTCCCACCCAAACCATTCCATCATTCCATGATCTTGGGGTGCCACTATGGGCACATCAACTCAAGGAATGGGACAATCCATGATCCTGTGTCCCTTCACATTTCCACTGTTCCAAACAGCTCCAAACCAAACCTGCCTGAACCAAAACAGTGCACAATCACTGGGCTGCCTCAGTTCTCCTCCCCATTCCATTCCTACGGGGCAGAGACAGTCTGGAAGCATTTGAGTCCAGTATTATTACAGCGACCTGATGAGGTCTCCAGGGTGAGAGAAGGATGAGAATCTTGTTTGATGATCAGAAGGCTGGATTTATTGATATATGATATATAATACATTATTACTATACTAAAAAGAATAAGGAGAGAAGTTGCAGAGGCTGCTAAGCTAAGAATAGAATAGAAAAGAATCCAAAAACAAGAGAGTTCTCTGTCACTGTGTTCCAGAGAGCTTGCCCTGTGATTGGCCCTTAATTGTACACATGGAACATGAACCAATCACAGGTGCACCCTATTGCATTTCACAGCAGCTGATAATCATTGTTTACATTCTCTTTCTGGGGCCTCAGCTTCCCAGAAGATGAACAAGTCTGAAAGAAAGATTTCTATGAAAAAATGTCTGCGACACAGGATGTGATTGGAAGCCCTCTATTGTTTGGGTTTTCCCATTTCCTGGTTCAGTTATTTCCTCTCCTCACTGTTCCAAGTGCTTTGTGGACAGCTGGACACTCTCCATCCTGAGCCACCTCAGAGCCCAACAGGAAAATGTGGAAATTCCCTTTAGTTCATGGTTGTCACCAGATGGATCATCAAGAGCATCCTCTGAGGATTCTGCTTTCTTCTTCCCAGCTTTTTTTTCACATTTTGAACTTTAGATCCCAGAACCCCAGGGTGGGTGAGGCTGGAGGGAGCCCAGAGGGTCCCTGGTGTCCCCTGGTGCTCCCTGGGGCCATGCCAAGCCCAGGGCACTGCAGGGTGTGCTCACAGCTCTGCCATGGCCCCAGCCAGGAGCCCCCAGAGCCTCTCTGGGCTCTGCTCAGGGCTGGCACTGCCCAGGGCAGCAGTTCTGCCTCCTGGGCAGGGGCAGCTCCTGGGCTCAGGCCCTGCCCGTGGCTCTGGGGCCATGGCTGGGCCTGGAGCAGAGCCTGGGGCTGCCCTGAGCCTGCACACAGGGACAGACTGGGGACACAGGGACACACAGACAGGGACAGACTGGGGGATACAGGGACAGACTGGGGACACATGGACACACAGACAGGGACAGACTGGGGGATACACGGACACACAGACAGGGACAGACTGGGGGACACAGGGACACACAGACAGGGACACACTGGGGGACACACAGACAGGGACAGACTGGGGGACACAGGGACAGACTGGAGGACACAGGGACACACCGGGGGACACACGGACAGACTGGAGGACACAGGGACACACTGGGGGACACACGGACACACAGACAGGGACACACTGGGGACACAGGGACACACAGGGACAGACAGACAGGGACACACTGGGGGACACAGGGACACACAGACAGGGACAGACAGACAGGGACACACTGGGGGACACAGGGACAGACAGACAGGGACAGACACACACGGACAGACAGACAAGCACCCCCCAGCCCCCCCAGGGCTCAGCCCCTCTCTCTCCCTGCGCTCCTCTCCAGGCTGAGCAGGCCCAGCTCCCTCAGCCTTTCCTGGCCCGAGCTGCTCCAGGCCCTGGCTCAGCTCCAGCAGCTCCTGGCCCTGCTGTGCTGAGGATCCAGAGCTGGGCACAGCAGCCAGAGGTGCCCCAGGGCTGGGCACAGGGGCAGGGTCTGAACACAGCCCAGGATGAGCCATTTCCACCAAGGGCTCCTTTGTTCTTCAGAACATCCCTGGCAGTGAGAGAACGCTGCTGGGCAGTGACAGGGCAGAGCAGGGAGGCTCTGCTGGAGCAATTATGGATCTGACAGTCCAAGGAGCAAAGTGGGGATCAGCCAAAAAGGGCAAAAGGTGCTCTCTGTGCCCCACATCCTGAGCAGGGAAGGCAAAGGGCCTGATTTGAACCCAGCAAAGACTCTGGGAATCCATCCTGCAGAGCTGAAGTGTCAACAAGCCAAGTTCATAACCCTGGAGCCAGAGGAGGAGCCCATCAGTTCTGTGTGAAGCTGATGAGGCCACAGCTGGCCCAGAGGGATCCTGATGGATCAATATTGCCTTGGAAGCCTTTTCTGCAGCACTCTGCTCCTGCCTGGCCCTGGAGGAGTCAGGAACCTTTCATCCATTTTTCCTGCACACACATCCAAGTGGCAAAGGTCACACATCAATATTCCAGACGAGCAAACCCAAAGATCTGCAGCTGAGCTCAGGCAGCAGAATTGCTGAGGGACACGGGGTTTGCAGGAGATGCTGACAGCATTGCTGCAGCCCAGCAGCTCTGGGCTCTGCCCCATGCAGGGATGGGGAAGTTTGGGAGCTTCAGGGCACTCCCTGCTGGGGGGGTTCTGCTGGAAAGCTCAGTCATGGTCTCCCAAGGGATATTCATGGGAATATCCCCCCAGAGGCACTGCAAAGGGGGGGCTGGGGCATGGAGACAGCAGGGATGTGTCCTACTGCACATAAAGAAGTTCAGGTTGGCACCAGCAAGGCCTCACCAGTTTGGCCATTAATTGTCACGCCAGAAAAAGGACAGAGGAGGCAGTGACACCTTGCAGATCCCTGATGTGCAAGATCCCAGCCTTCCTAGATGTGACAGTGTTCACAGGGGTCTCAGGATGAGGGAAGAGTTGAGGATTTGACTCCATGTTTCAGAAGGCTTGATATAGTATTTTATGGTATATATTACATTAAGAACTATACTGAAAGAATAGAAGAAAATGTTTCATCTCAGAAGGCTAGCTAAGCTAAGAACAGAAAGGAATGAATAACAAAGGTTTGTGGCTGGGATTCTCTGTCCAAGCCAGCTGACTGTGATTAAACATTAATTAGAAACAACCACATGAGACCAATCACAGACCCACCTGTTGCATTCCACAGCAGCAGATAACCATTGTTTGCATTTTGTTCCTGAGGCCTTTCAGCTTCTCAGGAGAAAAAATCTTAAGAAAAGGATTTTCATAAAAAGATGTCTGCAACAACTAGAGATCCCTGTGTGACGCTTTTGGGGGATGCAGGAGATGATTGAGCTCAATCCAGCTCCAGCCCCCAGCAGCCAGAGCACCCTGGGGCCAAACCAGCCCCCAGGCCAGGCCTTCCTCTCTCATCAACTCACAGAGCCCATTTCCAGCTCCAGCCATGTTTGCAGCTCTCTATTTTAGCATCCAAAATGCTTGGAACAAATATTTATCCCACTAATAATAAAATTAAACACTGGATGTTTGTTTGTGAACACAATGGGATGCAGCAAAGTTTGGGAGCTCCCTCATTTTCATTCCAATAATGAAGAGTGAGCAACACCCTCAGGCACGGGGTGGGATTGTTGGGCTGTCTGGGCAGGGCAGGAGCTGGACTGGAGGGTCCTTGTGGGCCCCTTCCAGCTCTGGATATTCCATTATTCTGTGACCTACCCATGGCGCAGAGCTGAGAATTTCACAGCAGCAAAATCCTTGCTGAGGGACACTTTATCCCAGGGCTGGCAGGTAGGGAATGCTGCTCTGCTATGGGCCCTAGGACATGACTATCATGCCAGTTAGTGCCCAGTTAATGCCCAGTAACTGCCCAGTCAATGCCCACTTAATGCCTAGTAAATGCCCAGTAAGTGCAGTTACTGCCCAGTAAATGCCCAGTTACTGCCCAGCTAATGTCCAGTAAATGTCCAGTAAATATCGAGTTAATGCCCAGTTAATATCCAGTAACTGCCCAGATAATGCCCAGTCAATGCTGAGTTACTGCCCAGTAAATGCCCAATCAATGTCCAGTCAAAGTCCAGTTAATGCCCAGTAAATGCAGAGTTACTGCCCAATTACTGCCCAGTAAATGTCCGATTAATGCCCAGTCAATGCCCACTAAATGCCTAGTAAATGCCCAGTAAACAGTTACTGCCCAGTAAATGCCCAGTTACTGCCCAAATAATGTCCAATTAATGCCCAGTTACTGCCCAGTAAATGTCCAGTTAATGCCCACTAAATGTCCAACTAATGCCCAGTTAGTGCCCAGTAAATGTCCAGTTAATGCCCAGTAAATGTCCAATTAATGCCCAGTTACTGCCCAGTAAATGTCCAGTTAATGCCCAGTAAATGTCCAATTAATGCCCAGTTAGTGCCCAGTGAATGCCCAGTTACTGCCCAGTAAATGTCCAATTAATGCCCAGTTAGTGCCCAGTAAATGTCCAGTTACTGCCCAATTAATGTCCAATTAATGCCCAGTTACTGCCCAGTAAATGTCCAATTAATGCCCAGTTAGTGCCCAATTAATGTCCAGTAAATACGCAACTGATGTCCAGTCAACGTCCAGTTACTGCCCAAGCACCACAGGGCAGGTGGGGCTCACAGAGTCTGCTCTGCTCCTCCTCTGGCGGTTCATTATCCCAATCCACACCAGATTCCCAGTGCAGCCCTAAAAGCAGGAGCCACCTGCTCGTTAACAACACCCTGGATTAATTAGGAATCACTAGAAGCCGGTGCTGTGAGGGCTCTGAACATCTCCCTTTAATGTTTTACTCTCCTCATTGAAGCGCAGGAGCCCTGAGCAAATCACCTTCTTAATGACGACATGGTCATCATCATCACCATCACCATCACCATCAGGTGCAGTCATTAGGAGGGGATGGGAGCAGGGGGACCTGGGCCATGAATAACAAAGGATGAGCAGACCTGGATCAGCCAAGGCTGCCTTGGCACCAGCTCCTGCTGGCTCCAGAGCCCCAGCAGGGTCGTGTCACACCTTTGGGGACGTGTTTGTCCTGCAGGGTGCCAGGTGACAGAGCACAAACACCGGCTGGGATGGCGGGGCAAGACACGGCCCTAAAACTGAGTGATCAGCTCTGAATTAATTGATGTAATGGTCCCCTCAAAGTGCCTTTATTTAATAGCCCGGGATTGATTGCTCCTGTTTCCTACAATTCCACCCTCTCTCCTGCCAGGAATAAAAGCAGGCAATGACTTTTAAACCCGGAGCAAATGGCACTTTCTGTCCTGTTCCCTGGGAGTGCTGGCCAGCACGAGTGCTGTGACAAGGAGCCTTAATCTCCTCCGTCAGAGTCTCCGAGGTGCCACGAGCTCCAAAGATAGCCAGGGACATGACAGCCTGTCAGGAAGCACAAGCTGCTCCAGCCCAGCCTGTGACAGAGCACTACGGAGAGGGACAATAAATAATTGACAGCAACGGGGATTAATAGAAGTGTCAGAGCACAGGAACCTCGGCCACGGCTGCATCCGAGGGCTCTGCAGGGATGGAAAAGCTCCACATCCCGGGTAAACTCAGAAATTCTGGAAGCCACCTGGGGCTGGGGAGTCCTCATGTGCCCCACAGATGTCCCCCATGCCCTGTCATCACCTGAGTGTGGAAATGCTGCATTAGTTTGCTGTCACTTTTAGATCCAGCCCAGGCCTGTGCAGGATCCATCTGGTTTATTTTAAAATGAAGCTGTGTGTCACAGCCCATGGCTGTTACCCAGTGTAGTCACCAAAATCACACAATCCTGGAATTTCCTGAGCGGGAAGGGACCCACAAGGATAATCCCAGCCCCTGGCCCTGCCCAGACCCCCAACAACCCCACCCTGTCCATCCCTGGCAGTGCTGCCCAAAGGCTCCTGGAGCTCTGGCAGCCTCGGGGCCGTGCCCATTCCCTGGGCAGCCTGGGCAGTGCCAGCACCCTCTGGGGGAAGAACCTTCCCTCTCCATTTCCTTGGCAGAAAAGAAGCAAAGATTCGACAGTGTGGTAGAAACCCCCCCAAGGAAATTCTGAGGGAATTTGCTGTCCCAGCAGCAGAAAGCTCAGGACCATGGGAGAAAGGGATTTGCTCCATCTGTATCCCATGGAAATGGGCACAGCCACATTCCCAGCTTGGAGCTGTGAGAAACAGCTACTCACTTTTCATAGTTTAGGAAAGTTTATTAAACCTTATCAAAAATACAACAGAAGACTGAATAAAGAAAAAAGGTAATGGCACTGGGAGCAAAAGATTTTCCCCTCCATGTACTCAGCCCCCTCACAATGGAGGTTTTTCCCTTTTAACCCTTTAACTCATCCCAAAGTTCTGTCCATCAACCCCTTCTTTGCTGTCCAGTGGTGGAGATCTCTTCCTCAAATCCTGACTGGAGCTCAGGTGTTCCATAGGGACAAGCCAGCCCTGCCAGGTGTCCCTTGATAACCACGTGAGGGGGTACAACATAACTATAAATCTATAAAACCTTTCTTAACCTATATACATGAGATTTGTCTGTTAGTTGTGAGAATAAATCATCACATTACTCATCTATCACAGAGCTGAGATAAAAATGTGATGGAGATGAGACCCAGGAAAAGTTAAGCATGGCTGTGGCACAGCTTGCACTTGGACCGTGTCTCCTTCTCCGTGAATGAATTGGGATTTTACAAGGCACAGGGAGCCAAGCAGTGAGGGAGATAAAAATTTAGGAAAATTTCTGTAATGAAATAAGCAGTGAGAAAAAGGCAAAAGAGGCTTTTCCTGGAGTCTTAAGCAATGCTGCCCCAGGCAAAGGAATTTCCCCTGCCGTTGTTTCAGCCCTCACTAAAAGAGTTAAGTGACAATGACAGGGTGAACAAACAGCTCCGGTGACAAAGGGGACAGAATTTACTCTGCAGCAGGAGAAGGATGGAGCAGGGAGCTCTTAGGGCCATTAGAGGATCCCAAATTGCCTGGCCTTGCCAGCATTCTCTGTGTGGCGCTTAAAGGAGGCTGAATCAATCTTGGAGCACTTGGCTTTTATCTTAGAATGTGTGTGGAAAAAATTTGGGAGGTCTGGAAAAAATAAATGCTAAGACTATCTTTAAAAAAAGGATAAAATGGGGATCTGTTGCCTGAAATACCCAGGACAAGAATGGGAATATATTATCTGGCAAAGTGCTTGTGAACACCTGGGAGATAACGAGGCAGGGAATTACAGCCAAGTTTGATTTGTCAAGAGCAAATCACATAAAATCAATTTAATGCCCTTTCACGGCAGCGAAAACAGGCCTCGTGCTCAGGTGAGCAGTGATGGATGGCATGGATCAGGATTCCAGTGAACAGGAAAACTCAGCTGCCCTGGGGAGAGCTCAGGGAACACCCAGAAGTGCAGGGAAATATCCCTGGATGGCCCTGGGAGGTGGGGAAGGACAGGCACCGCTCTGGAGATGCTGTTCCACTGCACACACCTGTTATAGATGGATAATGAGATGATTACCTCTCACAATTAAGGGATGACTCTTGTGTGAATATTAAGAAAAGCTTTAGTGATGTGTAGTTATGTTATTGTGCCGGAACCCAGGACATTCCTCTGGCTGCCCTGGGTGATTCCAGACCCTGGCAGGGGCTCAGAGACCTTGGCACAGAGTCACAAACACCTGTGCCTTTGATTTTAGCCCATGGAAACAATTACCAACTTTGTATTGATTTACAAGCCACAAGAGTTTGAGTAGAATGATAGGTAATTTGTCACGGGGTGAAAATGTAGAATTTTGGGGTTTTAGAATGGGAGTTCAAGGGGCAAGATGGAGGAATCTGGGTGTGTCTTGTCCTTCTCCTTCTTCTTCTTCTTCTTGTCCTCCATCTTCTGCTGTGATGGTGACAGTTTTGGATTGGTTTAGAGTAGAGACAGACTGTCTAACATAGGTGAGAGGAATTGGGAAATTATTGTAAATAAAGTCCAGTTTTTAGTATAAAAAGATAACACTGCCCCAAGGGCAGTCAGTATGCCTCAATCCAACCTGCTGGACAGATCTCAGTAGGTCAGAGAGAGAATGTAACGGATAAGAGAAAATAAACAACCTTGAGAACCAGAGATGAGGAATCTCGACTTCTTCTTCGGTCGCAGGGCTGGGAAAGAAGAGACTTTCCAACAGCTCGGGGTCATCTCAACACCAGAGACCTCATCATTATTGTAGTTTAGCTGTCCTCTGTTCTCCCCATCGTTCCCTTTCCCCCCTGTATTGCTGTCCAGGACAGGTACAAAGAAGCTGCACAGGTGTCCCTTGCATGGGGCAGGTGGGAATGGAAAAGCTTGGGGGTGCTCAGGGGGTGCAGCATGGCAACACCTGAGCTCCAATGCAGTTACAAAGCAGTCTGCACTGATAAATGGCACAGAAGAGCTGAGTGACAGACCTTGGGAGGGGCCAGGGCCAGCTGATACAGCCCCCAGGGGTATAAAACACTGAGAATCCAGCTTGAAGATGAACTGGCCATGTGGTGTGCATGAGGGCAGCTCCCAGTGCTGCAGCCTTTTCCTTCTGTAGTACTTTGTTGTATTTTTGTTAAGGTTTAATAAACCTTTTTAAATTTTCAAAGGAAGCAGTTGTCTCTCACACACCCAAGGTTTGCCTGTGTGAGAAATGACTGCTCCACGAAATGCTGAAATGTTAAAGGTTTATTAAACCTTAACAAAAATACATCAAAAGGACCAAATAAGGAAAGATTACAGTGCTGGGAGCCCTCGTGACTATCAGCCAAGTGCTCCTCTTCCAAATGGATGCTTTGCCTTTTATATCTGTAGCATCTCCTGAAGTCTTGTCAGTGACTCCTTCCTTGCTGTCCAGTGGTGAAGATCACTTTCTTACACCTTGATTTGGGGTCAGGTGTTGCCATAGTAACAAGCCAACCCTCCCCAAATGCCCTGAGTACCCAGGCCATCCCATGATAACAATGCAAGGCAGGGCGGACATATTACAGTAGCATAGCTCTGCACCTACAAAACTTGTCATGGATTGTCAAACAAATTGTATTTATTTACCGTCTGTATGGCAGTTGTCTTCTGTTAAGTGGGCAGTTTTCCTTATCTCTTCCTTATCTACTGGGGAGGCACCTGCTGATAACAGCTATTGAATGTCCCTGCATGGCTGATAAGAACTACAGCATCCCACTGGGAGATGTGAGCCCAGAGGGAGGAGCCAAGCATTCCTACCCAGATATAATCCAGAGGGTTTGAGACACCAGCACGGCTTCTCCATGGGATTCCCCAGAGGAACAGCAGCTGCCTCTCCTTCCACTGGATCTTCAGAGGAAGAATCCATCCTTCTCTACAGGATCCCTGCTCCAGCAGAACCACCCCTGACACTGCAGGAGGGCTGAGCCACAATTCCAATGGCACTGCCACCAACACCCTGACCCACAGGGTGTCAGGCTGGGTTCTGACTCTGTCACTGTTGTTCTGGTGTACTGCATTGTTTATTCTATCCTTTTATTTTCTTCCCTATTAAAGAACTGTTATTTCCTGCTCCTATATTTTTTGCCTGAGAGTCCCTTAATTTAAAATTTATAGCAATTCAGAAAAACATTTTCTGAATAACATTTTCCATTTCAGGGGAGGCTCCTGCCTTCCGTAACAAACACCTGTCTTTTGAAACCAAGACAAAACTTCCCTTAACATACACATCATGTTCAATGTGAGAGCCAGCTATCTGATTACTCATCTCTAACACCTGGAAAGCTGCGTGTGGGTGTGGCTAAGCTCAGCAAGGAGGGGGCTCAGTTTGGAGGTGCAGGAGTGATCAGGAAAACAGGATTTTGGAAGGAAATCACAACTGTCACCACTGGAAGTTGGGAGGTGATGAAGGGAGACTGGTGACACTTGGAATTGTAGGAAAGGAGCTGTGGAGGTGACAAAGCATCCTGGTACCTGAGTGTTGGAAAAATCTGTCTTGGTTTGAAAAGACAGGTGTCTGCTAAGGAAGGCAGGAGCCTCCCCTGAAATAGAAAATGTAAACCCCCTCCCTCTGAATTATTACAATTTTGAAATTAAGGGGCTCTCAGGCAAAGATATGGGAATAGGAATAACAGTTCTTTATTAAGGAAGAAAATAAAAATAAAATAAACAAGGCAGTAACACAAAACAACACTGCCAGAGTCAGACCATGCCCTGTCCCCTGTGTGTCAGGGGGTGTCCCAGCCCCATCCCATGGGGGCTCAGCCCTCCTGCAGTGCCAGCTGTGGCTCTGCTGCAGCAGGGATCCTGCACAAGGGCGGAGTTTTCCTCTGCAGCTCCAGGGCTGCTGCAGATGGGCCTGGGCTCCCTCTGGCCATGCAGGGCAGCAGAGAGCTGCTCCTCTGGCAATGCAGTGGGACAGCCCTGGAGTGGTGACAATGGGTGTACTGGGAGAACAATGAGGAAAAATTCCCCATGAGGTAAACGAGTGGGGGGTTTTTAAGGTGTCTCTCACTGGGTGCTTTGGTGCAAAGCTCTGAGCTGACCACACAAGATTCTCTCAGCTCCTGGCAGGGGATGAGCAAAATTCCAGTTTCTTCCTCCCCCATGTGCAGGAATTCCATGATTCTCTGACACTGTTGGCACCCCTGGAGAAGCACAGCAAGATCTGCCTCTGCCACAAATTGCAGGCAAGCACAGCCAGACCTGTTTGTAGGATTTCCCCCAGGAATCTGGGTATTGCCCTTTCTCCCTTGTGGGTGCTTCACCTCCAGGCTGTTTCCTTTCCCATGTCCTGCCCAGGAATGTTCCTTGGGCACATCCAGGGCTGTGCCTGGGTGTGACACCACCTCTGTGCCCTGCCTCAGGGTTCCAGCCAGCAAACCTTGGATTTTAGCAATTTATTCAAAGAATGAGAGAGAAAATCCCCTCTGTTGAAAGCTCTGAATTTGCATAAAGAAATAAATCAGCTTTGTTTGTTTGCTGGATTCAAGAGAACCTCACTGGAGGGTGAAGGTGACCACAAAGAGCTCTGAATGAGGGAATTGTGGCGCCAGGTGTCCCAGAGGTGTGGCGGCCACTGCAGGTGTCTGTGCCAGTCTCTTTTCTGTCCAGTAGCCCCCTGGGCATCTTCTGTCCTCACAGAATCCCAGTTTGGGTGGGAAAGGACATTAAAGCTCATCCAATGCCACCCCTGCCATGGCAGGGACACCTCCCACTGTCCCAGGCTGCTCCCAGCCCCAGTGTCCAGCCTGGCCTTGGGCACTGCCAGGGATCCAGGGGCAGCCACAGCTGCTCTGGGCATCCATAATTCCTTTCTTTTCTCCATGCTGTCCATCTTTGCTGACACTTCTCTCATGGCCCAGCATCCATGGGAGCAACAAAATGAAGTTCAATGGACAAATGAAGTTTAGTGGGATTATTTCTGTGGCACAGCCATGGAAGAAGGAGTTTTCTCTTGAAGCCCCAAGATTTAATAAGCAGAAATGGATCACTTCCTGGAGCAGAAGTGGAGAAATAAGGAGAAATGGATCACTCTGAGAGCACAGCAGTGGGTGAGTCACTGCTGTGACTGTCCTGGGTGACACCACCGCGATGCTGCTGCAGCTCTGTCACCGGGATATTTTCTGAAAAATCCCTTCACCAGGATTTTTCTCCTGAGAAAGCTCAGAAAATAAATGTAAACAATAATTATCGGATTGCTTGGATTGTGGTTTGGAGGTTGCTTACCAACAGGTGCATCTTTGATTGGTTCCATGTGAATTGTTTTTGCTTAATGACCAATCCCAGTCCAGCTGTGTCGGACACTCTTAATCTGTCATGGGTTTTTATTATTCATTCTTTTCTAGCCTTCTGATGTCTCCTTTCTCTTTCTTTAGTACTTTACTTTACTTTACTTCTCTTTCTTTAGTTCTTTAGTTTTAGAATATTATAATATAATATAATATAATATAATATAATATAATATAATATAATATAATATAATATAATATAATATAATATAATATAATATAATATAATATAATATAATATAATATAATATAATATAATATAATATAATATAATATAATATAATATAATATAATATAATATAATATATCTGCCTTCTAAGAACTTGGAGTCAAATTCTCATTTCTCACCTCATCCGGGGACCACCCAGCACAACACAGCTCCAAAGATGTCACCAGCCTGAAGGGGAATAACACAGCCCCGAGCTCATCTGTCCAACCATGGGGTGGAGAGGAGGGGAATGAGTGGGTGGATGTGGGATTAGCAGCCCTTTGTCCTTCAGTGTAAACACAAAGTGATGGTGGAGCAGGCAGATCCAGCCCTGCAGCTCAGCTGGCACTGCACGCACTCCTGCCAATGAGTTGTGGAATTGGCTCTCCATGAGTCACAGAAACGGGGACGTGTGAGGTCCCAGTGTGTCCCAGCAGAGCTGCAGATGCTGCTCTTCAGGGCACTCAATGCTCTGGCATTTGGGAAAGGAAACCCAGATGGGGGGGAATTAAATCAGGATTTTGCTGGGGGTGTTCATCAGACTCTCCTGAAAATGCTGCATCCCTTTTGCTGATAAGATCTGATCTCAAACCTGCTCCCAGGCTGAGATCAGACACTTCCAAAAAGCTGCAGGAATGGAAGAAGGGATGATGCCTTCTAAGAGCCCAAGGCCATCCCTCACCTCGTTCCCTCCCTCCCTCCCTCTATGAACCTGCTCCTCTTCTCCCCAATTGCTCCTTTGCTCTTCTCTCTCCCCCTTTTCCCTCCCCTCATTCCCTATTTTTGCTCCAGGGAGTGAGGCTGAGCAGCAGCACGAGGGTGGAATCCTGCCCTGGTTCTTTGAGGGAAGGTTCTGATTTGTTCCTGCCTCCTGTTGTAATTTCCTTTGGCAGAGGAAGGTTAATTGTGTGCTCCACAGAGCTCTGAGCTCCCTGACTGAGGGGGCTGTTGAGAGCTGAGTGTTGCTGCAGCTCTGATTTAGTCCTGCTCACCAGGGTGATAAATTATGGGCAGATAGGAGCCCAGAATGTTGACATTTGCAGGCTGCTGAACCTGTGCTTGCTCTCCAGCAGGGAAAATTTGGTGTTTCCCTGCTGCTGCACCTCCCACGTTGTGTCAGGGTTCCTCTGGGGCTCTGCTTTTCATCCTGGGATTTTATCCTGGCTGTGATTGAACATCTCATTTCTTGGGAGCTGAGCTTCAGATTTTCGTGGTGCCAGTGATAAAAGCTCTGAGGATAAAATGTCTGCACCACAGAGGATCCTTCATGCTGCCTTGGAGAGCAGGATCACAGAATGGTTTGAGTTGGAAGGGGACTTTGAATATCAGGTTCCAGTTCCAACCAGGGTCACCTGGCTGAGGTTGGTGGACACCTCTGGAGTCAACTCATCCAACCCCCCTGCTCTGCCACATGGGAACATGGGTGTCACCGTGATATTTTCTGAAAAATCCCTTCTCCAGGATTTCTTCTCCCTGGGAAGATGAGCAGCCTCAGCTTCTCCATGTTTTGCTGCTCTGGAATGTGGTCTGGAGATTGTTTATCCAAACATGTGAATTGTTTTTAATTAGTGACCAATCACAGCCAGCTGTGTCAGACTCTGAGGAGTCAGTCACGAGCATTCATTATCATTCCTTTCTAGCCTTCTGATGTATCCTTTCTCTTTCTTTAGTACAGTTTTAGTATAGCATTTCTTTTCATACAATATAATGTCATGAAATGATAAATCAGCCTTCTGAAACATGGAGTCAGATCCTCATCTGTCACCTCCTCCTGGGGACCCCTCACAACACCACCCATGGGGAGCAGCAGCTGGATCCCAAGGCCAGTTCAGTGTGGCTGTGCTGAGGATGTTCCACGTGTGCTGCAAACGAGGTTGTGGTGCTGTGATTGCAGCCTGAGCCTCTGGCTGCAGCCTGGACCAGCCAAGATTGGGTTTCCATCTTCATTTTCTGCTGGGCCTGCACTTAGATCACGCCATCCTATCCCAAATGAGATTATGGCCCTGCTGAAAGATGGAGGTGAGCTGAGCAGAGCTGCTGGAGTGAGCTCAGTGTCCACAGGGCACAGCCAGATCCTCACACAGCCTCTGTGTCACCTCCTGTAGGAAATACAAAGATGGAAACTTCCACAGACACTGAAGGGTGTCATTTGCAGCCTTGAAACAAGCTTGGATTGATATAAAAATACAATACACAGACATTAAGCAGAAAAATCAGAAATTTATGTTTCTATAGTTGTAAGTAAGAATGTGCCTTAAGTAAGTGAGAAACTGCATTGAAAGATGCTGAAGGGTTTATAGTGTAGTAATGTAATTGTAATGTATATATTATGTATATATTAGTAATGTAATTGTAATGTATATATTATGTATATATTAGTAATGTAATTGTAATGTATAATTGTAGTAATGTAATGTACAGAGTAAGCTAAGAGTTCAGAAGGTATAATAGAAGCACGTGTATGTACATGTGATTATTGCCCACTGGATAAAAGTATCTGCAGTGCAGCAGAATGAAGGAAAGGTGATAGGTTAGAAAAACTAAACTAACTTTGTGAAAACTATCCATTGGATTAAAATGTTATATATTGTCTTGTAACAAAGACACTTGGGACCATTTTGAGCTATGGCAAACTGCTTACTCTTTTAAACCTCACAGCCTTTGAAGCTGGTCTTTATCTGAGTAACAAATCGTTCTTAGCCCGACTATGGTCCCATCCCTTCAATTAAAGCAGCGATAATAAATTTTTTGATTCGGTTCACGTCTGCGTACTTGCTTCTTCGGTTCTAGGCTTGACAACAGGTTCTGAAGTGCGATACAGTTTGACGTTTTTGGCAGGAGCTTACTTAATTTTAGCACTTGTGGAAATAGAAGCATACTCTTTGCTTTACGTTATTAATTGAAACGGACCTTCTATCTGTCTAGAGTCAGGGTTTCTAATTAGAACAGGAGGATGTTCTTTCAGTTTTGCCTGTGTGTTATTTGAAAAGTGTCTAAAGATTGGTGGATCTGGTTCTGCACTTGAACTATTTAGAAAATTAAAAACATACAGAGCCTTACTCAGTCTCATCTGTGGGGTGATCTCCCTCAGTGCCAGGCAGCAGCTAATGCTCCTCTCTCCCCATGCCTCATCCCGAGTGCTTCCCTGGGTTTGCTGCGGGGAAGGGGAGATTCAGAGCCAGGCCCTCAGCAGATCAGCCTGATGCAGTTTGCAATCCCATCTTATGTTCTGAGACTTCAGATGTATTCCAATAACTCCAGAAGGGTGAGGGGTCCTGCTCTGCTCCAGTTGTTTAGAGATGAAATTAAGTGGGGAAAAAATGGAGGGCTGAGTTAAATGGGGAGGGCTGGCTCCACTTTTGGGACTCCTTTTATTGAAACAAAGATGAGCAGGGATGAGGTTGGTGGGAGAAAGGGAGAAGAGCTATGAACTCACATTTTGGGGCAAATCCTCACATCTGTGCTCTGACAGCATGGTGTGTGAGTGGCTGTTGTGGTGTGAACTGACAGGTGTCTGCTAAGGAAGGCAGGAGCCTCCCCTGAAATAGAAAATGGAAACACCCTCCCTCTGAATTGCTATAATTTTGAAATTAAGGGGCTCTCAGGCAAAGACATGAGAGTAAGAATAGCAGTTCTTTATTAGGGAAGAAAATAAAAATAAAAGAAACAAAGCAGTAGTACAAAACAACACTGCCAGAGTCAGAGCAGTCCCTGCCCCTGTGTGTCAGGTGGTGTCCCAGCCCCATGCCATGGGGGCTCAGCCCTCCTGCAGTGCCAGCTGTGGCTCTGCTGCAGCAGGGATCCTGCACAAGGGGGGAGTTTTCCTCTGCAGCTCCAGGGCTGCTGCAGATGGGCCTGGGCTCCCTCTGGCCATGCAGGGCAGCAAAAAGCTGCTCCTCTGGCAGTGCAGGGGGCAAAGGCTGCTGTGCTGTGCCAGGCTCAGATTGGATCCAGGCAGGAATGCTTGGCTCCTCCCCTGGGCGGAGCATCTCCCCATGGGATGCTGGGATTGGATCAGCTCTGCAGGGACACTCAGTGGCCATGGACAGCAGAGATCTCCTGGAGGGAGGGTTGGCTGTGGGAGAGATAAAGAAAAAACTGCCCATGAACAGCAGAGAACTGCCCCAGCTCTGACAGATGGGGACAGAACACACAGCCCCAGCTAAATCTTACAGCCCAGGACAGTGGCAGTGGAGGCTCCAAGCCCAGGGACAGTGAGGAATCCCCAGAAGCAGCAGGACACAGGGTCAGCAGCTTCCCTGGAATCACCTGAATCGTGGCAGAGTGGGAATCCTCCTGAACCCATGCCAGCAGGGAGGCCATGGAGGCTTCTTCCCTGCAAAGGCAACTTCCCTCAGAGCTGGGCTGCACAGGGAGCAGCTCCTCTCTCTGCACATCCAACACAGACTCAGGAAAATTGCTGCTCTTCCTGCACTTCCCTTACCAGTCCCACTCCCGGGTTTCCATCCTGAGCTCTTCACCAAGGAGCGGGGTCAGGACACAGCCATGGGCTCTGACCCTGCTGCACCCTTAGCTTGTCAGGGCAGCTCGTGGATGTTCCACTGGCTCTGCAGGGATTTGAGAGATCTCTGCACTCCCCTCATTCCACAGCAACAGCAAAATTCCTGCGAGATTCCTGCTGGCATCACTGGCCTTGGAAGCTTTTGTCAGCCCGGGGAGCAGGAGGAGTGGATCCGGCACCTGAGTGACCCAAGGGCAGCAAGATCCATGTCACAGACATATTTTATGAAAAATCGTTTCCTTAGGATTTTTTCTCCTGAGAAGCTGAGAAGCCTCAGAGGAAAAGAAAAACAATAATTATCTGCTGCTGTGGAATGCAACACATGCACCTTTGATTGGTTCATGCTGGTTGTTTCTAATTAATGGCCAATCACAGTCAGCTGGCTCGGACTCTCCGAGAGTCGCGAGCTTTGTTATTCATTCCTTTCCTTACTAACCTTCTGATTAAATCCTTTCTTCTATTCTTTTAGTATACTTTTAATACATAATTTTCTTTTAATATAATATATATCATAAAATAATAAATCAGCTTTCTGAAACATGGAGTCAAGATTCTCATCTCTCCCCTCATCCTTGGACCCCTGCGAACACCACCACAATCCTCACCCAGGGAAAGGTGGAGCTCAAGCTGGGGCTCCTTTAGTCTGTGATTTCCCAGGCTCAGTGTCTGGGAGCACCCTCCTCCCCTCTCCCTTTCTTTCCCTCAAAACACCCTGGCATCTCCTTAAGCCTTGCTTAGCACCTGGAGAAGCCCTGGGATACACAAAAGACACTTGATAAAAGCCTGCCTGTATTTTACCCAGCAGAACTGTGTGGGGGAATGTGCTCAGAATTGCTTAGAGACACAGAGAGAAGTCCTTTAAGAGCCCACACTTTTCCCTTGAAAGCCTGGGAGAAAAATCCCCACTGCCTGCCTTTGTGAGAAAGGTATTTTTTATTTAAGATACAAAGCAGGATTGTGTTTGTGTGCTGCTCTTCATCTACATTACTCCACTTAAAATCCCATTGCAGAAATATGAAAGAACTCTGTTTTCTTTAAGGATATATCAGCTCTATTCCCAGAGGGATGAAAGAGCACCAGAAAAAAAAAAGGGACAGCTTTAGTAAAACAGCACTGCCAGGGGACATAATAAATACATAAATTACTCACAACCAGCCAGGCAGCCTCACAAACTGCACAACAACATCCTGCAGTGCAGGGAAATATATTCCCTGGGAATGTTCTCAGTGCTTGTCCTGCCATCCTGGGCGTCTCTGGCCCCCAAACACTCAAACCTGTGGCCTGGAAGGAGCTGGAGCTCCTCTGGAGCGCTGCCTTTGGAGCTCCATGCCCCAAGCTCTCAAACACCTTGTGGTGTCTCCAGTGGATCCCACAGAGCTTCTCAGCATCTCCTTGGAGCTGTTGGAGCTCAAGACTGGACAGGGAGCTGCAGATGAGCTTCCCTGTGCTGGGAAAAGCTCCCTCAGCTCTCCTCAGCTCTTGCCACTGTCCAGGGCCAGGGGACAGTTTGGTTTCATTCCAGCACATCCCACAAAAGTGCTTTTCCTCACTCTGGGGTCCATCCCAACTCCAGCGCACCAGGTGAGCAAATCCAAACACGCTGAGCTCAGATTCCTCATCAGAGACCCAAAATGGGTCCTTTACACCCCAAATTCTGCATTCCCAACGGCTGGAATTGTCCATCAGGACCCAAAATGGGTCCCTTATATCCCAAATTCTGCATTCCCAACAGCTGGAATTGTCGATCAAGACCCAAAATGGGTCCCTTATATCCCAAATTCTGCATTCCCAATGGCAGGAATTGTCCATCAAGACCCAAAATGGGTCCCTTATATGCCAAATTGTGCATTCCCAACGGCTGGAATTGTCCATCAAGACCCAAAATGGGTCCCTTATATCCCAAATTCTGCATTCCCAACGGCTGGAATTGTCCATCAAGACCCAAAATGGGTCCCTTATATCCCAAATTCTGCATTCCCAATGGCTGGAATTGTCTATCATGGCTCATTATGCTCTTTTTAATTGGTTGCCTTTCTGCACAGGAATGCTGCCATTATTTTTGGAGGATATATTTGGATATTCCTTGTCCTGCTTATCTTTCTCCCAGGTGTCTTATCAATCCCTCAGGTGGCTTTTGTATCTGTGCGTTGTCCTTTGAGGAATTACCACCATCACTCTTGCTGATGACTCCCTGGGTGCTTATCAGGTGAACTCCTGCATTGCCCATTAATTCAGGGAATTAATAAAAGAATCAGCATTTTCCCAGCCCTTCCTCAGGCTGCTGTCTCCACTCCTTCTTGGATTTGTGCAGTTGCAGGAAAAGACTGAAGAAGAAGAAAGAAGGGACAGAAGAAAGGCTGTGTCTGTGTGTCCCCCAGTCTGTCCCTGTCTGTGTGTCCCTGTGTCCCCAGTCTGTCCCTGTGTGCAGGCTCAGGGCAGCCCCAGGCTCTGCTCCAGGCCCAGCCATGGCCCCAGAGCCACGGGCAGGGCCTGAGCCCAGGAGCTGCCCCTGCCCAGGAGGCAGAACTGCTGCCCTGGGCAGTGCCAGCCCTGAGCAGAGCCCAGAGAGGCTCTGGGGGCTCCTGGCTGGGGCCATGGCAGAGCTGTGAGCACACCCTGCAGTGCCCTGGGCTTGGCATGGCCCCAGGGAGCACCAGGGGACACCAGGGACCCTCTGGGCTCCCTCCAGCCTCACTCACCCTGGATTCCATCATGTGGAGATGCCAGATGTGGGACACTGATGTCTCCGGAGTGCCTGCAGAGAATCCAGAGGCAGGGAAGAGGATGAAGAGTGAAGAAGGCCCTCTGTTTCCCACTCCTGCAGGTTTGTCTGTTTCAGGGAGGATCCACATCCAAATCCCCCCCTGCTCTGACAGGGAACAGTGCTCTGGAAACACAAAAGTGAAGGGACGAGCTGGAAAACTGAGTCCCACCCTCTGAGGCTTTGGGGGTTTCCCTTTCTTTGGTGCCTTCCATCCTCTCCCTCTCCTTCCTCCTGTGTCCTCCCACTGCAGTGGGACCCAGCTGCTGCTGCAGAATCATTACAGATCCCAGAATGAGCAGAGAGCTGGGATTTCTCCTCTGCTCATAACACACCCCTGCAGGAGGAAGGAAGAGCAATGAGAGCATCTTCTCTCACCTCCAGCAGCAATGAGGGAGCCAGGAGGATGGAGAAGATTGGGGAATAGGGGAATACAAACCTCATCCTCCTCAGCTGCTTCCTGCTCTCCATCCTTCCCAGTGCAGTTCAGGATTACTCTAAACCTGTTTGTTGCAGCTTGTCCTGACATTTCCAAAGGGGCTTCTTGTTTGTGTTATGATGTTATATCCTTAATTGCAGAGTCAGCAATTTCAAATGTTAGCTCTGAGAGAAAAAAGATTTAACACCAGAAATTCCCAACCGCCTTCCTTCGTTGTTCCTTGCTCTCATCTGAGTTGTTGCCTTCTCTTTCTCTACCTACATTTAAAGCCTGTTCCCTCCTTTTCCCAGACCTGTTTTTAAGATGTTTTCCTTTCAGCAGATTCATTTTTCAGGACTTTTGCTCAGGATCTTTCAGGCAACTGAACAGAGAGAAAATTCCTCATAAAATCCCCACAGCCGAAGGTTCAATGTCTTGATGGAGCAGTCTTGGCCAATGTTGAACCAGATCCATTCTCTTAGAACTCCAAATCCCAGAATCAGGTTGGTAAAGATCATCGAGCCCAGCTTGTTTTGGTGTCGTGGTGATGTCTCCAAGAACTGCTTTGCACACTGTGAAAAGTCTTCATTTGAAGGCATTTTTGGATTATTTATTCCAGCAGAAAACTCCAAAGTCTTTAAAAACTGGAGCCACTGCATCAGATCCCTGAGCTGAGTTCCATGTTCATACAAACAATTCCTGCATGGAGCATTTTGGTCATGCTCAGTGCCCTCTTGTCCAGAAAACTCCAGATTGTTTTTTATCCACGGATGACATACATGTGGAATTTCTCTGCCATGATTCCTGTGTGGACGAGCAATTCCAACCTTGATCCCCAGATTTTAGAGGACAAAATGACAAAGGAGCAAAATTCTCCAGGATGAATGGAATGGTGTTCGGGTCTCTCCAAGTGTTCCAGTCTGGAATACAGAGCGAGAGATGTGGGAGCAAAATCAGGGACCAGTTGAAAGATGCACAAAATCCTTTGGCTGCACCACTCCCTTGGCCATCCCATCCCAGGAACATCCCCATGGAGGCACCTTCAGTTCCCAGAGGAAAAGCTCGAGGAGATCTCAACTCCCTCCAGGAGGAGGGAATTTGGAATATCTGGGCAATGTGGGTGATATCTGGTGGGATAAAGTGGCTCCACTGCCTCAGGGCAGGCCAGGGCTGCTGGGTGTGCAATGGACAGCCAGGGATCCTATGGGATAAAGGGGAATTGAAATGGGAACAAAAGGAAAGAGTCACATGATCCAGAGCATTTTTTAGTGCTTCTGAAGGGGGTTTCAGTGTCACCTCTAGCAAGGCTTGGCTCCACTGTGTCACCAAAAGCCAGAGAATAAACTCTCCACCTAATTTGCTGGATTGGAAAGCCAACACTATGTAATTATGAGTGCTGGATGTGTGGGAATTCTCCAGCCTACAGACCAGGCCATATCCATGAAATTAATACATATCCCTCACATTTCTATATTCACAATTCTGTGCTCATTGTGAACTTACTGGGATATGAGCAAGGGTCTTTTGAGGGTCTTTGGTGACATTTGGAGCATCCCATTCCTCAAAATCCCCTTGGATGGTCCTGGATCTTCTGATGGATCTTCACTCCTTGAGAGTGTCTCAAATATGTGACCAGGTCATGATGCACCTTCTGTTATCATTCTTTATTCTGGTCTCTGTATAAAGATCTCTGTTCTCAAAACTCAGGCATCTCCCAGTCCATATCCATCATGGATATAGAGAAATAGGGAAGCCTTGGCTGGCACAAGATCTTTTAGTCACAGATGTGGGGGATGAGCACAAAGTCACATGAATCCCTGGTATTTTGTAGGGTACAAAACTCAGCATTAACCCCAAATGTGGGATCATAAACTATTGTCCTAAAATTAAAATTTTCCACTATTTGCCCCACTGCTGCATGGATTTCTTCCTGAGGAAACAGAACTTGGTTGGTTACAGCCCCACCACAGAGGCCACCACTAATCCAGGTCCCCAGGGGCCTCATCCACAGGGTTTTACATCCCCTGAGGATTTAACTGCTTCATTAATTAACACAGCCTCTCTCAGAAGGAAGGATAAGTCCTGCTCCAAAGCCACCTGTGCTGTGACAGTCCCACACCCGCTGACCACAGCCTGGCTGCTGCATTAGTGCTCATCTGCATTCCCAGCAGAGAATGGGATTTCACAGGAAGTGAGCAGGAGCAGAAACTCTCCATCCATCAGAGAGATCCATGGACTCCAGAGTGGGAGTCAGGTGTTTATGACTCTCCCCATAATATTAAATTAATACAGTGATGATTTATCAGCTTGGCAACTCTCTGAGGCCAACAAAGAGGGAGAGGGAAGCAAACAGAAGCTGAGGCTTTGCCTGAGTTAAAATATTTGTGCCTGGTACTGCTGGTTTATAAGACCCAGCCCCATAAATGTTTCACAGGCTCCTTCCCAGCCAGGCTGTGCTGTCACACACCCTGGGCAGGGTGTTTAAACCCTGAACCCTGAGTCAGTTTAATTTTCAGGCCCTGACCCTGTGATTGTACTGCAGAAAAGTGGCAGAGAACAAAAAGTGCTCCTGCTGCAGGCCTGGCCCTGCATTGTTACACCTGCAGGAGGATGTGCTCTGCTGAGCACTGCAAAGGGCATGCAGGGCTGGAGGAGAGAGGCCCTGGTGGTGTCTCAGAATAAATCAGCCCCTGGGCTGCCTCTATTTATCAGGGATGTGGTTTAAACAGGAAGCCAGGCAGCAAAGCTGGAGGACAAAATGATAAAATGGCAGGAAACCTCCCCAAACCAGGCAGTGCTCCCACACGAGTTGCCAGGGAGCTCAAGGACAAACCAGCTGCTCTGGGCAAGCCTGCTTTACAACCAGCACAGGATCAGGGAATGTTCTCCAGCTTTCTGCTTTATCTAACATGTCTGAAATGTCACCAAAGGAGCCCCAAGAGGCCAACCCCAGAGGAGGCCTGGTGGTTCTGTGGGCCCCAAGTCTGAGGAGAACTGGGGAGGGCCCTCAGAAGGGGTAGGTAGGTAGGTAGGTAGGTAGGTAGGTAGGTAGGTAGGTAGGTAGGTAGGTAGGAAGGAAGGAAGGAAGGAAGGAAGGAAGGAAGGAAGGAAGGAAGGAAGGAAGGAAGGAAGGAAGGAAGGAAGTGTCGGAAGGAAGGAAGGAAGTGTCGGAAGTGTCGGAAGTGTCGGAAGTGTCGGAAGGAAGGAAGGAAGGAAGGAAGGAAGGAAGGAAGGAAGGAAGGAAGGAAGGAAGGAAGGAAGGAAGGAAGGAAGGAAGGAAGGAAGGAAGGAAGGAAGGAAGGAAGGAAGGAAGGAAGTGTCGGAAGGAAGGAAGGAAGTGTCGGAAGTGTCGGAAGTGTCGGAAGGAAGGAAGGAAGGAAGGAAGGAAGGAAGGAAGGAAGGAAGGAAGGAAGGAAGGAAGGAAGGAAGGAAGGAAGGAAGGAAGGAAGGAAGGAAGGAAGGAAGGAAGGAAGGAAGGAAGGAAGGAAGGAAGGAAGGAAGGAAGGAAGGAAGGAAGTGTCGGAAGGAAGGAAGGAAGTGTCGGAAGGAAGTGTCGGAAGGAAGTGTCGGAAGGAAGTGTCGGAAGGAAGTGTCGGAAGGAAGTGTCGGAAGGAAGGAAGGAAGGAAGGAAGGAAGGAAGGAAGGAAGGAAGGAAGGAAGGAAGGAAGGAAGGAAGGAAGGAAGGAAGGAAGGAAGGAAGGAAGGAAGGAAGGAAGGAAGGAAGGAAGGAAGGAAGGAAGGAAGTGTCGGAAGGAAGGAAGGAAGGAAGTGTCGGAAGGAAGGAAGTGTCGGAAGGAAGGAAGGAAGGAAGGAAGTGTCGGAAGGAAGGAAGTGTCGGAAGGAAGGAAGTGTCGGAAGGAAGGAAGTGTCGGAAGGAAGGAAGTGTCGGAAGGAAGGAAGGAAGGAAGGAAGGAAGGAAGGAAGGAAGGAAGGAAGGAAGGAAGGAAGGAAGGAAGGAAGGAAGGAAGGAAGGAAGGAAGGAAGGAAGGAAGGAAGGAAGGAAGGAAGGAAGGAAGGAAGGAAGGAAGTGTCGGAAGGAAGTGTCAGAAGGAAGGAAGGAAGGAAGGAAGTGTCGGAAGGAAGGAAGGAAGTGTCGGAAGGAAGGAAGGAAGTGTCGGAAGGAAGGAAGTGTCGGAAGGAAGGAAGTGTCGGAAGGAAGGAAGTGTCGGAAGGAAGGAAGGAAGGAAGGAAGGAAGGAAGGAAGGAAGGAAGGAAGGAAGGAAGGAAGGAAGGAAGGAAGGAAGGAAGGAAGGAAGGAAGGAAGGAAGGAAGGAAGGAAGGAAGGAAGGAAGGAAGGAAGTGTCGGAAGGAAGGAAGTGTCGGAAGGAAGTGTCGGAAGGAAGTGTCGGAAGGAAGTGTCGGAAGGAAGGAAGGAAGTGTCGGAAGGAAGTGTCGGAAGGAAGTGTCGGAAGGAAGTGTCGGAAGGAAGTGTCGGAAGGAAGGAAGGAAGGAAGGAAGGAAGGAAGGAAGGAAGGAAGGAAGGAAGGAAGGAAGGAAGGAAGGAAGGAAGGAAGGAAGGAAGGAAGGAAGGAAGGAAGGAAGGAAGGAAGGAAGGAAGGAAGGAAGGAAGTGTCGGAAGGAAGGAAGTGTCGGAAGGAAGGAAGGAAGTGTCGGAAGGAAGGAAGTGTCGGAAGGAAGTGTCGGAAGGAAGTGTCGGAAGGAAGTGTCGGAAGGAAGTGTCGGAAGGAAGGAAGGAAGGAAGGAAGGAAGGAAGGAAGGAAGGAAGGAAGGAAGGAAGGAAGGAAGGAAGGAAGGAAGGAAGGAAGGAAGGAAGGAAGGAAGGAAGGAAGGAAGGAAGGAAGGAAGGAAGGAAGGAAGGAAGGAAGGAAGGAAGGAAGGAAGGAAGGAAGGAAGGAAGGAAGGAAGGAAGGAAGGAAATGCCTTGAAATAATTAATACAAATATTTTAAGAAGCAATGTATGTAATTTTAACCTAATGGAAAAAATAGATGGTTTTTAATGCTATTGGAATTGCTCAGCCTGAAAAACACAAGGCTCCAGGGAGACCTTTCCAGTATCTAAAGAGGCTCCAGGAGAGCTGCAGAGGGACTGGGGACAAGGGATGGAGGGACAGGACACAGGGAATGGCTCCCAGTGCCAGAGGGCAGGGATGGATGGGATATTGGGAATTAGGAATTGTTCCCTGGCAGGGTGGGCAGGCCCTGGCACAGGGTGCCCAGAGCAGCTGGGGCTGCCCCTGGATCCCTGGCAGTGCCCAAGGCCAGGCTGGACACTGGGGCTGGAGCAGCCTGGGACAGTGGGAGGTGTCCCTGCCAGGGCAGGGGTGGCACTGGATGGGCTTTAAGGTCCCTTCCCACCCAAACCATTCTGGGATTCTGGGATAAACAGCCTGGAGAGGAGCAGAGTGCCCAGGAGGGGTTTGCTGCTGGGGCATTGCTGCTCAGAGGACCAAGGTGAAGGAATTATGGAATCAAAACGTGATGAAAACAAAGGTGAAGTTGAATTTAAATAAATGTAAAGTCAAGTGCAAGGGGGAAATCCTAATGAGGCATCTGCAGGATGAGCTCCAAGTGGATTATTGTCATTCCAGAGGCAGTGAGATTTTATCAATTCCATAAATACATCAGCTCAGCACACAAAGCAAGCAAATCAAATTATGGAATTATCAGGACAAGAGAGGACAGACACAAGGAATCTGTGTGTGATACTGGTAAATCCATCACAAACCTCTGCTGGTAAATCCATGAAAAAGCTGCGCCTGGATACTGGGGCAGTTCTGGGCCCTCCCATCCAGAACAGGAATGCAGGAGAGGTGAAAAAAGGTGGAGAAAACCCCAATGGGGTGAAGAAGGTCATGAAGGAGCAATTGGATAATTCAGGGAATTTCAGAGTGGAGGTGACTGTAAGGAATATGAAAAGAAGGGAAAAGGTGCGAAGGTGACAGACACCAGAGACAGGTCAGGAATGCCTCAAGGGAGCATCAAGGGAGCTTCTGGACACTCCCAGAGCCTCCTGCTTGGAAACATGCACAGAAAACAAAGGAAGCAGCTCCCAGTCACTGCAAATCCTCATCCAACCTGGTCCTGCAGGGATAAAAGCAGAATCCCATCATTATCTGGGACCTCACATGGGAGGGGACAGAGCCTCAGTCACAGGTGAGGGAAACGGGAAACAGGAGTTGGGCCTTGGAGGAACTACAGGAGAGAGCTGTCCTAGAAAGGGGATTAATGGGGTCTGGGGGTTCTCTCAGTTGGGAAGAACAATGAAAAAACAAAGGGAAAATTGCTGTTTTTTCTGGAGCCAGCCTGTTGGAGAGTGCAGGAGGCAGGACATGGATCAGCTCGAGGTTGGGCAGAGGATGGGGACAGGATGCCAGGGCACAGGGGCTCACTACAATCCCAGGAAATCAACTCTCTCCTGCTCTTCTCCCTTCTCCTGTGGGTGCAGAAGGAGGCTCTGGGTGATCCATGGGGAACTGAGAGCAGGAGTGAGCAGCAAACACAGCTCTGCCAGCACTGGGGTTCCCTGCAATGATACATAAGTTCATGTCCTGCTTTCCCCACTAATTACCCTCCTCACCCTAAAGGAGAGCTCTGCTCACATCCCAGTGAAATTAACTGAGAGAAAGGATCTTCACTTCCAAAAATGTAAAAGGTTTATTAAAACCTTATCAAAAATCCAACAGAAGACAGAATAAAGAAAATATCACAGCACCAGGAGCAGAGGATTGTCCCCACCATGTGCTCACCCACACAAAGGAAGTTTCACCTTTTAACCCTTTGGCCCCTCCAAAAGTTCTGTCCAGGGACTCCTCCCCTGCCCAGTGGTGGAAATCATTCCTTAAATCCTGATTGGAGCTCAGGTGCTGCCATAGTAACAATCCCACCCTCCCAAATGTCCCAAACTCAGGGCACCCCTGATAACAACACAAGGGGGGTAAAATGTAATTATGAATCTATAAAACTTCTCCTAACATATATACAGGATATTTGCCTTTTAATTGTGAGAGGAATAGCAGATTTGTCTTTCCAAACAAGCTGGGGGTCTGATGGTAGATAAAACCAGCACTGGGAGATAAACAATGGGAAGGATTCCACTGATTGATTAATGGAAAAAGATATTTGCTTTTACAAATAAACTCTAGGTTTGCTGATCAATGAAATTAGACATTGAAAGATGAAAGAAACAATGGGGAAGAAAAAGCCCTAAATTCCATAAGAATTAAAAATTAAAAGGGAGGGTTATACATTAGAAGGGGATCTTTGGTATCAGGTGTATCGGGGAGTCTGAACCTCTCAAGTACCTCAGAAATGGGGAAAGAGAGAAGGGAAATGTGGCTGGGAAATTGAGATAAAAAGCGAGTTTGGGTCCTCCAAAAATTGGAGAGATCCCAGGGGAATGCCCCATGGCCTCTCCCTTTATTCAAATAAAGTCAGAGGACTCCTCTGTCTCCTTTTTGGACATAAACCTGTGGTGTTGGTGGGTTAATTTTCCTGACAATTGTGAGAGCCAACCATGGCCCTGCTCATGTGTCTCCCCAGTGTGGCTGGGTGTGCCTGTCACACAGCCCGGGGGCTGCAGTGCTGCCCCTGAAGCTGAACCTGCCCTGGCAGTTCCATCAGGGCTCTGGCATTCCCGGGGCTGCCAACATTTCCCTGGGAGTTTGCTGTGTCTGAGGTTTCTGGCTTTGCCAGGATCAATAATTCCAGGCTGGTCACACAGCTCTGACAGGACATGGTGGGCAGGCTCCACGGTGATTATTTGAGCAGCTACAAAAGAAGCGTCTTCCTCTAGGAAAACATGACAAAAAGGAAAAAGAGCCACATGAATTCAACTGCAAATGGGGATTTTTTTGAGGAAAATAGAAGCCAGTGTTTTGGGGCTGTGTATCCTGAAATGGCACTGTTGGGATGAGCTTCAGGTGCTGGAGGCATCAGCCTTGCAGTGGGGAGGAGCTGGAGCCCCCTGGGCATTCCAGGGGTTTGCAGGCACGGAGCAGGAGCAGCCCCAGCTCTGGGATCAGCATTCCCACAGTGCTGGAGTGGGGAGCTCCACCAGGGTCACGTTTCCATGGAGCACCAGCTCATTCCACACACACACAAATGGGTTTAGACAAAGCCCCGAGATCCCTTCAACACCCATTTGAAACAGATTTTGTAGTGAGCCTTTTCTGCATCATCCCATCATCCCAGCCTGCCGTGGTTTTTCTTTTCCCAGCTCTCCCAATCCATCCTTTTGTCCACCTGCTGAGCCCAGAAACATCTTCTCCTCGTGGAATCTTTTTGCAGAAGATATAAAACATGCAGCTCTCATTTCTCTGGTCTATACTCAGTATACTCAGCCCTCTTACTTTTCCTTCTTTGTGGGTTTTTTTGGGGGGTGTTTTTTTACATAAAACTTCTCTTAACATATATATATATGATATTTGCCTTTTAAGTGTGAGACCCAACCATGGCATTACTCATCTACCACAGTAATTACACCTGGAGCCTGACCTGCAGACATTATTCAGGGGTAATTGTCTCCTGAAAACAAATTGTGTGTTTTTCCCCTCAGCAGCTTTGGGCAGTGTCACCCAGAGCTGCTCAGAGGGACCTGAATTCCAGCCGTGGCCACAGCCCAGCAATAATTCCTGCCTGCTGCCAGGATGGAGCTCTTCTCCAACAGATTTGGAGCTAAAATTTAATCCATTATGGCTGTAAACAACCCACTCCAATGGGAAGCAGGTGTAACCTGTGCTGTCTGCTGAAAATATGAAGTCATAACTCTGGAAAAATGGTGCAAGCCCGAGCGTCTGTCTGGTTATTTGTCAGTGGGTAATGTCCCCTGCATCCCACAATTATTGGGAGTGGGATTCATCTGGCTCCATGTGTCCCTCTGCAGCTCTCAGCAGGATAAGCAACAGAGCCCAAACTGCCATTAATCCTGGTCTAAAGCCTAAAATAGGTCAGTGAACAGCACCTGCAAGTGTCACTTTCCCTCCAGACACTGCAAAGGGAGCCCACAGAGATGTGATCAGACAGAGGCATTAAAAATTGGGAGGAATAAATCCCCCAGGGACTTGCTGCCCATGTATCTGAGCAACACCATTGATCCCAGGGCAAATTCAATCCCAGACAGTAATGGAAGGAGACACAGACACTGCTCAGTCTGTCCCTACAGCTGTTCATCCCAGTCAGCTGGGACAGCCACGGTGACACCAGTGCCAGGTCAGGCAGGGAAAGTCACCCAGACACCTTTTCTAGAAATAACTCAGTGTTTTCTCTCCCAGGGATGCTCCTGAGGGATCACAGTGATTTCCCTGAGGTCTGGGCAGAGGGAAAGCCTGGCCCTGTGATCCTGAGTGGGGAGGAACTAAAGGGCAAAGTCAGTGCTGGAGTTTGGGAGTGTGGAAACAAATCCCTTTCACCTGAGGGAAAGGTGGGGAGCCAAAGGTGCCATGCCATAGATATTGCCAGGTCTGGAGAGCCCTGCTCCATGGAAAAGGGCCTGAAAAGCTGGGGCCATCCTGAGTGAGTGTCAGTGGGTGTGGGAACCCAGAACATCCCTCTGGCTGTCCAGGATGGCCAGGACCCCTGCCAGGGGGCTCAGAGACCCTCACACAGAGCCCAGAACACCTGTGGGTTTGATTATGACCCGTGGAGCAAATTACCAACCTACCTTATAGGAAGATCAGCAAGCCACAACAGTTTAGGTGGAATAATAGTGAAGTTATCATGGGGTGGAAAAGTAGATTTTAGGGTTTGGTATGGGGGTTCAGGAGGCAAGATGGAGGGAACTGGGTATGTCCAGCCTTTCTCCTTCTTCTTCTTCTTCTTCTTGGCCTCCATCTTCTGCTGTGATGTTGGCACTTACAGATTGGTTTAGAGTAGAAGCTCACTGTCTAACATAGGTGATGGGTATTGGGAAGCAATTGCAAACATTGCACACGTAGTTTTTAGTATAAAGACACAACACTGCCCTGGGGGCAGGCAGAGTGCCTGGAACTGTCCTGCTGGATGGACCTCAGCAGGGCAGGAGAAAAATTTTTATAGATAAGAAACAATAAACAATCTTGAGAAATGAAGAGCCCTGACTCCTTCTTCAAGTGCTGGGCTGGGAAAAGAGACTATTGAACTTTTCTTGAAGTCACTGTGACAAGCTAAAGAGCCTGACAAGTGTGTCCATCTGGTACCAAATGGGATCAGAAAAGGCTGCAGAGCTCATTTTTTTCCCTTTCCCTCCTCCTGCAGGAACATGTGGAGAGTCCTGCTCCTGCAGCACCTTTCCTCCCCTGGAACACATTCAGTGCAATTTTACACAGGGGAAAAACGCAGGATTGATTTCTTCTCCTCCCCTGATCTCTGTGAGCACAGAACCCAGCAGCAGCTCAGGAGTGGCCTGGGAGGAGCTCAGTTTATTGCCTGGGACACAACCCAGCATCAGCAGGGCCATGATGGAAACACAGATCCCAGGCAGGCAGGGAAAAGGGCTGTTAGGAAAATGAGCTGGAGCTCTTGGAGAAGACGCTGCATTTATTTCATGGAAAGCACAATTCCCAGCCCCTCTGGGAACCAGCACTTCTTTCTGTGCCTGCCAGGATTTCAGGGCCATCTGTGAGGCATCACCACTGTCCCCACGCTGGCCAAGCATCCAGAGCTTCTTGGGTCCAGAGCAGGCATCAGCAGGAGCATCCAGAGGAAGGAGCCAGGCTCCTGAGGAAGATGGGGAGCAGGGGATGAAGGGCAGGGCTGTTCAATGCTGAGCACACATTCCAGGGTGCAAAAACAAATCCTCTGAAGAAGCTGAAATGGAGAATCAGTCATCCCCTCTGTTATCCCCAAAGAGTCAGAGCAAGGAAGGGCTGCTCTGTTCAGTCACAACACACCACAGGCAGAGGAGCTCGCTCCAGCAGGATCTGGGGAAAAGCAACTCTTGGAACTGTATTTTCAGTAGGAATTGGATTGTTGTTGCCTTGAGTTTTTAAGATTTTCTAAGCCTTCTGGTGTTTACATTATTGGAACGAACTTTCTCACACACTTTGTGTAAATAACTCATTGTTTTGCATTCCTTTATGGAGGAGGAGAAATTTGATGGACTGTTGATTTGTCCAGTGTCACTTCCCATCCACTGTCACTTTTGGAAATCTATAAATGTTGGAGTCAGAAAACTAAAAGTCCCTTTTTTACCTTGGAGAGAGCAGCAAGTCCGTGTTGTGTTGTTTCGTGAGCTGTAGTGACACACTCCAGCAGGAACTGGGGTAAAGCAACTCTTGGGTTTGTATTTTCAGTAGGAATTGGGCAAAATCCACCTGGAATGTCTCGGATAAGATCATTGTAATTCCTGTGCAATCCAATTCTGAAGGAGGACACAGCTTTCTTCCCTCTCACTGTGTGTGACAGGGCATCCTGAGCTGGCTGCTGGACTGACTGGGAGATTCCCAGTGGATGTTTGAGGGGATGGGTCCGACATGGGTGGCACCAGTTTTGGCTCAGGATCCTCTCCTGGAGCCTCCACAGAATCACAGGATCATTAGGCTTGGAAAAGCTTCCAGATCATCAGGTCCAACCTTTGGCCAAACACCAGCATGCCCAGTAAGACAAACTTCATGCCAAGTGTGACGGTGTTCGCAGGGGTTCTTGGATGAGGGAGCAGAGGAGGATCTGTCTCCATGTTTCAGAAGGCATGACTTATTATTTTATGATATATATTATATTCAAACTGTATTAAAAGAATAGAAGAACGGATTTCATCAGCAGGCTAGCTAAGAATAGAAAAAGAATTATAACAAAGGCTTGTGGCTCGAGCAGAGAGTCCTAGCTAGCTGACTGTGATTGGCCATTAATTAGAAACAACCACATAGACCAATCACAGATGCACCTGTTGCATCCCACAGCAGCAGATAACCATTGTTTACATTTTGTTCCTGAGGCCTCTCAGCTTCTCAGGAGGAGAAATCCTAAGGAAAGGATTTTTCAGAAAATATCATGGCTACAGCCAAGTGCCCAGACAAGGGTGGAACCCCAAATCCCATCAATTTATCTATGTTATTCCCACATGAGTGAGGTGAGTGCCAGCTGGGAGCTGCTGAGGATCTCTGCTCCTGCTTTTCTCTGCCCAGTTAAGCCTGCTAGGGCTCTGCTTTCACATCTCCAGGGGCTGCAGGTCACTCCAGGTACTTCCAGGTGTTTTGGTGCTCCTGAGGTGGCAGGAATTGGGGTGCCAGGAAGTTTGCAGGTGGCTCTGATGGAAGGACACCCCACACAGCAGTGCCAATGGCCACTCCAGCAGTGACTGGAAAGAAATTAGGCCTGAAATTGTCTCTTCCAAGCTCTGTCTGCTCAGCAGGGCCACAGGAGCAGGAGACTTGTCCACACAGGCCGGTCCCTGTCACAGGAACCAGCAAGTGACAGCCAGAGTTATGCTGGCTCCCTGTCCCTTATTTTAAAGGCAGATCCCTGATGGCCTTGATTCCTTCCTCGAGGTGATTTTTTATTGCTTCTTCCAGCAGATGACCCTGATTTCATTTGCTCCACGAGTTCCAGGGAGGTCACATCAATCAGGCAGAGCCTGGAGAGGAAGCAGCCCCACCGTTGATTAAAGCTGGCGCTGAGGGTGGAATTCAGCCCGGAGGAACCTTGTCTTTTAACAGGAACTAATCACAAAGTCAGGGGGACAGGAGCTGCTCTTTTTGTGTGGTTGGTGTTCTTTGTGCACTGCAAAATCTGTCAGTGAGAGCTGAGCAGCTGAGCATAAATTCTTTTGTATTTTCTGATTTTTTTACAATCATCATCATTGTCATTATTTTATTCCTTTTCTGTCCCATCACACTGTCCTTACCTTAATCCAGGATTTTTCCTATTTTCACCCTCTTAATTCCCAGGGCAGGGCAGTGGGAGAGGGGCTGTGCTGGGCTCAGCTCCCAAGTGGGATTAAACTGGGAGCCCAGCTGGAAAATGACATTTTATTCCAAGAATTTAGTGAAGATAAAGGGCAGGACAGGATTCTGGGACATCCTATAACCTCATCTCTCTGATAGGACCTGCCTGGCACTCCAGGAATCTCCATCCCTGGCTGGCAGGGAGGGCTCAGAGCTGGACTGGGGTTGTCTTCCCTGAAAACTGCCTGATTTCCAAAAATTTTGGGATCAAGTTCAGCTTGGAATGCATTTTGATAATGTACAGCTGAGATAACTCTACATAATAAATATTTTCTCCATAAAATGTGATTTTTTAATCCATAAATATGGGCTAGATGGGTACTGGCTGGCCAAGGCAGGTCCCTGGTGACCAAGACTCACTCTTGGTGCAATTTCCATGTCCTACATGGATTGTGACCATTCCAGCGACTTCAGAAAGGCAAAAGATGCCTCTAAAAATAAAGAATTTTTCTCTTCTCCCAGTTGGGAAGCTCTCCCATCAATCCCTAAATATAACAGCAATTTCCATGTGCTTTGGAAGTTTATATGGAAGTAGGTCCTCAGTTGCTTGGGGTGGTTCATCAGATATAAGTCACTATGCAAATGGGACAAGTGCAAGTGCTCAAATGATAGCATTAGAATTTTATGGACTATAATTACAAAATATTTTTGTATATCATTATTTTGATATGATTATTTTCATATCATTATCATGGAAGTTGGAAGAGAAGAACCCTTGAAAAGTTTGCGTGAGGAAAATGAGAATATGGGAAAAGGAGAAGGGATCTGCTGCAGAAAAATCCCTGCAGTACCAGCAATCATTAATATGGATTTTGGGGATTGCAACTGCAAATGAAACCTTTTTTTTTCAGTCCTCACTTAGTGATAAAATGGCAAATCCTTGTGGGATAAAAGCAGGATGGATATTCCCAACAACATATTAGTTCTCCTTCATCTGAGGAAAATTATTAATAAAGGCTGGACGTGGTTTTCTTTACTCTTGATGCTTCATGCTGTGAAAATAACAAAATCTGTTGATTTGCATTACAACATCATTATCAGCTGCTTGATTATTTTCAAGATAAGAAAAGTGGTAGAGGTATTATTGCAGAATATGAAAAAAAAATCAAACATTTTGAGCTTTGGTCTATTATTTATCATCATTTGTAGTTTCTGTGCTAATATTTATTTTAGTAGATTTGCCTCCAAGTTAACAGGAGAAGAAAATGAATGGGCTCTGTGTTGAACCAGCAGCCCAAAACAGGGAATGCCATGGATGAAACCAAATTTTATCTTTGGAACAGTCAAAAAGGCCACGGACAGCTGGGCTGTGTCAGCCTGGGGTGGCAGCAGGAGCAGGGCAGTGCCCGTGCCCTGAGCTGGCACTGCTGGGGCACCTCCAGGGCTAGGGCAGCTCTGGGACCCTCCTGACAGGAGAGACCTGGAGGGGCTGGAGCGTGTGCAGGGCAGGGAACGGAGCTGGGAAGGGGCTGGAGCCCCAGGAGAGGCTGAGGGAGCTGGGCAGGGGCTCAGCCTGGAGCAAAGGAGGCTCAGGGGGCCCTTGTGGCTCTGCACAGCTCCTGACAGGAGGGGACAGCCGGGGGGGTCGGGCTGTGCTCCAGGGAACAGGGACAGGAGCAGAGGGAACGGCCTCAGGCTGGGCCAGGGCAGGGGCAGGGGGGATTTTGGGATAATTCCTACATGGAAAGGGTGGTCAGGCACTGGCACAGCTGCCCAGAGCAGTGCTGGAGTCCCCATCCCTGGAAATGTCAAAAACCCCACAGATGTGGCACTTGAGGACCTGAGTTCATGGTTGGACTTGCTGAACTTGGGGGGTTTTCCCAACCAGAACCATCCCCTGATTCTGTGAATAACTAATACTAATCCAATAACCAACTCTAATTCAATCACCAACTCTAATCCAATAACCATTTCTAATCCAACAACCAATTCCACTCCCACTAAACTCATGGAAGCTCTTCCAGCACAACAAGAAATCGTTCAATTTGCCAACCTTAAACCCGCAGAAATCCACGTGTCTCCCCAGAAGCCTTTTTTCCTCTCTAATGTGCACCTAACAGGCTCATTAAATGATTTAATGTCATTAAAGGTCACTCCTGCACATCCAGGAGGACTTTCCACGTGGAATTTTTGATTTCATTACACGGAAATAAAGCTGAGGTGCACAGACCCTCTTTTTAATAGTTGAATATGCATGTATTTATTTATTTATTTCCCAAAAGAGTTTTTTTTCACGACAGAGCTAATTAAAACAGACTCATCTTGTGCTCTGTCTATGAGATATTGCAAATATTAAAGAGGGGGCTAAAAAAAGAAAAGAACAAGTGACATTATTTGGACACAAACACAGCTCCTATTTAAAAGACAGGCACTGGTAAAGTGGAAATAAGCCAAGAAGTTTCATTCTATTGCAGTTTGGGATAACACAAGGAGGTGTTTGAGAGGCTTTAAGTTGATTTTTTGGGCTATTTCGTGCAGAAAAATTCAGCACAGGTTGTGTGTGATAACAGCCCAGGAGACTTGGATGTGAAAACACCTGAAATTTAAACTATAAATATTTCTTTACATATTTATTTCACTACTTCTCACACCAGGGACCTGTGTTGTCCCCATATCACTGGGGAAAAAAGCTTTCCTTGAAGAACTAAATATGAATAAGCTGCAAAAATCCATGAAATATTGATCCTGTCCAGGCTGGCCTGCAAATGGAAGAGAATCCTGCTCGTACACCTAAGAAGTGTTTTACAAATTCATTAAAAATAACACAGTAGCCCCAGAATGCACTAAAGGTGATTAATTTGTACCATTTTAAATAATATACTCCGGCTTATAAAAGCTGAATTATTTATGAGAGCAGCAGTAACATCTACTGGAAAGAAAAATAAATGTTGGGCTAAAGCAAACAGTGTTTTTCCAAATGTCACAACACACATCATAATTTCTGCATTTCTACCTGGTTGTTCCTGGTTTTCAGAGAACCACGGGATTGCTGAGGTTGGAGGAACCTCTGGAAATCACCAAGGAGTCAAGCAGACTGTCCAGAACAGGGTGTGGATATCCCCAAGAATGGAGAGTTCACAGAATCCTTGGACAATCAGTGCTTGACCAACCCTAAAATTCCTCTTTTTAGGTCCAAGTGAATGTCCTGGGTTGTAGGATGGGGTTTGGGGCTGTGTGTGTTCTATCCCCACCTGTCAGAGCTGGGGCAGTTCTCTGCTGTTCCTGGGGCAGTTTTTTCTTTCTCTCTCCCACACCAACCCTCCCTCCAGGAGATCTCTGCTGTCCATGGCCACTGAGTGTCCCTGCAGGGCTGATCCAATCCCAGCATCCCATGGGGAGATGCTCCGCCCAGGGGAGGAGCCAAGCATTCCTGCCTGGATCCAATCTGAGCCTGGCACAGCACAGCAGCCTTTGCCCCCTGCACTGCCAGAGGAGCAGCTTTTTGCTGCCCTGCATGGCCAGAGGGAGCCCAGGCCCATCTGCAGCAGCCCTGGAGCTGCAGAGGAAAACTCCCCCCTTGTGCAGGATCCCTGCTGCAGCAGAGCCACAGCTGGCACTGCAGGAGGGCTGAGCCCCCGTGGGATGGGGCTGGGACACCCCCTGACACACAGGGGGCAGGGACTGCTCTGACTCTGGCACTGGGGGTTTTTTGTTTGTATTATTGCATTTGTATTTTTAATTTTCCTAATAAAGAACTGTAATTCGTGTTCCCATATCTTTGCCTGAGAGATCCTTAATTTCAAAATTATAATAATTCAGAGGGAGGGGGTTTCCATTTTCCATTTCAGGGGAGGCTCCTGCCTTCCTTAGCAGACACCTGTCTGTTCAAACCAAGAAAGTGAGGCCTCCTGAATTTCAATTTTTTGAGCACTGTCCCTGTTCCTGGCACTGGGCACCACTGGAAGAGCCTGGATCCAGCTCCTGCCCATCCTGATGGACATGGACAAGGTCTCCTCTCCTCAGGCTGAGCAATCCCAGCTCCCACCAGGCACCAAAGGTGCTACCATCCCATTCCCACTCTCCTGGCCCTGTGCTGGATCCCTGCTCCCAGAACCATCTCAAGATGTGCAGGAGGAGCTGCAGCCCCAGGAGAAAGACACTGTGGCACTGAGCACCTGCAGAACCAGAGCAGATTGACCACCCTTGGGGTGTGCTTAGGATCCAGTTTGGAGCTTGAGGCATCAGCTGAAACCTCAGCCTCACTCCACAGGAAGTGAAGCTTCCCTGGGCTGTCCCCAGCTCTGTCCCCCTCAGTGTGACCACACTGAGCCCCCTGAGGCTGATTCCTTTCCCTGCAGTGCTCCAAAGCCTGGATTTATCCCTTGGGCAGCACCTCCAGCAGCATGAGGAGAGAATGGGAAAAGGAGCTGTCTGTCTTTCCCTGAGGAGGCACCAGGACAGGAGCTGGGAGCATCCATGGGGAAGATGGAGAGGTTTAATTCCTCACCAGAGCCACAGAACCCGTGGTGAGCTCCACAAGGCTGTCTCTGCCACACATCTGCTCTCACCTCATGATGGTTTTATTATTTCCCTGTCAGTTTTCCTTCCCAGCTGCTTTACGAGCCAAACTTTTCATTTTGGTGGAAGCCCAGGAAGGCTGGAGCGGGGCTGGGGTTAAAGGAGGGCAGAGGAGGAGGCAGCAGTTGCAGGCTACAGTTTGGATGCTTTATGTTCTCCTCAGAGCTCCCTGTCAGCTCCTGCTGCCATTGCCAGGTGATGGATTGGCTCTCAGCTCCTCACACAGAGAAAACATTGGGAAAGGGATTGCATCCCACCTGGAACGGGAACTGAAGCACAAACTGGTCACCTCTCACCTCAACAGAGGTGATCAGTGGGAGAGGAGAGGAGGGGAAAAGGTGTGTCCATGGAACTGGAGGAGCTCTAAGGTCCCTTCCCACCCAGCCCATTCTGGATTCCATGGCCCTGGAGCAGAGCAGGGTGCCCAGGGAAGGCTTTGCTCTCATGGGAGGCTCTGCTGTGGGGGATAGCTGGGGCAGGTTCTGCTGAGGACAGAGGGACAAAACAGGGTTGTCGCAGACATCTTTTCATGAAAAATCCTTTCCTTAGGATTTTTTTCCTCCTGAGAAGCTGAAAGGCCTCAGGAACAAAATGTAAACATTGATTATCTGCTGCTGTGGAATGCAACAGGTGCATCTGTGATTGGTCTCATGTGCTTGTTTCTAATTAATGGCCAATCACAGTCAGCTGGCTTGGACACAGGGCCCAAGCCACAAACCTTTGTTATCATTCTTGCTGATTCTATTCTTAGCTTAGCTAGCCTTCTGAGATGAAACCTTTTCTTCTATTCTTTTAGTATAGTTTTAATGTAATATATACCATAAAATAATAAATCAAGCCTTCTGAAACATGGAGGAAGATGCTCGTCTCTTCCCTCATCTGAAAACCCCTGTGAACACCGTCACAGTTGGGTGCAGGAGGAGACTCAGGCATTGATGGGGATCAGGGGCTCCTGTGAAATCTCATGATCACCTACAAAGCACCCAGAGGAAGCAGAAAATGTCCAGTGTTGACAAGGGGGACTCCTCCAGACCCTCTGAACTCATTAAATCCTCTCATGAGAAAGGACATGGGTGAGAATCCTGCCTTTTTCTGGAGCTCTCCAGCAGGGACGTGATGGAGGCAGAGCTTTCACAGATCCTGTCACCTCCTGGATACCCAAACCCTCAGCACCACACCAGCTGTGAACTGAACCCTTCCACCACTGCTGGGAGATGAAAGACAGCAGAATTTGGGATGCCTGAAAGGAGAATTCCTGCCAGCAGAGCTGGTTTTTGGGAACATGCCCTTGATGAAGTTGTTTTTCTCATTATGACACAGAATTACAGTTGTTAGAACTTCCCATTTAGTGACAATCTCCTCCCTTTGCAGACTGCTGTGACAGGAGATGACGAGGCAGGAATGGTCTGAGTTCTCCAAGGAATCTCGTTATCAGGTCCAAGAAACTTCTGTTCATCCCTAAATAGAGGCTGGAAACCCAAGCACGACATCAGGAACCATCAGGATCAAAACCAAGATCCTGTTTTGCATATCCAGCCAGACTGGCTCAGTGAACACCACAAAATGAAACTCTTTGGGATTTACCCCTGCAGTCCTGGTTGGATTTTGCAGATGAGACAGGAAGAGTCAGGTAAATCCTATTGTCCCAACACTCATTTTCTCTGATTGCTGAGCACCTGCTATTGAATAAAACCCAGAGAATTTCTGCTCCTGAACAAGTGCTGGGAGGAAGGCTGGGTGAGTAATTGATTTTTCAGTTCAACTACCGAGTTAAAAAGTGAAAAAAAAATCAATTTGATCCAAACCCAAGCAGATGTTTTCAAGTTTCCTTGCCAAAAAGAAAAATGAAACAATTCCACTTCAGTGATTAAAAACAAAGAAGTTTTATTCTGGTTTGGGCCGTTTGGAGGAAAATGAGCCTGCAAAAGTTATTGCATCTTTTTACACTCAACAGCACCTTACATTCAGCATTAGCAAGGCCTGGAGTGGTGTCCCCACCTCCAAATGGGGACAATGTCCCCTTGTTTCATGGGGAATTTGTTCCATGTTTCATTGGGAATTTTTTCCATGTTTTAGAGGGAATTTGTTCCATGTTCCATGGGGAATCTGTTCCATGTTTTAGGGGGAATTTGTTCCGTGTTCCATGGGGAATCTGTTCTGTGTTTCAGGAGGAATCTGCTCCATGTTCCATGGGGAATCTGTTCCATGTTTCATAGGGAATCTGTCCCACTCATGCTCTACTCACTGGAACAAAAAGGAAAGGTGTCTCCTCTGCTTCCACATCCCTCAGAGATGCAGGATCATCCTGCCCCCCAAATTAAGTATTTGGTCTTAAGTGGAATGATCAGGATATTGTCCCAAAATCCCCCTGCAGGAAGAGGAATTCAGCAGGGAGCTGGATCACCCCAGTGACTTGGAATTCAACAGAAGTGGATTTCAACACATTTAACCTTTGAATTGAAGGACAAAAAGTAGTTTCTCTTCTTGAGATTATTTGGCTTTTTTCCTCTTAACAGGCTGACCATTTCACAGAATTACTTTGAAATGCAGATCAGAGCAAAATATTTCAGATCAGTTTATTCTGCCCCTGAAGTTTCCTTACCTGAGTTGTCAGTGCAGCTCATGGAGTCTGTCAGGTCGCTCTGCCTTTTCCCTTTGGATTCCTGCCCAGAGCCCAGGGTTGTTGTTGTGGAGTTTTAATTCCCCCCAGCAGGAGCTGATCCTGCTCGGTTCTGCTGTCAGGAAAGGCAGAGCAGTTTCACTGATCCCCCTTGTAGCAGAAGACAGGACTCAAGTGTCTCCCTTGTTCCACTGTGAGGCAAGGGAATTGTATCTTCCAAAAATTCCTTCTTGAACTTCCTTAAAAGACAGGGATGTGGGAGACAGCAGGGAGAGTGTAAACAGAAGCACAACAGCAACTGTTAACACCAAGCAACCTTTGATTTTAAATCAAAAATGCTCACCCAGCCTGCAGGAATTTGGGTATTTATTTGCTCTCTTTCAGCAAACCTTCTCCTTTCCCCAGAAGCTCTCACTGCTACTCAAGTGTATTCTTGGGAAAAGGAAGCTGGGAGGGAAGGAATAGTGACTTTAATCTTATTTTATGGATCTGCCCCCTAAATAACTCAGAATTTAGGATGTGGGATGAAACTGGAGCTGAATGTTTGTGCTGCAGGAAGGGCCTTTTGCACCAGCAATGGGGACTTTGCATCCCAGGACATGGGGCCAGGACACTCCCATCCCACTGGGACTGACCTGACCTATAGAAATCCAGGTGTCTTCCCCAGAAGCCTTTTTTCCTCTCTAATGTGCACCTAATAGGCTCATTAAATGATTTAATGGCATTAAAGGTCACTCCTGCACATCCAGAAGGACTTTCCTCATGGAATTTTTAATTTTATTACACAGAAATAAAGCTGAGGTGCACAGACCCTCTTTTTAATAGTCTAATAAGATTGACCTGACCTAATATGAACCGACTGGAGTTAATTCCAGCTCTGGAGTTCCAAGTCCAGTCTGGATTCCAAATCTTCATAGTTCTCCTCCAAGAGGACCAGCCTGGGAGTTGGGAAGATGCACAGAAAGTCTGCTTCCCATCAGTGGGCATGAGGGAAATGAGAGAAAATGGTGTTCAAGGAGAATTTTAAGGTAG
Organism: Melospiza georgiana; assembly: GCF_028018845.1. Classification (NCBI taxonomy): domain Eukaryota; kingdom Metazoa; phylum Chordata; class Aves; order Passeriformes; family Passerellidae; genus Melospiza; species Melospiza georgiana. The sequence goes on along the minus strand of NC_080447.1, from coordinate 13,150,523 downwards.
AAAAACAAAAAAACCCAGCACAGTCCAGGCTGGATGGAGCTTGGAGCAATTTGGTGCAGTGGAAGGTGTCTCTGCCCATAGGAGGAGGAGGCACAGGATGAGCTTTAATGTCTCTTCCAACCCAAACCATCCTGGGATTCTGTGATTTCAAGGCATCTGAGACAGACCAGAACCCCATTAAGAGTTTTGCTATCAACGGGGTTGCAGATTTGGGGTTTACGTCTCCAAATCTTGAGGCAAAAATATTCTCAGAACGTGTGAGGCAGCAAATTCACCTGCAGAAGGTTCAAGATGGGTTCCCTGGGGGACAAAAACCCCAGCCTGGCTGGATAAAATGACAGGACCATGTCATGATTGCAGGTTTGCAATCCAGAATTTACCTATAGCCTTAAATTTAAAATTACAGCCTGCAGGAGGGTGGAATAAGGCTGAAGAAATTCAGGAATCCTGATCCTTGGGGGAACAGCTGAGGCTCACAGAGGCCACCTCATATCAATCTGATTATCTCCTGTCCCTGAGAGCTGGAGAACAACTCAGAGCTGCATTTTGGGAAGGGAGAAAGAGGCTGGAACAGCAGCTCTGGATCTGCTGCTCAGGGAGAATTCGCTGCTTTCCCGCCTGCCCGTCTATCACCTTCCATCAGCACAAAGTGTGTCTGGATAAAGAGATGGAATGTGCAGGCTGAGGATAATTGCAGGGGGGAGATTGGGATAATGGCTGTAATTTGGATTGTGGGAGCAATAAAGCCAGGCTCAATCACTGCCTGCTTTATTTGGGAATGAGCCCAAGCTGCAAACAGCGAAAATGAAATTTATGAAAAATAGAGATTTCAAGAGAAGTAATGAGCATCTGTCTGCTGCAGTGATTGCAGGGGGCTGAGTGCTTCCAAGCTTGTGCAGCTAATCCAAGGGATTTGCTGTGGGATGCACAGGCTGGGTGGGCACAGGTCAGCCCGGTGGGACGGATCCCCTGCCACAGATGTGGCTCTTCTTTAGCAATCATTTGCTATTGCATAGGGAATTTGCAGGAAGATGAAAGTAGTTTGGGCAAGTTTTGCTGTCGTTGGATGTTTGGTCATCATTCCCACCGAGGGGCCATGGTTGTGCCAGAGGCCTGGAAAACATTCCCAGGTTTTCTGCTCTGGGGCTGACCCATTCCATGCTGCTCCAGGTGACAGCAGGTCATGTGGGTGGAGGAAGAGAAAGAAAATCCCAACTCACTTTTTTATACAATATTCCTTTTTTGATTTATTTTTAAAAAATTATCAGTCAGAATCTTCCTCTTCACAGACTCATGGAATGGTTTGGGATGGAAGGGAACTTAAAACTCAGGCTGTTCCACCCCAGCCATGGGCAGGGACACCTTCCATAGGTGCTCCAAGCCCCTGTGTCCAACCTGGCCTTGGGCACTGCCACAGCACAGGGTGCCCAGAGCAGCTGTGGCTGCCCTTGGATCCCTGGCAGTGCCCAAGGCCAGGCTGGACATTGGGGCTGGGAGCAGCCTGGGACAGTGGGAGGTGTCCCTGCCAGGGCAGGGGTGGAACAGGATGAGCTTTAATGTCCCTTCCTACTCAAACCATTCTGGGATTCCATAATTTTTCCATGTTCTCTGGAAGACAGGGAATGGGAAGAGCATCAGAGGCCTTGGCTGAGGGCCTTGGTCTGGGCCTGGGCCTTGGCCTGGGCCTGGCCCTGCAGGAATGCTGGCACTGGTGAGGGAATGGTGCCAAGACCTGCCAGGAGAGGAGCCCCAGCACTGGGAGACAGCTGATCCAAGGAAAGGGAATCAGGTGCCTCCTGAGCAGGAACCCACAGGGATCAGCAGGAATGAAGAACAGCCTGAGGTCTCTGGGGTGGTTGTGGCACTCCTGATAAATTCCAGCACCGTTCGAAATCCTGGATTTTCTATGAAGTGTGCTTAAAGTCACCCCTGCCTGTAAATCTTTATCACCTGGAAGTGCTAGAATGAGCTAATAGATAATTTTTTTTGCATGGCAGAAGGACATGGCATCCTTGGCTTCACCTTGGTAACCCCACAAAACTGTCCATGCCTGGAGCTGCTCCAGGGTCTTGTTTGGCTCTCATTCCCCCATTCCTGACTTACGCAGAGCACCCTTCACAAACACACCACAAATCCCAAAATCCCACAGAACCACGGCATGGCCAGGCTTGGAAGGCACCTCTGGAGCTCATCTTGTCCCACCTCCCTGCTCAGGCTGGGTCCTGTGGCCAGATGAATTCAAAACATCCCCAGGGAAGGAGACATCCAGCAGGATGTATGATCCATTGTTCTGGGAAAACCCAGAGCCAGCATCTGGGAGAAAATGAGGGAGGAGAACTTGCATCTGAATCAACATTTTTCCATAATTTTTTTTTAAACAGACAACATTTTCCACAAGAAAAAGGCAATAAAGGAATTTATAGGATTCAGCGTTCCACCTTGTTTCTGACCAGTGGCACTGTATGCACTGAGGAGCTCTCCTGTTATTATACAGATTTTGGAAGCAGGGTTCCAGAGGAAGCTCCATTGGTAAATCTGAGGAAAACTTAGTCCAGAATTTACCTATAGCCTTAAATTTAAAATCTCACAGTCACAAGAGCAACCTCAGCCCCTTCCAGGAGTAAATTGAGGTTTTTCCTGCCCACTCTTCTGTTTGAGATGCCAGGAAAAGGATAATTATCCCAAAGAAACACTGAGAAGTGTCAGCGTGTATTTAAACTCCTACCGAAAGGTTTTAAATGGAGCTAAATCCTTCCTTAGCCTCGGATTTTGGCAGCAGTTGGAATTTAAGGAAGTTACGGAGGTATAATTGAATCACTTTGTCCCTCAAGTTCTTAATGCTGGCAAATCAGATCTATTTATAAAAATGAATTATTTATCAAGATAAATGAACAGGCAAGCGATAACAGACGAAAGATCTTAATCAGAATTAATTACTACACAGGATAAAACTAAAAGAACTACTGGTAAATTATAGAATAACATAAAAGAGCGCAGTAGAGCAAGGTACCTATGTTAGAGTAAAAGAAATTATATTGATTAGGAGTTGAATGTGATTTACCACTGAAATGATAATAATATCCAGATTATTTCACTTAAATCCTGGGAATACCCATGAACTAAATGTCCCTGCTTGTGGGAGGATCTCCACACACTGCCAGGAAAATGTGCAGGAGATTTCTGCCTTGTGGAAGTTTGGTGTGGCCTTTACAGCTTAAAATGAGTGGCTGTCATGTCATCAGAAATCCAGATTATCCTGCAGATCTCAATCCCACAGTGAGCTCTGGCCCCAGCAAGGAGGGATGAGGACCCGAGGAATGCATCCAGAGATGTTCCAAGGGCTGGAGCCCCTCTGCTCTGGAGCCAGGCTGGGAGAGCTGGGGGTGCTCACCTGGAGAGGAAAAGGCTCCAGGGAGAGCTCAGAGCCCCTTGCAGGGCCTGAAGGGGCTCCAGGAGAGCTGGAGAGGGACTGGGGACAAGGGATGGAGGGACAGGACACAGGGAATGGCTCCCAGTGCCAGAGGGCAGGGATGGATGGGATATTGGGAATTGGGAATTGTTCCCTGGCAGGGTGGGCAGGCCCTGGCACAGGGTGCCCATCCTGGATCCCTGGCAGTGCCCAAGGCCAGGCTGGACATTGGGGCTGGGAGCAGCCTGGGACAGTGGGAGGTGTCCCTGCCATGGCTGAGGTTACTGTAAATGTCCTTCTAAGGCCTTTCCCAAACCATTCCATGATTTTCCCTCTGCAGGCCTGGCTGTATTCCTAACATATTCCCAAGCCCACAGTCACACAGGACAGAGGGAAGCAGGACATGGGGCATAAATTCCATGGAGTAGGGACCATCCTGGGTAATTCATGGCCACAGAGCTGCTGCAGAAGGTCACTGTCACTCCTGCCCTGGGCTGGATGTCACAGACACCCCTGGAATAGCAAAGGACACAAAGCAGGGATGAGGAAACAGAAGCAAAAGAAATATTCCCCCTCCTTAAAAGCTGCGTTTGTTCCTTGCCTTTCCGGAGAGAATCGAAGGAGCGGGATGATGAAAAAGAGAGAGGAGAGTTAATCAACACCGAGGCTCTGGCAGGAAACCAAGTCACCTTTGGAGCTTCTCGTGCTCAATGAGAAACCATCAATGAGCAGGGAGAGCAGCAAATGATTTTCACAATGGACTGGCCCAAACCCTGGAATTATTCTGCAGGGAACAGCTCTTCACAGGCTAATTGGGCTCGTTCAGTCTTGAACGCCGAGGATACACCAGGGGCTCTTTTAATTTATTGGGTTTAGGAGGAGTATTTACAAATCTAAACCCGTAAAGCTGAGGCTTTGCAGCAGAAATGGAGCTAAGGCTGATGTCAGGCAGGACTTTGTCTTCATCCTGCAGCTTAACTGCTTGATTAGGTTCCATGTAACTAATTTAAAAAACATCTATTAAATATATATGAAAAGGAGCACCCCTGAACCTGGAGGAGACCAGCACTGAATGTTTTAATTCTGCAAAAACCAAGCAGAATTCAGCAGCAGAATCAGCAAATCACGTGCAGCCCCAAGCAGGGAGAAGTGGTCCAGTCAGGAGCCAAAAATCCCAGTCTGGCTCTTGCTGGGCCCTTTTCGGGGTGGCCTTTGCTGGTGTGACCTTGAAGACACCACAGCAGGCCCAGGGTGGAGCAGCGAGAGGTTCAGCCAGGAGCAAGGTGGGACTGGGAGAAGGCTGATCCCAACTCAGCAGGGTCTGGAGGTGTCTTAGGACGGAAATGGGGCTGTGTGTATTCTATTTGCCACCTGTGAGAGCTGGGGCAGTTCTCTGCTGTTCCTGGGGCAGTTTTTTTCTTTATCTCTCCCACAGCCAACCCTCCCTCCAGCAGATCTCTGCTGTCCATGGCCACTGAGTGTCCCTGCAGGGCTGATCCAATCCCAGCATCCCATGGGGAGATGCTCCGCCCAGGGGAGGAGCCAAGCATTCCTGCCTGGATCCAATCTGAGCCTGGCACAGCACAGCAGCCTTTGCCCCCTGCATTGCCAGAGGAGCAGCTTTCTGCTGCCCTGCATGGCCAGAGGGAGCCCAGGCCCATCTGCAGCAGCCCTGGAGCTGCAGAGGAAAACTCCCCCCTTGTGCAGGATCCCTGCTGCAGCAGAGCCACAGCTGGCACTGCAGGAGGGCTGAGCCCCCATGGCATGGGGCTGGGACACCACCCTCCCAGAATATGACCCAGGGTGCCAGGGCATATTCTAGCAGTGGTTTGCTTTCTTTTTTGTACTATTGCATTTGTATTTTTATTTTTCCTGGTAAAGAACTGTTATTCCTGCTCCCATACTTTTGCCTGAGAGCCCCCCAGTTTCAAAATTACAACAATTCAGAGGGAGGGGGTTTCCATTTTCCATTTCAGGGGAGGCTCCTGCCTTCCTTAGCAGATACCTGTCTGTTCAAACCAAGACAGGAGGTCACAGCAAGTTTGCAGTCCTCAGAGCAGTCACCAACTCGATCTGGACTAAGGTTCATTAATTAGCAAAGTCCCTCTCAAATGAATGATCGCAGAGGGAGGAAGGGCATTCACAAATGCCACTGAAATTTGGCATAATTATTATAATAATTAAAGTAATTTAAAATGTTAATTGAAAACTTAATGCTTTTTTTTTCAAATCTAAAGAAAAATAACAAGTATTAAAATAATTTTAAAATTAGGAAACTTTCTAGAAGCTGAAAAAATGGTCAAATGGTCAGCTTGGAAGAGGCTTCAGGAGGTTTAGAGTCCAACCTCTTCCTCCAAGCATGGTCAGCAATAAAATAAGATTAAAAGAGATATGAGATTATTTTGTGTCTTTTCAAGGTTTGTCTTAAAAACCTGCAAGTGTAGAGCCTCCATGGGAAACCTCTTCCCATCCTGGGCTGCCCAGTGGTAAAAACATGAATTTGGCCTCTTCATTTTTGAGTGGTCCCATGGAAAAGAGGAGGAGGAAGGAAAAAGAGGATTAAGTGGGTAAAGAAAAAATGCAATAACCTCATGTCAAGTAGTGGTCAAGCAGATGGAGCAGAGCTCATTTCACCTCCTATTTTATGTCTCCATTCTGAGCTGGCCTTTCCAAGTTCCCCATTTCCCCCGGGAGCTGGCATATTATTTAATTTATCCTGGGATAAATTAAATCTGGGATATTATTTAATTTATCCTGAAGGAATGGCTGATACTTCAGACCAATGTCCCTCAGCACTTCTCTCTCTGGGATTGTGAGGACACCAGACAAAACCCCATCCCTGGGCTGCCTAAGGCTGGATCTGGAAGCTCCCGCCCTGCTGCCTCCTCCACACCATCTCCCAAGCATTCTTCTCTCCTTTCCATCCTCCCACCAGCTCAGATTTGGTCTCCGTGGAAAGGTGGAGCCTTGGCCAAACCAGAATGTTCACCACTGTCCTCATCAATGCTGAATCCAAGGCATTGGAAGTGAGGCAGCAGAACAGCTTGGAGAAATGGACTTTCCTCCTAGTTGGGATTGAATAAGGATCTCTGTCCTCTCAGGAGGGCTGATCCATGTTCTGTGTCCTGCCACGCTCTAATTTCCCCCTCCAGAGCAGAGCCCAGTGCAGCCACTTGGTTCCAGAGGGTCCCTGTGAGCTCCAAACAAGCTTGGAGAGCCCCAGGTTCCCCTGGACACACAGGATGGTGCTGGCATCAAATCCCAGCTGCAGGAGGTGCCTGGCTTGCTCCAGGCGCCCCATCCAACATCCTTGTAAACCAACCCAAGCATGGCCTGGAGCTGATCCATGCTGTATGGGCTGGAAAAGCACAATTTGTCACCATATTACTGGAGACCAGAGTGGCTTTAAAGGGTCATCAATTTAATCCAGTCTCTTCTTTAGCTGTTACTTTTATGCAGCCTCACTCATCACTCAGATATTTCCAATTTCCCATTCCCCATTCCCCATAATTTCTTGTTTCCCATTCCCCATTCTCCCTTCCCCATTTTGAATTTCCCATTCCCCATTCCCCATTATTTCCCGTTCCCAATTCCCCATTCACCATTCCCAATTTCCCATTCCCAATTCCTATTCCCCATTCCCTATTATTTCCCTATTTCCCATTCCCCATTCCCTATTATTTTACATTTCCCATTCCCCATTCCCAGTTCCCCATTCCCCATTCCCCATTCCCCATTTCCCATTCCCCATTCCCCATTCCCCATTCCCAATTCCCCATTCCCCATTCCCCATTTCCCATTCCCCATTACCCATTCCCAGTTCCCCATTCCCCATTTCCCATTCCCCATTCCCAATTCCCAGTTCCCCATTCCCCATTCCCCATTCCCCATTCCCCATTCCCCATTCCCCATTCCCCATTCCCCATTCCCAGTTCCCCATTTCCCATTCCCAATTCCCAGTTCCCCATTCCCTATTTCCCATTCCCCATTCCCCATTCCCAGTTCCCCATTCCCCATTCCCCATTCCCAATTCTCCATTCCCCATTCCCCATTCCCAGTTCCCCATTCCCCATTCCCAGTTCCCCATTCCCCATTTCCCATTTCCCATTCCCCATTCCCCATTCCCCATTCCCAATTCCCCATTCCCCATTTCCCATTCCTCATTCCCATTCCCCATTCCCCATTCCCCATTCCCCATTTCCCATTCCCCATTTCCCATTTCCCATTCCCCATTCCCCATTTTCCATTCCCCATTTTCCATTCCCCATTCCCAATTCCCCATTCCCAATTCCCCATTCCCCATTCCCAATTCCCCATTCCCCATTTTCCATTCCCCATTTCCCATTTCCCATTCCCCATTCCCCATTTTCCATTCCCCATTTTCCATTCCCCATTCCCCATTCCCAATTCCCCATTCCCAATTCCCCATTCCCCATTCCCAATTCCCCATTCCCCATTCCCATTCCCCATTCCCCATTTCCCATTTCCCATTTCCCATTCCCCATTCCCAGTTCCCCATTCCCCATTCCCAGTTCCCCATTCCCAATTCCCCGTTCCCAATTCCCCATTCCCATGTCTCCATCTGGAGCTGCCCCCACTCCCCAGCAGGGCCTTTTCCAGTTGACACAGACCAGTGGCCAAGGCACCAACTGGAGATTAGGACTGAGCACACCAGGAATGAGCCAGCTGCAAATGTCACTCCTGTCTGTTGGCTCCTGCCTGGAAAGATCCATCCAAGCTACTTTGGGAATGGTTTGCAAATGAGGACATCCCTTCTGTATCATGCACAGAAAGGATCAAAATGGGAAGACGCTGAAACACGGGAATGGTTTGATAGAATTCTCTGTATTTTCCAGCTCCTCTGTAGGAGGGTTTGTTTGGGCACTGAGCAGAGGAAAAATTAGCATTGTTAATTTGCTGCAAGCCAGGGCACCTCAAGAAATGCAACACAATTAATTAGCCCCTAAAAAAAAAAAAAAAGAAACCATTTGAAGTGTTTATTGCAGGATCAAGCTCCTGGTTTTATAAGCAGATGGGGAAATAAAGTGCTGGGAATGACATGGAGAAAACAGCTGCAGTGGGAGCAGAGCCTAATTCATAATTCAACAGCCTAATCAGGGAACATCTTCCGCAGCTCCTCGCTGGAATGGCAGAACGTGAGCAGGCAAACGATGAGTCTGCTTCAGTTCTTCAAGAGCTGCTGCCAATTAGCTCGCTGTCTTCGTTAGCCGTGTACACAGCTAATGAGGGGCCCACGGTATTAAAGAGCCCGACAAAAGTAGGGCAGCCTCAAATAATTGTCCTAATGATAAACACTCGGTGGCAGCGTTTCAATAGGGTTTGGTGGGAGTTCATTACCAGCAAAAAGACCTGTTCACACTCCCTTTGCTGATCCTTCCCGTTCTTCTGCGTGGAGGGGGGGATGTTTTTGTGGAGCTGCTGCTGGCTCTGGAATTGCCTTTCAATGTGGCTGCAGCTGCTGCTGGATCAGCTCCAGGTGATCCCACCCAGGACCCGGCTTTAGCTTTGCACTCTGGATGCCCAGTGGTGGTGGCAGCACCCAGGAAAATTCACTTCTGCTAAAGGGGACATTCCTGAGGGTCCCCAGGGACAGAGGGGGAGCCCACTGGGACAGCCCTTGGTCACCACAGCAGCTGGACACCTGTGGAGAGATGAGAGATGCTGTAGGAACTTCACTGCTCTCAGGGAAAAGGGAATCCTAGCTTGGATCTGTCCACAAAGCCAACAGGAAATCTTGTTCTGGAGAAGACCCCACAGAAGGATCAATGTCCTACACTGGGAATAAGGAATTTGTCCTGGAATAGTCTTTGCTCTCCATCAAGCTTTTGGCTTGAAAGACACCTGACATGGTCAGTGCCTTGGAGAGAAAAATGCTTCTTTTTTTTTTTTTTTTTTTTAATTTCAATTAAAACCCATTTGTCTGAGCTGGGATCCATTGGGATGATCCTGGCATCCTGGAATTCTGGTCTAACCTAGAGATTATTTCACTGGAAGCCTGGTCACCTGCTGGCTCCATTTCCCTGCACTGAGCATTGACTGGCTCTGTGTCACATGACAGTGACATCCTGGCCCTGGTCACCTCCAGACATCCCTGTGCAGCTGGATGAGTCCAAGGACCAAGGTAAATTCCCTGGATTTGGAATTTGGAATAATTTCCCCTGTGCTGGCAGCAATCGCCATTGAGCTTTTCTCGTTTTCCTGGATTCTCCAACTAAAATCAAGTGCAATTGGGAGTCATCACACTGAGCATCTCTGCTGATCTTCCCAAGGCTGGGAGAGTCCAGGTCCATAAAAATCCTTTTGGAGGGCATCAGTCCTCTCGTTTTGGGAGGAATGTGTTTTCCTTGGGGCAGGATCAAACCCTCAGAGCTGAGAGAAGCCTGGGGTTTTGTGTTTGCTTGATGAAACCTTTTGTAAAACCAGCCCCAACTGCACAAATTTCTTCAGCTGAGGTTCTGATCCACTTGGAAAAGTGGAACATTTCCCAAAGGTGTTTTCTTCCTTCCTTTCAAAACAATAACTTTGCATTTTCAAACAACAAAAGCGCAACATTCACTGAGGCACTTTGTCAGCCCTTCCCTTTTACACCAAACCCAGAAGCATTTTCAGGTTCTTGCAGAAGGATTTTTTTAAGATCTAATTTGATGGAAAAGTCCAATTTTTTTCCCAGTCTGGCTGTGATAAAAGTGGATGTTCAGAGCCCATTGATACCATCAGGCTGTGCTGACATCTGGGGAAAGAGGAGCCAGAGCCCCAGATCAGAGTCGCTGCATGAAAACGAATGGATGAATCCTCCCTGATGGGCACTTGGAAACCCCAAACCTGGGGTAAGATCTCTCTGATATCCCATCTCAGAGCATTGTCTGACAGGTTCACCCCTAAATCCCACTTCTGTGACCCATCTGAGCTTCCCTGACTTTCTCCAAACACTTTGGAGCTCTTTGGAATATATTGCTTGGATTGAGAGCTGCTCCCTCAGGGCAGACTTTGATAGAAAATCTCTCCCATCTCCTTCCACAGAGGAAGGATGAGCCCTTCCCAGGGCATCACTCCCTAAAAAGCCCTCATGGAGCACAAGGCTCTGATTAAAAGGAAGAAAAGTAATTTTCCATGTCTCCATTCAAGACCTGAGCCTTTCAATAATTACTGAGCTAATCTGACATTCATGATCCTTGATTTCACTCACTCATTCCGGAGCTGATTAACGAGATGTTCCTTAGTGCAACACAGCTTCCCTTCTTCCCCCAGGACAGGAGAATTTTAGGAAAAATATCAAATATTCCAAAGGAGAGCAGGTAATTGGCAGGAGCAGTCCTTGTCTGCTCTGCAATCCTTGGGCTTCCTCGCCACTAGGAGAGGTGTTTTCCAGAAAATCCCTTGGGAATGAATGGCTGGAAGGACGTGGAGTTCCTCTGGATTTCCTGTTGCTCTCAGTCAGGAATCAGCTTATGGAGGGTCCTCTCTTTTTACCCACTTGGACCTTCCATGACAGCTTTTGTTCCCTCTCCCACCCACCTCCCAAATTCCCTCACTGCAGCCTCAGTTTGCAGTTTGGAGCAGTTCCTTGGTTTGGTCCTTGTCGGGATCTTTAGCTGGTCAGAGTGACGCTAAGATTGTTCAAAGTCTCTTTTCCCAGCCCAGCACTTGAAGAAGGAGTCAGGGCTCTTCATTTCTCGGTCTCAAGGTTGTTCATTGTTTCTTATCTATTAAAAATTTTCTCCTGCCCTGCTGAGGTCCATCCAGCAGGACAGTTCCAGGCACTCTGCCTCCCCCAGGGCAGTGTTGTGTCTTTATACTAAAAACTACATGTACAATGTTTGCAATTCCTTCCCAATACCTATCACCTGTGTTAGACAGTGAGCTTCTACTCCAAACCAATCTGTGAGTGCCAACATCACAGCAGAAGATGGAGGCCAAGAAGAAGAAGAAGAAGGAGAAAGGCTGGACACGCCCAGTTCCCTCCATCTTGCCTCCTGAACCCCCATACCAAAACCCCAAAATCTACTTTTCCACCCCATGATAACTTCACTATTATTCTACCTAAACTGTTGTGGCTTGCTGATCTTCCTATAAGGTAGGTTGGTAATTTGCTCCATGGGTCATAATCCAAGCCACAGGTGTTTTGGGCTCTGTGCCAGGGATTCTGAGCTCCCTGGCAGGGGTCTTGGCTGCTCAGGACAGCCAGAGGGATTTTCTGGGTCCTGACAGGTCCTCAGCTTGTAAATATTTTTGGATGTCACCAATGCCATGTGTCCTCTCACTCCCCTGCCTTAGAAACCATTTCCACACTGGATCAGCAGAGTGGGTCATCCCACCTCTCTTTGGGCTCCATGATTTTTGAATTTCAGTGCACAACAGGGAGTCTGTGCTTCCCACAGGAGCATCCTCAGGGATATGTGGCAGGACTGAAGCAGGAGATGTGGAATCAGTGAAGGATCAGCCACATCTTTCCTTTATGGGGGAATCGAATTTGATATTTAGGGAAGTAATTTCCCCCATGTCAGACACATCACAGGACACCACAGCTGAGACAAGGCTGAAATTACAGATTTCCCTCTGGATGAGATGGACTGAGAATAATTTACTTGGAATTTCTGCAGTTTGGCCATCATTAATTCATGCCATTCCAGCAAAATACAAAATATCAAATAATTTCCTTTAAAAAACCCAACAAACTTCAAAATTTGAAGTGTTTTTGTTTTTGTTTTTTTTTTTTTACTCTGATCCTTGGGATTATCAGGAAAATCTGAAAAAAATGGTCTTCAAAGCCATAAATACAGAGAGGTCGTGGTTAAATCTGCTGAATATTCAACCAGTCCCAGCATTTTGAGAGATTCCTCTGCTGGTTTTGGGTTGGATTTAACTGGTTCCCAGTCCTGCAGCATCTCGCATTCTTGACTTTTTGTTATCTCATTGGTTATCACCTAAAAATTGGGGGTTGGATGCTCCAAATGAGGCTTTGAACATCTAAAAATGAATGTTTGAGCCCTAAGTGTGGAGTTTGTACCCTAAAATGAGGGGTTGGGCATTGAAAAGGAGGATTTCAAGCCCACAAGCAAAACTTTGGGCTCTAAAAGTGAGAATTTGGGCCCTAGAATGGGGATTTGTAACCTACAGTTGAGGGTTTGGAGACTGAAGATGTTTCTTGGATCCTAAAAATAATGGGCAGAATCCCAAAAATGCCCCTCTGGAGGCTTTGGGCACTAAAACTGCTGATTTGGACTTTTAAAAGAGACTTTTTAATGGAATGGAGCCTTTGGACTGTAAAAAAGGAAGATTTGGGCCATAAAAATGGGGTTTGGCCCTAAAAATGAGTGTTTATCTCCTAAAATGAAGGTTTGTATCTTCTAAATGAAGCTTTGGGTCTTAACATGGGCAGTTGGAGCACAAAATGAGGGTCAGGTCTTAAAAATGTGGCTTTGAGCCGGGAAAAAGAGAATTTGGGGCTCTGTAAAATGCTTTTGGACATTCAAACTGGGATTTTTGGCTGCTGGAAATGAGGGGTTATGGCTAAAATTGGAGGTGTGATCCCTTCCTTAAAATGGAATCCTAAAAATTATTCTTTAGACCTGAAAAATGAAAAATTTTTGCTCTAAAGTTGGGATGATGAAAACGATGGTTTGTAACCCAGGAATGCTCCTTCAGAACCACAAAATGGGTCGCTGGAGAGAAAAAAGGGACTAAGGGACTTTCTGCCCACTGCAGTGTGGAATTTAGGGCACATTTGGGATTTTTTCTGTGTGTTCTGAGGCTTTTCTGATCTTTTCCAGGAAATATCAGCAGGAGAGAGTGGTGGTGCATCAGAAAGGTGAGGATCCATGAGCATGGAATGTTGTGGCACCAGTGCCTCCATCCCTGCATTCACCAGATCTTCCTGGCATTCCAGAGTTTATTTGGAAAATGGGCCCATTTCGTGCCTTTAGGCTCTTTCAGATAAGAATTATGGAACCTTGGAATTATGTAGGTTGGAAGGCACCCTAAAGATCATCCCACATCACCCCTACCACGGACAGGGACACCTTCCACTGTCCCAGGCTGCTCCAAGCCCCGTCCAGCCTGATCCTGGAGCACTTCCAGGGATCCAGAAGCAGCCACAGCTTCTCTGGGAGTCCTGAGATGTGGAAATCCTTCTGCAGCAAACAGGAAGGGTTTCCTGGACAGATCCCACTCTGCAAAACCTATCTGTCACTCCCTGATGTTCCCATGGGACAGCTCCAGCTTTTCAGGGAGGTTTTCCCAGCTGGAATCTCTGACAGGGACGACAAAGATCCTGATCTGAGGTTGGGAAAGACCTTCAAGATCTCCTAATACAACCATCATCCAACAACCCCATAACCACCCCAAAACCACATTCCCAAGTGTCACATCCACTCTTGAACACTTCCAGACTACAGGGACTCCACAGCTCCCCTGGCACCTCATCCCAATGCCGCAGACAACTTTTATAAAAAATCCTTTCCTTAGGATTTTCCTCCTGAGAAGCTGAAAGGCCTCAGGAACAAAATGTAAAAAATGGTTATCTGCTGCTGTGGAATGCAACAGGTGCATCTGTGATTGGTCTCATGTGGTTGTTTCTAATTAATGGCCAATCACAGTCGTCTGGCTCAGACTCTCTGTCTGAGCCACAAACCTTTGTTCTCATTCTTTCCTATTCTATTCTTAGCCAGCCTTCTGATGAAAACTTTTCTTCTATTCTTTTAGTATAGTTTTAATGTAATATATATAATAAAATAATAAATCAAACCTTCTGAAACATGGAGTCAGATCTCTGTCTCTTCCCTCATCCAAGAACTCCTGTGAACACCGTCACATCCCAAGGCCTGTGTCTCCCTCAGGAACACACTGTTTTTCCAGTTTTGTTTCCAACCTCTGATCTGAGCCCCCCTGGTGCACCTGGAGGCCATTTCCTCATCCTTTCCCTTCCCTGCCGTTCCTGCTCTGACCTGCCAAGCTCATCCCAAAGTTTGTGTGCTGCTGTCCCCAGCAGGCCCCAATGGATGCAGGATGAGGCAGATGGGAGCAAAGGCTGTTTCCTCTGGATGCCATGGACACAATCAGGGAATTCTGGGCCATTTTGGGCCACTCTGGGCTTAGGTGATGTTTGTCTCCACCTGCTCCAAAGGGTTTCCATTGCCATTCCTTTGGCATTTGGAATGGCCAACAACCACCACAGATCCTGTATGACTGCCCAGGAAGGGGTTTGCTGGCCAGAATGGTATTTTGTGGCCCAGGATGTGATTTGGTGGCCAGGATAGGGCTTTGTGGCCCACGATGGTGTTTTGTGGCCCACAATAGTGTTTGGTGACCGAGGATGGGGTTTTGTGGCCTGGAATGGCGTTTGGTGACCCAGGATGGGGTTTGGTGACCCAGGATGGGGTTTTGTGACCAAGACAGTGTTTGGTGCCCAGAATGGTGTTTGGTGGCCCAGAATGGGGTTTGTGCACCCAGGATAAGGTTTGGTGACCCAGAACAGGTTTTGGTGGCCTGGGATGGTGTTTGGTGGCCAGGACAGGGTTTGGTGACCCAGGACAGGTTTTGGTGGCCCAGGACGGGGCTTTGGTGGCCAGGATGGGGATTGGTGGCCTGGGATGGTGTTTGGTGGCCAGCACAGGGTTTGATGGCCAGAATGGTGTTTGGTGGCCAGCACAGGGTTTGGTGGCCAGAATGGTGTTTTGTGGCCCAGGATGGGGTTTGGTGTCCAGGACGTCTCTGACATTTCCAGAAACCTTTCCCTGCCCCACTAAAAGCCTTTTCCATGGTGCCAATGACTTGCCTAGTTCCACAGGATTTTTCTTCCCCTTGAACAGCAGGAATTTTGCAGGATTTGCAGATGCTCAGGGTCTGGGAGAAGGGGATTCTCCCACCCCAGCCTAACTTTGGTACAAACACACAAAAACTGGGCCAGAAAGGGAGGGAAGAGATTAAAATCCTGATGAGCCACCTGGTCTGTGCAATGATTCCCAATAATGAGGAGTCAGGAAAGGGATTGTTAGCACGGGCTGGAATTGAAAATGCAGCATGGGAATGTTACATAATGTAAACATGTTAATTGATGGAGCATGGTAATGAATGGAACAGGTCCTGACAGCTCTGGCGTGCAGGCGTGGTACTCTTTCACTCCTCACAAGGAACAGCCAGCAGAAAATGTTGTTCCCTCAATAATTCATTAAAATCAGGAGCAGCATGCCAGGATATGGGAAGAGCCTTGTCCCTGCCTTGCTCCCCACATCCTTTGGAATTACACAGACACGGGTTTAAGGGCTGTAACATAAAAATAATATTTAAAAAATATAAATATAAAATAATATTACATTCTTTATTTTATTATAATATAAAAATACATAGTATAATATACTATACAATATTGTACAATTATATTGTACATATTGTATAATTTTATATAAATATAAATATTAAATATAAAAAGAAGGCTCATTTTCCAGAATCATGGAATATTTGAGGATGGAAAAGGAGATTCCCAACCCTCCTGCTGTGTCCATCTGGGAATATCTCCAATAATTCTCATCAATCCATTCCACTTTTCCCAGTGGCTTCAAGTCAGCTGGAAGCAGCGAAGCAGATCCAAACTGATCCAAAGTGATTAGGGATTCCTCTAATCACTGGAATGATCTCCCAGGAAGGAGCATCAAACTTTAAGTAATGATGTTGTTCCAGTTGATTGTTTCATTAAAGCCCACAGAAGATGCTCAAAATAATTATTCCCATTTGGAGAGACAGGTTGGAAATAACAATTCTGATTTGCAGATTTGCAGAACTCCATCAGATTCCACAAAAAAAAAAAAAAAAAAAAAAAAAAACTTGAGTGGCCCTAGAAAAAGGGCAAAGTAGGAGGTGCCAGTCCTGGGATGTGGCACCCACATGGGCACAATGATGCTTGGGATGAGGGATATACATCCAGCAGTCCTTCCCTTGGGATTTTCCTACTGTTATTCAACACACACATGGAAAAACAAACCCACTCCTGCCCTGAATATCAATTCATAAAATGATCTTTGTTACTAAAAGCATTGGGAACAGAGCCTGGTGACACCTTTCCTTCTGCTGCTTATTAATCTGCCCTTCACACATGGAAAAACCCGGATTCAGCCTTCTCTGCAGGGCTGGGATCAGGCAGGATGGGAAGGTCACCCTGCCTGCCCCAGACTGGTTTCTGTGTCCTGCTAAATCACATTCCAGGTGCCAGACAGGAGATTCCAAATAAATTGGATATCAAAAATTTAAATGCATGGAGGAATCTCCCAGCTTTTACAAGAGCACAGCAATCAAAACAATGCAGGGATGCACAATCTTCCTCCTGGGATGTTTCTGCTGCCTCCGAGCTCCAACACCTCTCCCTGAGCAGATTCCTGCTATTCCTGATCCATGTTCAGCCCCATTTCTTCATGCCCAGGGATCTGCTTGAAGACACCTATCCAACATTGTGTGTCCTGACACTTCCCCAGAGACATCAAACCCCCAGCATTCCCAGAGTTACCTGCCAGGCTTTCCTTTTCCAGGCTCTGGGATTTGCTCTGGAGGTTCTCCAGTTCAGCTTTTTCTGGGGGAACAATTTTCATAAATATGTTTTCAAAATACACTCAGGAATCGACCAGAGGGAGGACTTAGCTGTGTTTATTGGAATTTGAGGAACAAAAGGGAAGAGGATGAAAATAGTTATTCCTTTTGCTTGAAGGAATCTCTCGACACCCGTGTGGCAAAGTCATACAACCCTGCAATTATGGAATAATTTGAGATGGAAGGGAATTTGAAGTTCATCTAGTGCCACCCCTGCCATGGGCAGGGACACCTTCCACTGTCCCAGGCTGCTCCAAGCCCTGTCCAACCTGGCCTTGGGCACTGCCAGGGATAAGGCAGCCACAGCTTCCCTGGGAAAACCATTCCAGGGCCTGTCCACCCTCTCAGTGAGGAATTCCTTCCCAACATCCCATCTGACCCACCCTCTGCCCATGGGATGCCATTCCCCCTTGTCCTGGCACTCTGATTCAGATCCCACTCCTCTGGTCACAGGGAAGACACTCCTGGATGGAAAAGAACCTGGGCTGAGTTTGGGAAGTGGTGATTTTTAATTAGTCATTAACAATTAATCATCCCACCTGTGGGAGCCTGTGGCATGCAGGGTTTAATTCCCTTGGCATTATTCCACCCACATCCCAATGTTTTATGTTAGGATTG